>NC_056729.1:1790392336-1790694003 GCF_019279795.1 Protopterus annectens
TGGGTCCTCGGGGGCGGTCCCTTCGATGAATTTTTAGAGTTCATGGAGCTTAAATATTAGATTAGAACAAATGCCTGTCAGGCTCCTGGATTCAATGACAGTCTCTATTAGTTCAGTACTTAAAACTGAAATCTATGCTGTTTTTGTTATGTGCAAGCATTTTTTTTATCAGCAGTATACCAAATATTTTAAAAATATTTAAAAGTTTTTTTTTTTACTGTTTATTTTTTGGAGGAAGTCATGTTTATTTTTTGGAGGAAGTGATGTTTTTCTTTTAACCAATGTGAGTTGGGGCGGGTTATTTAAAGATGTGTTTTAGCAAACTCCGATTAAGTCTTTCACCTTGACGAAAGCACTAAATCAATAAAAAGTGTCTTGGATTATTGGATTGTGTCTTCTGTGGTTCCTAGCTTCACTATTCATCTGTGGATTTATTTCATTTTGGTCGTTCTGTTTTTGGTTTGGTTTTACAATGGATGACAGTGAACAGCCTGGGAGAACTGAGGACACTGATTTACAAGCCATTTTGAAGTCTATTTCTTCACTTGCAAACACTGTGACTGATTTAACTAAGAAAGTTTTTACTAAACAAAAATGGGTTGGACAGTTTAGCAACTGGAAATATCACTGGTACACAAAGCTCCGATCAGGTTGACATCACCCCAGCTCAAAGGGTTTGTTTCCTTGATAACAGCAGACAGAATCTTGGGACTTTTTCTCAATACAATGTGTTTGGAGCCATTTCTCAACGCTGCAACCGTCAGGGACCTGTGGGTGATGCCACGGCAGCATTTTCGGTTGAGCAGTGGCGAAAAACTGGAGTTCAGCTTGAAAAACATGGCACAAACTCTTCTAATGCTGTTGGCAGTTTAGAACAGCAATTTTGTCAATTTAAGGAACTGCTGACCAAATACAAGAAGCTGCAGTAGGAAAATGAGTATTTATTGGAGTGTATCAAGTGTTAACAGATCCCCAAAGCGCTCCGAATGTGGAAATACCCTACAGGACTGGTAAAGGGTTCACAATTATATAGAGACTTGTGTTTTTTAATAAGCAGGGTTGTGAACTGTTACATATTTTCGTTGGTGACAACAACTGGAAAATGGCAATGTTAGTAAGAGACATAGAGAAGCTGGATAACAGTATTAAAAATGACTGACTGAATACACACAAGCTGATTTTTACAAGGTTTTTAGTAATGTAGAAAATGAGCTGTGTGTGAATTAAAAACACGCAAGGAAAAGAAAAGTACAGTTTTGTACCTACCATAAATGTAGATGTCCGATAGGTATGCATCTGCAGTCATAACATATGGGTTGTCCTGCCTCAGGCAGCCCTCGGTCGGCCCGATTCCAAAGTCTGGGTCTGGCCTCGGCTGATGTCGCACTTCACCCGACGTCATAACTCCTGGGGTATAAAGGCATCAGCCGACGCCATTTTCCTCAGTGTTTCTTGCCCCAGATGGCAGGTGCCCTCTAGGAAGGCTAAATTTGGATAATGTTGTAAATTCCAAACAGTAGCAACCAAAAAATATATATACATATATATACATACAAACAAATACACCATAATAGATTCCCCCAGCTAGCTGAAAGAGGGGTAAGCACCCTAGGAATACCACAGAGGGGAAGGAGGGTGGGTAATCCTGACTGCAGATGCATACCTATCGGACATCTACATTTATGGTAGGTACAAAACTGTACTATGTCCTTCAAGGATGCATCTGCAGTCATAACATATGGGTAGAATACCATAGCCAAACTGGGGGAGGTGGCACTAAGATAAAGATGGTGTAGTTAAGATCCCTTGTAAAACTGCAGTTGCAAAGCCTGCTCGGGATCTGGAGTATAAAGGAAGATTGTAATGCTTGGCAAATGTATGCACGGAGCTCCAAGTAGCAGCTTCTAAAATGTCTTTGGTAGCCACTCCTCGTAGGAAAGCTGTAGTGGTGGCTGTAGCCCTTGTGGAGTGAGGCCTGATATTTTCAGGAGTTGACTTTCCATGAAAAGAGTAACAGAATCGAATGCAATTTCCTATCCATTTTGAAATTGTCTGTTTGGAAATTGCTTTCCCTTGCACTCCTGTTGCATATGCTACCAGAAGCTGATCAGTTTTTCTGCTGGTCTTAGTTCTGTCCAGGTAGTAGCGCAGTTGTCTATGTACATCCAAGGTGTGCAGTAGCTTTTCCCCCCTGTTCTGAGGGTTAGGGAAAAACGTAGGCAGATGAATAGCTTGATTCAAGGATACCCTGGATGCCACCTTTGGCATGAAAGTAGGATTGGTTCTCAGAGACACCCAATCCTGGTGAAAGATAAGGAAAGGCTGTACTGCCATTAATGCCTGTAACTCGGATACCCTTCTTGCTGAAGTGATTGCTAGAAGGAAGGCAGTCTTCCAAGATAAGAACTGTAAGTCTGCTGATGCTGCTGGTTCAAAAGGGGGAAGTGTTAATTTTTCCAGCACAAAATTGAGATCCCATGCAGGCAGAGGTGGTTTCCTTGGAGGTTTTACATTTTTGATCCCTCTTAAAAATTGCCTGAGAAGAGGTTGAGAGAAGATAGGAGGATCCATGTTGTATTCTGCTGAAATTGCTGAAGCATGAATCTTAATGGAAGAATAGGACAGGCCATTGTGGAACAGTTCTGCTAAGTATTCTAGGATGTGTGCTAGGTTTGCAAGCGTGACATCTGTTCCCTTTGATGCACTCCAAATGAGGAATCTCTTCCATTTGGCTAAGTATGTTTTCCTTGTGGAGGGTCTGCGAGCCTCCAGGATAATGTCCTTGACCCTCTGAGATAAAACAGGTTGGTTTTGTTTTATGCAATTTTCCAGGCAGTTAGCTGCAGCGTTTTCAGGTTTGGATGTAGGGTCTTGTAGTTGTTCTGTGTTAGAAGTAAAGGCCATAGAGGTAGAGGCCATGGGTCCGTCCGAGACATGCTTCTCAGTAACGGGTACCAATGTTGCCTTGGCCAGTCTGGAGCTATCAGAATTACCTTTGGCTGTTCCTCCCTGATCTTCAGTAGAACTTTGTACATCAATGGGAGAGGTGGAAAGGCATAAAGTGTCAGGGCCTTCCAGCTGAAAGAAAGGGAATCCACTCTCCAGGCTTGTGGGTGGTATTCTCTTGAGCAGAATTTCTTCAGTTGGTGGTTGAGTGGGGAGGCGAACAGGTCTATCTCTGGCATTCCCCATTTCTTTGTTATGGTTTTGAAGATATCTGGATGCAGCATCCATTTGTGAGCATCCGTGGTAGTTCTGCTTAATTTGTCTGCTAGTGAATTCTCTTTTCCTGGTACGAATCTGGCCTGTAGTTGTATGTTGAGATTCAGGCCTAGGTTCCACAGTTCCATTGCCATCCGGCATAGAGGGTAGGAATGTGTGCCTCCCTGTTTGTTGATGTACCACATGACTGTGGTATTGTCCGTCCTTATCAGCAGGTGTCCTTGCTTGAGGAATGATTTGAATGCCTGTATTGCTTGTTTCACTGCCAGCATCTCCTTTAGATTTATGTGTAGTTTCAGCTGGTCTTGGGACCATAGCCCTTGGATACACTTGTCTTCCATGTGTGCACCCCAGCCTAGGTCTGAGGCGTCCGTGGTGATGGTCTGCCTTGGTTGTGGTTTGTGGAAAGGCAACCCGCTGTTGGTCTGGCAGGCCTGAGCCCACCACAGGAATTCTTTTTTCAGGCATGGAATGATTGGTATCATGGTCTCTAGACTGTGTTTGTGTTGAGACCATACATTTCTTAGGTACCATTGTAATTTTCTCATATGCAGTCTGGCATGTGGGATCAAGATTATGCAAGATGCCATGTAGCCCAGGGCCTGCAGGACTTTCCTTGCAGTAAGCTGAGTTTGTCTTGTCAATGCCGTGAAGTAGACTGGAAGTTGGTTTTGTTTTTCTTCTGTGAGAAAAGCCATCTGAGTTATTGTGTCCAGTTCTGCACCCAAAAATGTTATCCTTTGGGATGGCACTAGTCTTGACTTCTGTATGTTGACTGTGTATCCCAAGGCTTGCAGTAGTCGTATGACATAGGCCAAATCCTTTATTATTTTTGTCTTGTTGTCCGCTTGTATTAGGCAGTCGTCCAGGTATGGATAGATTTGAATTCCCTGAAGCCTGCAATGTGCAATTACTGATGCCAGGCATTTCGTGAATACTCTGGGCGCAGTAGATAAGCCAAAGGGCAATGCTGAGAATTGATAATGCTCTGATCCTGCAAGAAATCTGAGGTGTCTTCTGCAATCTGGTCATATAGGGACGTGCAGGTATGCCTCCTTGAGATCTAGAGTTACCAGCCAAGACTCCTTGCCCAACATGGGAAGAAGTTGCTGTAGGGTCAGCATCTTGAATTTTGGTACAATGAGATATGTGTTCAGTGCGGACAAATCGAGAATAGGCCTCCATTGAGTTTCTTTTCTTGGTACAAGGAATAGTCTGGAGTAAAATCCTTGGCCTTGTTCCATAGATGGTACCGTTTCTATTGCTCTCATCCGTAGTAAGTTGATGACTTGTTTTAGAGCCTCTGACTTCTGGCTTGGCGGAAGGTTTGGCATTCCTTTCTTTTTTGGTAAAGTGTGGAAGTGAAACCTGTAGCCTTTGTCTATTGTTTGCAAAGTCCATTTGTCTCCTGTAATGCAATGCCAGTTTTTTGAAAATAAAGCTAATTTTCCGCCCAAGGGTGCTTCCAATTGTTCCCTGGTAGGCGGAATCAGAGCCAAGTCATTGTGTCTGTCCAGTGGAAGTGTTTGCAGTCGCAGCTGTAGAGGTACTCCTCTGGTTGTCAGGTTGCCACTGACGCCCCTGTAGGCCACCCTTGATTGACCTCTGCCTCTTGGGCGTCTATTTCTGCCTCTTTGTGCTGTGGAGGTGTTTGGAAAGGACCAATTCTTTGAAGGCCAATTTCTACTGAACCTCGGAGGTTGGACCTGCAAAAAATCCTTGACTGTTTGCACAGATTTTGCTTTTTCTTCCACTTTCTTTAGAACCTCCTGTGCAGGGGAGCCAAATAAACTTTGTTTTTCCATAGGAGCATCTAGTAGTTTAGACTTAACATGGTCTGGCAAGGATTGCTCTTTTAGCCAGGCATGCCTTCGAATCACTGCTCCAGTCATAGCTGATCTAAATGAAGCCTCCAGTGCATCATAGCCACATTTTAAAAAAATGATTACTGACCTGCTGAGAATTGTGTACCAACTCCTGAAGGGCCTTACGGTCTAAAGGTTCAGGAGAAGAAAGCTTTTTATTCAGCTGATCTAACAAAAATTCCTGGTACTGTATCATGTGAAATTGACAGTTTAAAGCCCTGGCAGAGAGAGTAGCAAATGTATAAACCTTTTTACCCCATCTCTCTAATGCTCTAGATTCTCTTTCAGAGGGGAGGGGATTTTGGCAGAGGCAGCTGCAACACCCTTAGGGCCCTGAGAAATGGTTTCTGGGTCTGCAGCGTGGGCCTTGTACAAGTGGAAATGAGAATCCGGGACCCTGTAATATCTGTCAGGTTTGGCAGGGGCCGGGGGAAGAGAATCAGGGGCTGAACTGGCATCATTGTATGCATCATCAACAACTGATAGAACAGGTGGTATGGCTAAAGGCCTATGCTGTGGTAAATGTAAAAAAGTCCTTAGCCTTTTTCTAGAATCAGAAAAATCCTGACTCTGCCATTGGAAATGTTCCCTCATTGAATGAAGAGTTTCCCCAAATGAAAATTCTTCTGGGGGAGAGGCAGAGGGAATGGAGTCTTCTGCATCCGAATCCTCATAAGGTGAGTATGGGCCTTCCTGATGGTCTGGTAAATCTGATCCATCCGAGGAGTAGTCAGAGGAAAGAGGTTCGGGGAGTTCAGTCCTAGGCCTTTTTTCAGAAGGGGGTTGTGAGGCCCTGTCTGGGTGAGGTTGGGATCCCCTGATTAAAGAAATGAGGTCCTCAGCAAGGCTGAGAATCTGAGAACTTGAGGAAGGTCTGTGAGGAGCTTTTGTAGGTAAGGCCTTGGAAAGTTTAGCTGCTTTAGCCCTGGAGAAGGCCTTAATAGACAAAGAAGCAGGGGGTCTAGCTGCCCCACGTGCAGGAGTGGAAATGTCCAACGGGATGGTGTCGGACAAATCTTGAGTGCCTGCTTCTTCGGTAGGAATTTCTGTAGCAGACTCAGCCGGGGCCTCTGAGGCCTCGGTTGTAGGAGGCATGCTAGCGGCCGAAGGAAGGACTGAGGACTCGGTTTCAGCCGAAACCGAGACACTCGCGGTAGGCCTAGCCGTGGTTTCAGCCGAAACCGTGGGCCGCGAGTGTCGGTCCTTTTCCTTGCGCTTTTTAGCTAAATGTGTAGTCGGAGTCTCCGACGGCATTTTATATGCAAAGGCTGGACCAAAAAACTCTTCTGCAAACTCCGACCGACGTCTAAGTGTCCGTCGGTTGAAGGAGGCACAGGCTAAACAAGCTGATACGTCGTGGTCTGGGCCTAAGCAAGGAAGGCAATAAGAGTGGAAATCCTTATGAGGTATTTGTTTCCCACAAGTTAAACAATTATTTATTTTGTCTGACATCGGCTGAGGCAAGAAAGAGTCCCCAACGGGGTACTTAGCTTTTTTAGAAGTCTTCGGTAGCTGAAATCTCTGGATCTGACCGACCGGCACTTGCGAACAGCTTCTGCTTCGGGCACCGCGCGGCAAGAAAGACTGAGGAAAATGGCGTCGGCTGATGCCTTCATACCCCAGGAGTTATGACGTCGGGTGAAGTGCGACATCAGCCGAGGCCAGACCCAGACTTTGGAATCGGGCCGACCGAGGGCTGCCTGAGGCAGGACAACCCATATGTTATGACTGCAGATGCATCCTTGAAGGACATCTACTAAAGGATCTGGGTGACTATGAGGTGGGGAGAGCATACCCAGACCCCCCACAGGGACAAGGGGGGGTGGCATGATAGGTATGAAGAATACAATGCTGATTCTGAATCTAGTAACACATGTACTGATACCCCCCTTTAAACCCTCCGCCTCTGAGGAAGTCAGAACAATTGATTAATCAGAGGCAGGAGAGCCAAGGCAATGGGAGATATGGCCAGAACAACTATCAGGGCCAATGGAGGGGGAGACAGAACAACTACCGGAGACAATGAGCCTCAGTGGAGAATTTGATAATGCTGATTGCACTATTATTAAGAAATTGCCTAGTGATTTTGATATTTATTACTATAGTCAGACGATGGTCACTGTTGAATGGGCTGAATTTTGTTCTAAAGGCTTGAATTTTGTCCCTGCTACTAATTTCAATAATGTCGACACTATTACACAACTTAAGTTATACACTAGGATGTTGAACTTAGCACTACATTTTTCCTCAGATAACCTGGCCTTGAATCAAGTAACATTACGTAGACCTAGTACCTTTATGCTCCCTACAGACCCCACAGTACAAATATTTGAGATGTTATGTGACAAAGAAATCAGGGGATTGGTACAGAATAGGAATCCTAATATATATCACAACTTGACTACAAGTGAGGCAGTGGTCCTACAAGACATTTTGGACTGTACAGAGACATGCTTTATGAAACCGGACAAGGGTGGGGGATTAGTAGTGATGGGTCTTGATGATTACAATAGCAGGATGTTGGAGCTTTTATACTGTGATACATATGTAGAAGTTTCTCGCAATTAACTGAATATCGCTTACAGAAACATTGACTTACATACTGAACAACTGCTATTTAATGGTCAGATATCGATAGAGACACACGAGTACCTGTATATAAAACATCCTAGGATCCCAACAATATTTGGGATTCCTAAAATACACAAGTCCATCACTAACCCCCCTCCCTTCACCCTATACAGTGGATGTTAAAGCCTCTAAAACGTTTTTCCTAGTGAAATACATTGACAATAAGGTCAAACATGTACTGGATGGGAGAAAATCCATTTTTAGAGATTCTTGGGATTTTCTAGGGAAAATTAAACTTGAAATGTTTGACAAAGACCTGATATTTGCTACAATTCATGAGTGTGACTTGTTCTCGGTGATCCCACATGATGAAGGGCTCAAATGGTTTTATAATTATCTTTGTACGAAGACATCTTTTGACCATGGGACTATTCTAACCATTCGGGCATGTACGGAGCTTGTCCTGGAGAACAACTTTATTAGCTTTGAGGGACACCTGTTTAAACAAAGAACCGGTATCGCTATGGGTGCGTGCTGTGCACCATTTGCCAACATTGTATTGGCACAATGGGAGGATTTGTTCATCATGAACTCTGAGTTCAGTGACCTCTGGGCGCTACCTGGACGACATTGTCCTTTTTTGGAAAGGATGTGAAAATGACCTGAATAGGTTTTTCACCTTCATCAATGTGACCACCAATTTTTTTGAGGTTCACTATGAACAAAGACAAGGATATTTTGAACAATCTTGATGTGACTTTGCAGAAGAACTATGCCATGAAGGATTTTACCTCCCATTTATTTTGCAAGCCAACAAATTCCAACTCATTGTTGCACTTTTCTAGTTGGCACCCTGTACATCAAAAGAAGGCACTGGTCAAAGGACAGTACGTCAGGCTAGCCAGGATGGTTTCACAACTTGATGACTTTTTAAGAGAATGTGGGGTATTGAAGAACATCTTAATTAAGAGAGGGTATCATGAAAACTTTATCAGTAGTATAGCGGACAAAGTTATTACCAAGGGAGAACTTGGTAACTTTAGCCCTCTATTATTTCATGGGTTGAGTGGGCCTTCGTATAAGGAGAAATCCGACATGTTTAGTAGGGCACTTATTTTGCCATTCAACGTCAGTTTTTACAACATCAAAGAGATTGTGGTGAAGCTCTGAGCAATTTTTAGTTTGGACATTGATGTCCATAATA
Organism: Protopterus annectens; assembly: GCF_019279795.1. Lineage (NCBI taxonomy): Eukaryota > Metazoa > Chordata > Ceratodontiformes > Protopteridae > Protopterus > Protopterus annectens. The sequence goes on from NC_056729.1 coordinate 1,790,401,199, forward strand.
AACTGGGCAAGAGGCCGCAGATTATCTATAAAAAAGAAAATTCCCTGAAAGTGTTACTGGAAAGATGCAACATAAAACCAGATCAGGGTGGCAGTTACAGATGTGGTAGGTGCCCACAGTGCCAGTATATGACTTGACACAAACAAAATTAAAACCAAAAATGATGGGTACATCACTACACGTAGGAAACATTATTGTTACTCCAAAGGAGTTGTTTATGTCGCATTATGTGATCCTTGCAATGCCTACTATGTAGAAAAATCAACCAGGGCACTGAGACAAAGAATTTACCAGCATACATACGATATTAAACATAAGAACGAAAACAATGCACTGTACAGGCACATCAGCCTTCACCCACTCCATGCTTTCAAATTTTTTGTCGTCGACCAAGTTGATTTGGGTCCTCGGGGGGGTCCCTTGGATGAATTTTTAGAGTTCGTGGAGCTTAAGTGGCAGATTAGGACAAATGCCTGTCAGGCTTCTGGACTCAATGACAGAGTTCTCTATTAGTTAAGTACTTAAACTGAAATCTATGCTGTTTTTGTAATGTGCAAGTATTTTTTTATCAGGAATGTGCAATCTATGCTGTTTTTGTTATTAGCAACCATTTTTATCAGCAGTATACCAAATATTTTAAAGGTATTTCGCACTGTTTATTTTTTGGAGGAAGTGATGTTTTTCTTTTAACCAATGTGAGTTGGGGGTGGGTTATTTAAAGATGTGCTTTAGCAAACATGGCTATTCTGATGAAAATTTTCACCTTGACGAAAGCACTAAATCAATAAAAAGTGTCTTGGATTGTGTCCTCTGTGGTTCCTAGCTTCACTATTCATCTGTGGATTTATTTACTTTTGGTTGTTCTATTTTTGGTTTAGTTTAAATAAGAGCCTAAAAGACTGTAGGAATGGCCGTTAGCTTGGCATTCTCATTGCCAGCAATTCTAGACACTTATGTGGGTGTCCAGCAATTGTTATGCCCCCTCCAGCCATTTAAAATATTCTCACATTAAACCAAGAGTCTTCCACAGGAGAAGTACCAAATGAAAGTGACTCTATCACATATACTGCACTGCAGGAAAGAACAGAACTGACTGAAGCAGACTGCATCTTCCTCTCCAATATTTGAGTCACATGACTGCCCCATTCAAGATCTTGTTTTTTTTTTTTTTTCTTAGTAGAAGAAGCTGCATCAGTGGCACAATATGCATCCTCTGCTATGCTGTTAGACATTCTTTAGTGAATCATCCCTAAATTAAAGGCAGATGGTGCCAGGGCAAGTGCTGCAAGGAGAAGACACAGTCTGAATGGGTGTCTAGCCCATGATGTACAAGGCTATAATCTTGGTCACTTTGGACATTTCATACTCTGTCATTAACTGTCATCATCCCATAGTACTGAGTTCAGAGACAAAACAGCATGGATGTCAAGGGAAGGTAATGCTGCACCTCTTGGGCTGGCCCACTACGGATGCCTTGTAACTGGCATTTGGCATTGACAAAGCAAGAAATTCTACAGAGATCTGTCTAAGTTGTTCATAGGTTGTTACTAGGCTAATGATCAACAGGACCCCTACAAGCCAAGCTGCGTGCCCTAAACCATTAGGGTCATAGAGTATCATGGGCATCTATGTGGGGAGGGGATGTTAGTAGAGAGATAACTAAGGATTTGTAGGGAAAGGGGTGTTAGCTAGGATAAAACTTTTTTTATTGATGGCATCTGTCCATAAGATACATGGGGGCCAGACCAAGATAACTCACTCCATAGCTTTGCATAATCTACTTGTTAGACTGATGGATCTGTAGCTCCCTGGGTTGGTTGATGGTCCCCACTTACGGAGGGGAATGATTGTTGTGGCCCTCCTTTCACTTGGAATACAGCCTGTTTCAAGGCTGTAGTTGAAGAGTGCCTCAAGTGGCCCAGAAAGGTCATTTTATATTGTTCAGGAGGCAAATGGATGTTGCCAGGATCCATAGAGGTGGTACTCTTGATGTTAGCAATTGCCACCAGCACCTAGACTCTGATAATACTTGGGGGGAACTGTGTTGAAGGGCATTTCACCTGGTGGACCTGGGGGGTGGAGTTTGGGTAAATTTATCAGCCAGCAGATTTGCTATGTCACCCTGATCTGTGAAGGTAGTATCATTCACCACCAGATCAGCACAATGCCATGTAGTACTTTTAAGGTTCCGGACATAGCTCTTGAAGGCTTTGTGACTGCGGTTAGCCTGCGAGGCTGTCCTAACCTTATAGTTGACCTTGTTGGACTTAATTAGACCTCTTAGTTTCTTGTTTAGTTGTGCAAGTGAGCACTTGTCTTTAACAGAGTTGCTCTTCCTGATTTTGGCCATGAGTTTTATTCTTTTTATTAGGTGAAGATTCTAACAGTGGGATTGATTCAGCACTTGTCTGGAGTTTATTTCTGGTCAGTATGGCAGCTACTATGCAGCCATTCACATGTTTGTATAGAGACTCTGTGAATAACTCTGCATAGATACCTGTGATCTCGAGGTTAGGGAGAGCCTTTAATTTTGACAAACTGTCACTTAATAGGATAAAGTTTACCTCAGAATAGTTCCTGTTAGTAGGCTAGCTGGGTTGATTTTTATTTCAAAGGAGACAGCATGTGATCCAATCTCACTAGTGAGGATGTGACACGGGGAGTGCAATGCTTTCCCCATGTTGGCGAGTACCAAATCCAGTGTGCCTGATCCTCTGGTTTGAGCAGGAACTAGCTGTTCCAGGGGGTTTGTGTTAATAAAGCACAGGAAGCTTCAACAGAGGGTGTAGTTAAAGTCACCTGTGAATAGGGTGTTTTGCTGGATGGTGAGCAAGTCTACTAGGTTAAGCGTCGTGACTCTAGGGACATAGATGGTGACCTGTAGCTAGCCATGACATGGTGAGGGACCTTATCTATGGTGACCTGCATGTGGATGAGCTCCATAGTATCATCCTGTTTAAGCAAACTGGAGGTATGTTTCTTGGTAATGTAGATCGCAACATCTCTACCTTTGGACCCAGTCTGCGCTGTTGTTGGTCTCAGTGTGTGGAAGGCACTGTAGCCCTGCACTGCTGAAGTTAGTCAAGGCATAAATGTCTACATTCTGGAGAGTGAGGAGGGCTTGAAGGGCATAGAGCTTTTGTGCAGGCGCCTAGCATTGAGTAGTAACACCTTAAGGTAGCTTGTAGACTTTTTCACTGTGTTGGTGTTTTTTTAGACCAGTATCTCAGTCAAGCTACTGAAGAATCAGTGACGGAAAAGGGGAAGAGACCGATGCTAGAGCCAGAGAAAGGACAAAATTTTGCTTCACTAGAATGGACGTCATCAGGCCCTCACAGGACCGACAGGTGCACCAAGGCTCTCAATTTCTGTCAACAAAATGTTTCTACACTAACGTTTTAGGGCAACTGTTTAAAATCTTGCGACCCTGCAATGACCATCCCTAAGATGTGGAGACAGACTGGCCAAAAATCTGGCCCTACATATACTGTTACTTCTGGTAATTGGTTTGGGGTCCTCCAAAACAAACTGGGATACCATGTGGTATGCCCTCCTGAAAGAAAATTAAAGGAAAAGAGCAATGTTTGATGCTCAGTCTTCTTGAAAAGGTTGCTAAAGATCACATCCTTAGGCACAGAAAGCATGATCTTCAAACTTCCTGCCTAGAGAAGCTTATCACTGCCAGAAAGAGCAACCATGCGATCTCCCAGATGGGTCCCCTTACTCCTTAGTCTAACAAGGTCAAAGTTAATTAGACAGTTTTCAGATATACTAGCCAAAACTTTGCAATGTTCCAAGAACTCTGCTCATGACATATCCAAAGCCCTTAGAACATCACTAAAGGTAGATGATTCCTCATGGTACCCAGATTACATTTATGTTATACCTAAAGTGATATCACAGAGGCATGTGCTAAATTTATGTGCGCCATGGTTTAATAAAAAAGTTTATGAAGCCTTTTATTTAAAACTGGCTCCAATAAAATAAGGAATGACATACACAAAAGCATCAAGACACTTTTAACTTATTAGATGTCACAGTTCACCTACAAATGTAGAGAAAACACTACTCTGTAGGTTAATGCATTGTGTGACGTGCAGTCAGAGTAGATTTTAGATTGCTTTAATCAATAAGCATTCCTAATGAATCAAAGGTGCTTCGAGGATCGGTATCACTCAAATAGTATTAGGGAAGCCAATTAGTAGTACTGGGTTCAACATTCCTAGTTCATAGGCATAGTTAGGTACTTAAAATTCTTTGGTTGTCACTCTGCTTTGAAACACAAATTATAACTAAGAATTACTCTACAATGCTCAACATCACAGTCACTGCATCTATCTTACTAATTATCTAAACTAATTACATTTACTAAAGTTTATTTAACATAGTTCTGGAAGAACTAAAGTACAGCTCTTTACACACATTTATTTTCCAAATTCGTTTAAGGTTTTGTTCTGCTGCCTCAAACAAGAAGATTCAGCCATTGCAAGCAATTATCCCTATCACATATTTCTTTTCAATTTTCTATCCATATTTTCATTTTACAAACTATGGTACTTTCATTACACCAGCTTCCATCTTTAAAAACTACAAAATGATAAAAAAAAATAATCAAAACTGATATCCACTTGAAATTATTTTGAAATGATGGAAGTCAGCTAGTCTATGATTTGTTCTATCCAAATAAACTAACATTATTTCTGCAGTGTGGTTGATCATTACAATCAAAGTGCTAATGATGTGGGACAGAAGGCAGCTGGTCAACACTTGGCAGTGTCCATAAATTATCTGGCAGAAGTGCCTATAATAGGATTAAATTTATATAAACAATTGCAAGCATTGCATTCTGAAGTAAATTACTGCCATGCTTGAGCTGACTTGATTCATGAGGTAACATCAGGAAAACTCAATTAGAGAGTTTTAAAATCCAAGAACAACATGTAACTACAAATCATCCATCTCTAGATCCAAGTCATCATTCAATCAATTCATTTAGTTACTTTTTACAATAACTGACTATGGAACAATAGTAGTTAGAGGCTATTAAATAATTGTGAGATAGATAAACTGAGACACCCTGAGAATGCAACCTTCACTCCAACACCCTTGATATAGACTGAATGAACAAGATTTATAAAGACTGCAACCTACAGATAGATAATAAATACACATAAATACACAAAATCATACTCGGAGGCTCTAAATAAAAACCTGCAAAAGAATCAGAAAACTCCAAAGCAGACACCCACAAAACCTGCACCTCCCGTCACAAACCAGACAACACATAAAACACAAAATCAATATGCCGCACAATCACAGCCCTTAAGGCAGAATAACATACTTAACACACTAGTAATAGGCGACTCAATAGCCAGGCACACTGACGCCCCACTCACTAGGCTGGACAAGGATAAGGTTCATGTTTGCTGCCTATCGGGAGCCAGAATCAGCCACATAACACTAGCACTCAGGTCACTCCAGAACAAGTACAAATATGACTCTCATTGTTCATGTTGGTGTGATTGACCTGAAATGTACCTCCCTGGACTACATGAAAAGAGACATGGAAGAGCTCTCTGATCATGTAGCCCAGGTGGATATGACCCTGACCCTGAGTAGCATCCTGCCATCACCAAGAATGATACCTCAGTATAAAGAAAAAAAAATGATCAATTTCAACAATTGGCTAAGCTTCTGGTGTCATTCAAAGGGGATCCAGTGTCTGTCAGCCTGGGATGACATGCTCGACAAGCCACGTTGCTTCGCAAGAGACGGCTTGCACCTGTCACCCCTTGGCTTTCGAATACTGGCCAAGGCTCTTGCTGCCCCCATAGTGCCTTTTTTAGGCAATGCTCAAAATTCAAACCCACCACCGTAAACAGCACAAGTAAAAAATGAGGGTTATGCTACTCAATGCCAGGAGTTTAAGTCTCAAAATGCATGCGCTCGAAGCACTCCTAAGTATGGAGAACGTCGACATCTGCGCAGTAACTGAAAATTGATTCAGCACTACTGGGCTACAACTCATACCACACATTTCGGCCACAGAACACAGACCAAAACACAAAAGGAGGGGGGGTGTATCCATATTCATCAAGGATACTCACACCTCCAGGTTAGTGGCACAGCATGATACCTCTGAGATCATCCATGTTCAACTAACATCGGGCAAATCTGCAATGCAAACTGTAGCCTGCTGCAGATCACCCTCCATGACCCAGGACCACCACTCCGCCTTTCTGGAGACACTGGAAAACATGAAGGTCCTACCGAACACCCTGATATTGGGCGATTTCAATTACCCTACCATTAACTGGGAAAACTACTTGAGTACAAACTCCCAGGCTCAGCGCTTCCTGGAATTTATCAACTCAAATGCCCTGGATCAGCTGGTAAACTCCCCTACCAGAGGCCACAACATATTGGACCTGGTCATCACCAACATGGGTGACAGGTGTTCCGTACCGGAGGTCAACCCGTCAATGGTTAGATCAGATCAAACTAATCACCCTGGATGTCCACACCCCACCACCACCCCCAACCAAGGAAACCACAGTGAAAAACTTTTCTAAAGCAAACTTCACCTTACTTAAGGCAGAGGTGGTAAGTTTCACAGCCCCCACACTAAAGGATAACACAGCCCAAGATGCAGAATCCTTTACAATTGCACTCTATGAGCACCTACAAGGATCGTGCCATCCCTAGCAAGATCAAGACTCACTCCCCTAAGAGAAGGAAACCAGTCTGGTGGACCCCTGCCATAAAAAGGTTATACAACAGAAGGAGGAAACTAGTTCAGAAAAAAAGCAAATCCCAAGAAGGAAAGACATCCCTGATCAGTATCAGTAAGAAACTAAGGTTCCTCATAAAATCATCCAAGGCTAACTTCGAAAGAAAAATAGCCAAGGATTTGAAAGATAACCACAAAGCCTTCTTTAGCTATGTCAAGAATCTAAGTGGCAACTCGCAGACATGCTCTGAACTAGTGCAAAATAGCACAAAATATACTGAACCTACTGATATTGCCAAGATCCTGGCAGATAGACACAATGCAAACTTCACCTCCCTCTCACATTCAAAATGGCCCACAACAATACCGGAAAAGTGTAGTGTCCTGGAAATCACAGAAGCACAGGTGAAAACAGCCCTTTCAAAAGCCAAAAACACATCATCAATGGGGCCAGATGGTGTCCCAGGCTGCGTCTTGCACGAACTAACCCCCCACTTAAACACGCTGTTCAACCTCAGCCTCTCCACAGGCTATGTGCCCATAGAATGGCACACAGCAACGGTTATTCCGCTCAATAAAGGAGGGGCCACAACTGACCCTGGTAACTATCACCCCATACGCCTTACTAGCCTGGTCTGCAAGGCTATGAAGCGCATCATCATGGAACTCATCAACAAAGACATTGGGAACCTCCAAACACTTGACTCGACCCAGTACAAGGGCAAATCATGACTACTAAACCTGGTTGACGTCTTCGAGACAGTCACCAAGGCCATAGACGAGAGAAAGGTGGTTCACACAGCCTACCTTGATCTCGCCAAGGCGTTTGACACCATTCCTTACTAGGGTATTATAGAAAAACTCACCAGCCTGAACATAAACCCCTACGTCACAAGATGGGTTGCCAACTGGCTTACAGACAGAACTCACATGGTAAGAATAGCAGACTCCAGGTCCGACTCTAAACCAGTCACAAGTGGTGTCCTGCAAGGCTCTGTTCTGGGACCCCTACTGTTCGGCATATATTTCTCAGAAGTACAGGCAAACGCAGGAGGACTATAGCTAACCAAGTTAGCCGATGACTGCAAACTGGGAGCCATAATTGACTCTCCGGCTGACACGGACATCCTTCAAAAAGGTCTTACTGAGACAGACACCTGGTGTCAAAGTCATGGCCTCAAGCTAAATGCCAAAAAATGCATAGTCATCCCATTTGGGAAAAACAAAACACCCACAAATTACCACATAGGCAGCAGCCCCCTTAATACAGAAAAGGTAATAAGAGATCTGGGGACCCAGGTAAGTAGTAATCTCTCCTTTGACAATCATATTGCCAAAGTAGTTAGGAAATCCTTCTATGTGGCCCATCTAATTACTAAGGGGTTCGCATCTAGAAATAAAGAGGTTATAGTGCCCCTCTACTAGTCACTCATCAGACCCATCATAGAGTACAATGCCCCATTTGGGATGTACCTCACAAGACACTTCCAACAGCTGGAAAGACCACAAAAGCACCTCACCAAGAGGATTACTGGCCTCAAACAAATGTCCTATGCAGCCCGACTGAAAATACTCCAGCTGTACTCAGTGGCATATCGCTTACTCAGAGGTGATCTCTGCCTGACTTACAAAGCCATGTCCAACTCAGAATTGATGGACATGCTCCACCTAAAGAAATCCAAGTCACTGCGAGCCACGTGCTCTAGTAAGCTAAACCTCGCCACAACAATAAATAGAACATGCTGGAGGGATAGATTCCTGTCAAAGAGACTCCCCATGCTTTGGAAAAAAATTCCTAACTACATTAGGTAGAGCCCCTCACTAACGCTCTTCAAGAGAAGCCTTGACGAGTGGATGGGTAACAGAAAATACACCCCTGGGATCACTTCAATGGCTCTGCTTGACAGAGGCTCAGTTAATCAATTGGGTGGCGACAGCCGACACACTCTGGCTAGGCATACAAATGCCCTCGGGCAGATAGCCTAGTACCTACCTATGAACCTATAACCTTATTCCCATTGTCCTACTTAAACCCTTTTCATGAAATCAGGTATGTACAAAACAAACAAATGACTGGTCTGGCCGCTGGGTGCTGCAAAACAGGTAAGAAATCTGTGCAGATTGAAGGATCTGTGGTTGAAGCTGGCAACTGCTCCTACTACCTGATCCTAGGTACTGACCTGGAGTGCACTGGCTCCAGGAGTCCCAAATGCTGTCACTGAATTCACTCTGCCTAAAGTGTGCTCACCCAATATCTTATACTTCAAGGACTAGCCTTTCAGGTTCCACAACAGGATGTTCCCAGAGTGGCTAATTCCCTCACTCTCTCCTATGTGACAGCACAGATGGTCATTAGGTACTTTAGCAATAACCCATGACTGGGTGTGGATATCACAGGATTAGCCACAGATAGAGTGACTTGTTACGAGGGTAAAGCCTGAGTGATTAAACCAAGCCAAATCTCAGCTAATTCTGTGAAACCCACACCCAGTCATGTGTTACTGTTATTCTACAATGACACGATTTAAGAAAGAAATTGCTTACCATTCTTAAATAATGTTGTGATAATGGCACTGCAATGTTCCTCCATGTTCGTTCTTGTCTGTTGATGTACTGCGCATAGGACTTCTGTTCCCATGCTTGCACAGCAAAACAGTACAGTACAGGAGAAGCAATGGAGAAAAGAGAATCTCTGTTGTATTTTTTGAAAAAGAAAGAAAAAAAAATACAGCAACAAACCTGGATAAAGCCAACACAATGGGGGGATCAAAGCCCAAAAATAGGAATAAATTCCAAATATCACTCTGATAAACTTAGAAAAAAGCTCCTGGAATAAGTTTTGTGTTGGTGTGCATTTCTGAAAAGATATGACGCTTGAGCCTGAAATGTCTCTCATTATTTAATGATTTCAATCTCCAGTGGCTTGCCAGAAAAAAACAAAAACTACGAGGCAAAAATTTGGACATTCTGTGAAAATCCATACAGTTGAGAGGTATGAGAGTCTGCGGAGATTTTAGGAGGGAAGCAGAGAAATACCAGGAAAATCAGGTACATTTCTGTTTCTTTAGTTTTGCAGACTGTACCTGATTTTTCTTCTATTTTGCTATGCCCACTAAGTATATGCTGATAGAATGTCTGGCCACTCAATGGTACTTTAGCGGCCAGAATTTTTTCTGTTGGTATATGCTTGACTTACAGTACGCATGCTGGTTGGGCTGCCCAATCAGTGTGCTAATTTTTGAATGGCAATGAGCTGTTATTGTTATTGTGTGAAGCCGCGATGGTGCAGCAGTAGCGTTGTCGCCTCACAGCAAGAGGTTCTCCTATTCAATTCTCGGCTGGAGCACCTTCTGTGTGGAGTCTGCATGTCCTCCCCACGGTCAAGTGGCATTCGAAAGACATGCGTAGAATGGGTGTGCCTTCGTTGAAGGTTGGGCGTCGAGCTGGCACCTCAGCACCATAAAAATCTACTGCCAATCATTAGCGGACCGGAGTTCTGCTGTGGCAACCCATAACCGGGAGAAGCCGAAAGTAGAACAATGAGCTTTTATTTTGTAATTAGTTGTAATCCTACATCTCCTGGCAACGTCAAGAAATCCACAACTGAAACCCTGTTCAGTCACCAGGTAGTATGGGCCAAAAATTTTATGCCAACGGGACTAGTCTTTTGAAAGACAGGTCTTGCCAAGAATACCGGATTTTCCTGCTTGTATGCAAGAAGACTCTTAACAGATACACAAGAAAGGTTCTGCTCTCTTACTATGATAGTGGCATAATTTGTTTTAAATAGAATATGTATGGTTAATAAACTAAAAAAACTGTGGCAAATTGCCCCTAAGGCAGAATATACATTAACAGCTAATGGAAGAAAAATGCAATAGCTGCAGAACAGCAATTGTTTCAAGAAACACTCTGGAGAATGCTGCACTGCCCCATCAGAAAGCAAGTATCTAGAATTAAACAGTAGGCAGTTTACCTCTGGTTAGACCTGGCAAAGATTTGGAAGACTTACTCTTCCAATCAGGGGCAAGAAAGTGTTTTTTTTACTGGCTTTAACTGTATCAACATGAGGAATAATGAGACCACGGTTGGTTCTGGAAGGATGGGTGGAATAAGATACATATCTACATGTACCCTGCTACAATACATATGCTGTCTTTGCATGAGTAGGTCCTTCAGATGGTGCATCATAACAAAGACCAAAACTGTACATTAACATTCTTCAGAATGCTGCCAAAAAACAGTGTGTGAGACTAGGATGCTTTCCTACAGGAAGTTTAATACGCAGATGTAGAGATGCTGCAGATCTCTGTGTTTTAACTTCAGTGGAGACTAAAAAAAGCTGCTTGATGAATAAAGGAGTATGCTGAAAGGACAGCCTACACATGTCCTTGAAGTGAGAAAGCAGTCTAAGAGAGAGGTTTAGATCTTTAAAAAAATAATCTAGGGCAGCATAGTAGTTATAGTTGCTGACTCACAGTGCTTTGATCTCCAGTTCAGATTTTGGCTAGTAGTCTGTATGTCCCTCCTGTATCTATGTGGGTCCTTGCCAGGTGTTCTGGTTTCCTCCCACATCCTTAAGATATACCGTTGGTGAACTAGTGCATTTCCAAAATGCCCTGTAAGTCTGCATGCTACATGTGTGTGTGCGTACATGTGCATATACATCTTGCCCAGTATAACCTTCTATAATATATGGGTTTCAGCTTCCTCATGGTTTTGTATGGACTAAGCTAGTAACTAGAGAATTAATGAAAGAATGAGGGAAGAAGAAAAAAACAATAACCTAGCCAAGAGGAAAGACACTATAGGTTTACTGCAGAATTCCAGCCTCTTGTCCTTGAAAAACAAAACAAAAAAAAAAAACAATCTCAAGATTAGAAAGCAGACACAACACCAACAACCCAAAAGAAACGAAAATGTTGCTACCAACAAAGGAAACAGGAGAGGTAAAATAAAATACGTCAAGGATACAAGAACACACACATGCACACAAAAGAAGTTGTGTTAGATGCTGCCTAATCTTACAGTTAACTGTATTAACATGACGAATAATGAGACTACCTGCATACAGTAGCAGTCATAAGCTATAAAGAAAACCACGACTAGGGGGTTAACATTTCAGGACTGTCAGTCTTCACAACAGAAGAGAACAAAGGTAATACACAGAAGGAGCAACTGTCTACACCAGGAAATGCATCAAACATCAGAAATGATGGGTACACAGGGTAATTTGGAGGCACCACAAACATGTTGCAGACATTTAAAAGTACTTCAATCTTTACAGTAGTTATTTACAAACATAGTTTAAAGATCAGAAAAAAAAGACACCACAATGACAAAAGGAAAAGGGGCAGAGTAGCTGATAGAGACCTGAAAATACCAAATGTTAGATGCACATAGAAGAAAGCAGCACAAAAGATGAAGACTTGTACTTGGTGCTCTGCATGAAACTGAATAAAAGCAGCCTGTGCCAGACTCTAGCAGGAGGAGGAAAATCCTAGATTAAGTACTTTTAAATGGAATGAATAAAGACAGGCACTCAGATAAGAAAGCTAGCAGCATTCAAACAGGTGACCACCAGAGTACAGCAAAATAATGCAAACGAAGTCAAGCCTGAATGATGATCTTCAGAAAGGCTACTTTAGCAAAATGGTAGGATAACTGATGAAAGTACAAGATGGCAGGCTAAATGTTCCAGTGAAAAGGCAAAACAATCTCAGTGTGAAGGAGACTGATGTAATAAAACAAGTTATAAAGCCTGTACAATGTTCATATGTGCACAGCAATATATGGTAATGAGTAAAGTGCTGTAATGCATTTTTCTCCTTCTTAGTCAGTCCTTCTGCTTTTGAACTGTATTTTAATACAAAGTTTTGTAAACTTTTTTTTTAATTAAAGCACAACCCAAACACATTCAGTGCATCTTTCACTGGTATCACCTTAGGAGAAGCATTAGGTGTGTCCATAGATATTATAGATATTAATGGATGCACATCCGAAAATGTGTGATGGTGCATCCATTAAATCAGCTCATAATTTCCCAGTGTGGTATGTTTTTGATATTAAATTTTACTATTTACACTAAATGGCAACAGTTTATGGAAAATAGAAGTTTCACAATTTTTTTTTCTTTAAATTAGAAGAAGGGCCCAAAAACATTCATCAAAAATGCTGTTTGGCACTTCATGCACCATATGCCATGGTGCAAAGTATGAAAATAGCTATCAACATATCACTGTAAAGGAAACTCCACCCTAAAACTTGGGAAAAATTAAATATATATATATATATATATATGGCTCTACTTTGAGCCATCGAAAGTCCACTGAATCAAACCTCACTTACCCATTCCAGTTCTTCAAAACTTCACTTTAATGAAAGCACGGACTGCCGACATCCTTTCACTGAGAAAGGAACCGCTTGGCCACCATGAAAAAAACCCCACACAGACCAAAACTAAACCCACCAAAGTGGGAGGGCTTCACCTCCCCCCCGAACTTAAATATTCCAACACCGAGATCACACTTCATTGCAGAAAGGGCACAGTTCACCATGGTGGCCAAGTGTTTCCTGTCTCAAGGAAAGGATGTCGGCAGTATGTGTTTCCGTTAAAGTGGAGTTTTGAAGAACTGGGAACAGGTAAGTGCGTTTCAATGGCTCAATATAGATATATATATATATATATATATATATATATATATATATATATCTGTGTGTGATAGATATATGTATATATATATATATATATATATATATATATATATATATATACACACACACACACACACATAAATAAATAAATATAAATAACACGCACACAGTCCATTAATCTAAGGACTAAGAAGGAAGAAAATGTGATCTATCATATATTAATATTCTCTGCATTACTAATACATCAAAATCATTCTGTTTCTTATATTTTAATTTCTTATATCTCATAATGGTTATCACGTGGAGTGTAATACTAATGCAATGTTGCTTTTAGCTTCTTTTGTCTCCTAGAATGCAGTTTGGGTCCTTATAATAGGACACTCCTAAATAAAATAAGTGCCCCCCCCCCAATTTGGTTACAGTGATAGCACTAAGTCACTGACCTTTTAGACAGTGTACAAAGGCAGAATAATTGCTTCTTTTTAAATGAATTATTCTGATCTGTGCTTATTGTCAATTCATAAATGGTCCATATACATTTTCCTCAATACAACAAATAGGAAACAGGAGAGTTTAGTTATGTGTTTGGAGTAGTCCTAAAAAAGTCCATAACTTCCTGTACTCTCATTTTTACTAAGTATGAAAGCTGTCAGCTTTGCTCATTCAATGACAGCTGTGTGTAACTTGATACAGCGCTTAATTTTGCATTAATTTTACAAGGATAAAACTGACTCTGGGCTAGGTTAAAATTTACATTATTTACCAGGTTAAGTAGTCCAATATAAATTATCCCTCTTTTTCATAAAGATTTCTTCAACAACTAATACTAGTAATAAAATGTTCTATCTTGGAGTAAAATTGTTGGATTCACTAGTCTCTTCGGTTGCACTGACTTATATTTATGAACAAAACTAATAAGTATTTTCAGTGTTGGGTAAACTAGGACTGGATTTTTAACAAAAAATATTACGTATCAAGTATTTTGTTCTTCTCTAATTCCACATGCATCTCAGGGACTCTCAAAATATCCAGGTAACATCATTCTTAGAATTGTCAATGGGGTGCTTACTTCATTTCAATGGAATGAGACGAAACTTAGATTTGTTTAGGATTTGCTTTCTCTCCCAGCAAATGCAAGGGGGTATCGCTCGCTCAAGTTTTGACTACTGAATGAAGGCTGCCCAACTGAAATTGTTATGTGGCATCCTTACTAATAACACAGACGCAAGATGGAAGGATGTCTTCCTGCTACAGACAGGTGGAGACCCACTGCAATATAAATACACTTCTTCACGTTCCTTTGTTTAAAAGAAAAGTCCAAATGGGAAAAAATTCTTTTAAATTTAAGTCCAGGCAGAAAAGTTCCAACACAAAATACAAGTATAGATTAACAGTAATACAGAACATAATTACATACAACAGAAAACAGTTGCAGGTTAATATAAACATAATGTATGACTGGATTAAAAAAAAGAATACAGGATACAACTGAAGGAAATAAATGCATAAGACATCATCATTGTCCAGTTGGTATAACAGCAACTGAAGGCAATAAAAATGTTATTTCTGGAGGAAAGATTTTAGGAAGAGTGAAAATGTGGTGGTGGAAGTAAGAGAAAAAGAAGAATGTAGTTGGGTTTGGAAGGATTCAGGTGAAAAAAGGGGATGGACGATTTCAGTAGAAAGGACATATGAGATGGATAACAACAGGAATAAGGGGGTGTTTGTATATGAACATTTGTGGAAATTGTGGGATAATTTGGATATGACTTTATGTGAAGTACGGAGAAAATGAGGTCAGGAGTTTTCGAGATAAGTTGAGAAAATCACCTGGGTAGTGTGTGTGTACTGGTAAATCAGTTGGTAAGAAAGTGATGTTTTATTGTTACTTTGATTGCTGAGGATTTCCTGTTACAGACTTTAAACAAACCATATCTGATCATTCTTAAATACTAAATCAATTACTGGAAAAAATAAAATGGACTTTTAGGTTAGTAAAACAATTTTCTGGCTTGAAGCCCTATTTTCTGTAAGGCAACATGGACTGTTAACACCAATAACCACTACATTAGGAATAAACTAGTTCACTTCCCAAATCTGCAATACTGGGAGTAGTTCACCAGTAGGTTGGAGTAACTTAAGTGCTAACTTGGGTACACATTTAAGACATAGTGACTGGGGGTTAAAGCTCAAAGATCATCTTACAAAAAACAATAAAGTTTCAGTTCTGTCACCCGACTAGCCCCACTGGGTTAAATGGTGGGGGCCCTTAACATCAACAGTCTTAGACTACATGGGATCTTACTGGCAACAAAAGTACAAAAGACAGACAATTATAGACTAACTTTGGAAGTGGACTTATTTATCTATCTTTGTTTACCAGGAAAGTCCGACTGGGCAGACCCCATTTTCAGAGAAGGTACAAGGAGAAAAGCTCCATCACAGTGCAATTATATTAACAAGAGAATTTCAGACAGTTCTTAGAAAAACAAAAACACAAACATATACAGCAAAATATTTAAATTAACAGTTATATGTCTATACAATTATTGTAGCTCTAAAATCTTGCAAAAGATAAATGGTTTGATACCACAGAAAGGAAAACATTGTAAAGAAGCTTTGTATTCTTACATTTTCAGTAAAGAAAGGTTGGCATGGAGTTCAAGATATGTATGAACTAAGTTATAAAATTATGTAGCAGAGGAGATAGTAGTAACGTACAGGAGAATAGTGGGAATAGCATACGACTGAGGCAGCATGGCATAGGATTAGTTCTTTTTAGGACACCTGTTCCAAATTGGTGTATCCAGAAGGTTTGTAACTTAAGTATACAGGGGATGCATGAGAGGAGGAGAGAGGTGGGTGGGGGCACTTAGAAAAAGAGAAAGATGAGAAGTGTTTAAGAGGGGGGTGAAGAGGGGTGTAAGGATTCAAGCGCAGGAAGGAGAGCTGTTAGGGTTGTAATATCTCTATTCCCAGAGGAACATGGGAGAAAATCATTGTTTTCCAAAATATGCTATACAATCTCATAAATTCAGATTTTTTTTTTTTGGCTGGCAGTGTTTATTCAAATACTTTTACATTCCAGTAAGGTTATCAAACATGTTCTTCAAACTCTGCTTCTACCAGTTGGCACCATAGGACTGGGAATAGGGAACATGGAAAGAGATTTTTAGAAACTACAAGTTCTTATGCCATTGAAAACAGAACTTCAAGATGTATGCCTACAGTTCTGGTCAAACCAGGTACAAGTCACGTCTTCACTGTCTCTACTAAGATATGATTCTATGGTGGACATATTGAAGACTATAATTTGTTGAATTTTATCATGATTCTAAATAAAAAAACTATTACTAAATCTTGGAAGAGAAAGGGTCCTCCTCAACTCACAGACTTTTGGTCTTTGTTAAGGGAAGTGCATAACACACAGACACGTGGAAGATGGTAGAATTACACTGAAAATGCTATCAAAAAGGTTGGAAAAGTACATAAATATTTAACCTTTTGCTTATGGATAACTGTACTTCACTATCTACTGAGCTACTGTGCATTGCTGAAATCTGTAAAGTTGCTATGCTGTAATATCTTGGCTCATTCCTGGTGTGACTATTTTTGTTTTTATTTATTTTATACTTTGTTGACCAGGTTAGTCCCACTAGGCCAGTGGCCTCTTTTCAGGGGAGACCCATGGTGGTATTCAAACTGACTAGGAGAATATTGGCAAGGGCACACAGTAACTCCCACTACTCTTTTTGATAAGTGCCATAGGATCTTTTTCAATCACCTGAGCTACCACCAATTCAGGCAGATGGAGCCTTAGTTTAACATCTCATCCGAAGGAAGGCACACTCAGGAGTGCAGACCCCACCCCAATACTACAATACAGTGTCAGTACTAGAAAAGTAATCTAACTATCTGGTATGGGAACTGAATACACAGCCTTCTGATCTGCTATCAAAAAAGCTGAGTGCACTACTTGTTGAGATGCTGAGACTGGTGGGTCTCACTTGAGTTTTTAATAAACTTGCTTTATATTAAAACAAAAAATAATGATTTCTCCAACAATTAACTGTATGAAAAAAAAGTTTCACTTTATCTATTACAGCATTTCACTGACCATAGCAAAATACAGAAGCAGGATGCAAAAGTCTGGGCAGTGACCAACTGAAAATTACAGAATGCGTGCAGTCCACCCTATGTCAAAAAGGCTGAGGGGAAAAAGTGGAAATGAAAAATTCAAAGATAAGAAGGATTTCTAGGCACTACACATCATCCAGGTGATCCACTCTAAGAGAAAAATAAAGTACAGTTGTGTACACTTACCATAAATGTAGATCTTAGAGTGTATTCACTGTTGCAGTCATTACATTTGGGTTATCTGCCTGCAGGTAGCCCTCAGCTGGCCTGAATATCAAAGTCTTGGATCCCTGCATCGAATGCTGTCTCTTCTTCCATGAAGTCAGGGGTATAAAACATGCAGCCGACGCCATTACAGCAGTTTTTCTTGCCCCAGATGTGAGGTGCCCCCATAATGGGAAGCAATTATGTTAGGTTACACCTCCAACAAAAAACTAATACACCAGAAATCTGAAATACACCAATCAAGAAGAAAGGTAGAGTCAAGAGAGGTCAGGGGACTAGAGGGAGGGTAACCAGGACTGCAACAGTGAATACACTCGAACATCTACATTTATGGTAAATGTACGCAAAGTACAGTTGTGTATACTTTCCAAAATTTAGATGTTCGAGTGTATTCACTGTTGCAGTCATTACATTTGGGTTATCTGCTTTCAGGTAGCCCTCAGTTGGCCTGATTAACAAAGTCTTAGGCCCTGCGTCGGTTGCTGTCCCTTCTTCCATGAAGTCAGGTCGTCAGGGGTACAAAACATGCAGCCGACGCCATTACAACAGTTTTTCTTGCCTCAGATGTCAGGTGCCCCCCTAATGGGAAGCAATTAAATATAAAAGTACAAAGATATACCTCCATCAAAAAAGCAAATACACCAAAAAGGCTTTTACGCATAGTAAAGGAAAGCAGAGGTGTAGTCAAAAGAAGTTAGGGGGATGGAGTGAGGGTAACCAGGACTGCAACACTGAATACACTCGAACATCTACATTTATGGTAAGTGTACACAAATGTACTATGTTCTTCAAGTTTCACTGTTGCAGTCATTACATTTGGGTAGATTCCCAAAGCTATAGTCTCTCCACTGATAATCACATCGCCACAGTAGTCAGGAAATCCTTCAACGTGGCACACCTCATCACAAAAGGTTTCTCATCCAGAAAAAAAAGAGGTCATTGTTCCCCTCTACTCATCACTCATTAGACCCATTATAGAGTACAACGCCCCTTTTGGTATGTACCTCACAAGACATCTACAACAACTGGAAAGGCAGCAGAGACATGCTTCCCTTTAAAAGATCACAATCCCTCCAAGCTACACGCTGTAGGGACATAAACCTTGTCACCACAATAAACAGAACATGCTGGAGGGATAGATTCCTGTCCAAGAGACTTCCCATACTCTGGAATAAACTACCTATCTATATCAAACAAAGCTCTTCATTAGCACTCTTCAAGAAAAAATCTTGATGATTGGATGGGAAATAGGAAATTCACCCCGAGGATCACCTCTGTGACTCTGCTCGACAGTGGCACAGAAAAATAATTTTCTTGGGTGGCAAAAGCCAGGGTACCTTTTTGGCTGGGCTTGTATAGGCCCCAGGGCCGAGAGCCTAGTACCTCCCTATGGTTGGGAGGAGGAATTTAGATATAATTAGGACTAGCTATAAGGCCCTGAAAGACTGCAGTGGCAAAGCCAGCTCTGCATTTAGAGAAAACTGGCAAATAATAATGCTTGGTGAAAGTATGTACATAACTCCAGGTAGCAGCTTCTAGGATGTCCCTGGTAGGGACGCCTCTGAGAAAGGCTGCCGAGGTAGATGCAGCCCTGGTGGAGTGAGGTCCGATCCCCTGGGGTATATGTTTTCCATGGTGCTTATAGAAGAAATTAATGCAATGGCCTATCCATTTAGAAATGGTTCGATTTGAAATAGCCTTCCCCTCTGCCCCTGCAGGAAATGCCACCAGCAGTTGTTCAGATTTCCTTTGAGGTTTAGTACTGTCCAAGTAGAATCTAAGTTGTCTGTGCACATCTAAGGAATGCAGTATCCGTTCCCCTTTGTTCTGTGGATTGGGAAAGAAGGTTGGCAAATGAATGGACTGATTAAGAGCCACACTGGATACCACCTTGAGCATGAAGGATGGATTGGTTCTGAGGGACACCCTGCCCGCATGAAAGATGATGAAAGGCTTCACTGCCACAAGGGCCTGTAATTCAGATACCCTTCTGTCTGAAGTGATTGCTAAAAGGAAAGCTGTTTTCCAAGAAAAAAATTTTAAGTCTGCAGTAGTAGCTGGATCGAAAGGAGGTACAGTGAGTTTCTCCAAAACAAAGTTAAGATCCCAGGCTGGGGTTGGAGCTCTCCTGGGTGGTCTCAAATTTTGAGCAGTGGATGAGAGAAGAGGGGAGACTCTGTGTTATAATGAGCTGAAATGGCTGAGGCGTGGATTTTAATGGAGGAAAAGGACAGGTCCTTGTGAAGCATCTCAGTTAAGTATTATAAAATGTGAGGTAGATTGGGCGCTGCTGTGCACATCCCTTGAGATTGGTTCCAGGCAAAGAATCTTTTCCATTTTTCAGCATAAGATTTTCTAGTACTAAGCCTCCTTGCCTCTAAAATTATATCCATCACTGGTTTACTGAGGGATGGTAAATTAGAGATTATGTAATTAGCCAGGCTGCAATGTTCAGGGTTAGAAGCTGAGGGTGCAGAATCTGGTTCTCCTGCTGAGACAACAGGTAAGGAGTTTGAGGCAGGTGCCATGGGGGTAACCGTGACACAAAGCGCAGGAGGGGGTACCAGTGTTGGCATGGCCAGTCTGGAGCAATCAAAATCATTTTTGGTTTGCCTGATTTTTAGTAGTACTTTGGAAAGCAGAGGGGAAAAGGCATAGACTGAGCATCCACTTTCCAGGCTTGTTTGTGGGGAGTCTTTGTGCAAAATTTGTCCACTTTGTAGTTCTGGGGAGAGGCAAACAGGTCTATATCTGTGCTCCCCATTTGTTTGTCAATATGTTGAAAATCCTTGGTTCCAGTTTCCACTTGTGTGGGTCCATGAGGTTTCTCCTTAGTCCGTCTGCCAGTGTATTTAATTTTCCTGTCAGGAATTGAGCTTGTAGGTGCACTTGGTAGCTCAAGGCTGTGTTCCACAATGCCATGGCTGGTCTGCAGAGTGGGTAAGACTGTGTACCCCCCCTGCTTGTTTATGTACCACATAACAGTGGTGTTGTCCGTCTTTAGCATGAGTTGTCCTAGAAGAATGTGGTCCTTGAAGGCTGTTGGTGCATTCTGTACAGCTAACATTTCTTTCTGATTGATATGCAGGTGTATTTGACTTGGGATCCATTTGCCCTGAATGCACTTCCCTGACAGGTGAGCCCCCACAAGCATAGTCTGATGCGTCTGTAGTTAGGACTTGGGAGGCAGGGGGTAGTGTGAAAGGTAGTCCCTTGTTTTGGTAGCAGGCCTCTGCCCACCATAGGAATTCCAGGCATAGCCAAGGTATGATAAGAATCATTGCTTCTAGATTCTGAGAATGTTGACACCATAGGCTTTTTAGATACCACTGTAGTTTCCTCATATGCAGTCTTGCGTATGGAATTAGAAGAATGCAGGAGGCCATGAACCCCAAGGCTTGCAGTATGTGTTCATAGGTTCATAGGTTCATACTAGGCTATCTGCCCGAGGGCATTTACAAGCCTAGCCCATAGTTTTGTGTCTTACGCCACCCCTTTAGTATGGGGAACTATACCCATTATTTTGCTGTGCCTCTGTTGAGCAGTGACACTGAGGTAATCCCTGGGGTATGTGTCTTGCAGATAGCAGGGTTTTTGTGGCCAACTGTTTGACGTAGGTTGTCAAATGAATTTGTTTATCTGGCGTGAGGTAAGCCATGTATTATAAGCAATGTTTACATCATTTCTTGAGACTTGGCAATTAGTATTGCTAAATAAAATATTATACATACGTTTAATATAGTCCTGCATATCCATAACAACCCCCCACCCTTAGGTTGAATAATTTTAACCTTTTGTTGTTGCACATTAGTTAATATTTCAGTTTCATCAGGTTTTAAATTCTTATGATAAACAGCAGGACTTCTGAACATATGTCTAAAATCAAGTTCACAAAGTCTTTCAAAAAAGTGTAGAGTAGGGTGTGTTGGTGGATTACAAAAACTAGAAAGTCTCAAGTCATCAGTAACAGCCATATTACTATTGTTAAATAAAATGTTCAAGTTCGTTTTCCTAGTAAAAAGCTTTAAATCTACTATTAACTGGGGGAGATTAGATCTGGCAGTAGGAACAAAAGTTAATCCTTTAGCAAATAAATTAACAATTTCTCCAGTGTATTCATAACAGCTGTAATTAAACACCTTAAAATCACTGGTTTCACTGGTCAAAATACATGGTCCATCACCATCCCCAAATCACGATCTCCGGGTCATAAATTCCACTGCTGGTTCTGTTTCCAGCTGTGTTTCCCAGCCATTCTGTCTGTTCTGATTGTTGTACTCCCTCACCCTGATCCACTTCTGCTGTTATGGTCCTCATTCATATTAACTGCTGCATTATCCTCATTGGCTGCATTTGAATTCAGTCTCAAGAGGAAACCCCACTGCTGTGAGTTGGGCGACTGAAGATACGCCCTCCTGCTTGAATATTCATCAGCATCTCGCTGTAGTTTGTTCAATTTGCGAGATTTTATCTGAAGAAGTCTTGTACCTTACTTGACGAAAGCGCTTATGGTTCAATAAACTTTGGTGGGCTTATTCCTGCTTTCCAGCCTTTGTTTTGTGTGGTTCCCTTCCCAAGTAACTGGCTTTCTGAAGAACTTTGGGTATCAATGGAAAGGTAAAGAGGAGACCAGAGGGCCAATCGTGTACAAGTGCATCCCTTGGTGACTCCCCTCAGAGGGGGGATAAGGGCAAAGTAGCTGCTGCATCTGATATTCACGGATGTGGCAAAAAGATCACAGCAAGGCTGGCCCCATCTGCGGAAAATCTTTTACGCTGCTTCTTGTTTTAGGGACTACTCGTGAGGCATCAGAATCGCTCTGCCGTCTGTCTGCTATCATGTTTGATATGCCCAAGATGTGCATTGCTATCAGAAAATGTTGGGGGAAAGTCGCCCACTGCCATACTCTCAGGGCCTCCCGGCAAAAGGGTAATATCTGGTTCCTCCTTGTTTATGTACAGTACCACTGACATGTTGTCTGTCTGTACTGCAACAGTTCCCAGCAAAAAAGATTCCTGGAATGCTTGCAACGCCAGAAGCACCGCTCTCAACTCTAGGACAATGATGTGCAAATGGGCCTCGTGATCCTGCCAAGTGCCTTGGACGTTTTTTCCCCAGACAACCCCCCCCCCCCAATCTGAGAAGCGACAGTGGTCACTGTGGCTAATGGTTGGGGAAGTACAAAGGATCGACCTAGCATAATCTGAGTGGAGTAAAGCCACTAAAGAAGGTCTTTTTTGGTAGATTACATTATCAATATCTTGTGGGACATAGGTAGCACCTGCATTGACCACTGAGTGGACAGCAGCCACTGGAGAATTCTTATGTGCATACGTGCTAATGGGATCAAGTTTACTACTGCTGCCATGGTCCCAAAGACTTGTAGGACTGTCCTTGCTTGCACTCTTTCTTGGAAAGAAGATTTAGGACTTGCCGTTGTAGAACTTGTACCCTTTCTGGAGGGAGTTTGGCCATCATCTTTGTTGTAGCTAGTTCTGCTACTATAAAAACGATACTCAGAGCACAGCAAGGCAGATTTTTCATAGTTTATTGTGATCCCTAATTGAGAGCAGAGCTGCAAGGTAGAGTCTCTCACTTTTGTTAGTAGATGCTTGGTGGTGGCAGTTAGGAGCCCAGTCGTCTAGGTATGGAAACACCTGGAATCCTAGGCATCTCAAGTGAGCTGCGACTACAGCCACAACTTGGTGAACACTCTGGGGGCTGTAGTAAAGCCAAAAGGCAAAGCCCAAAACTGGTAATGGCTGGCTACCAGCTAAAAGCACAGGCATCTCCTGGACCGCCTGTCCATTTTTATGTGGTAGTACACATCCTAGAAGTCTATAGAGCACATTCAATTGTCTTGTCCCAAGAAAGTACAGTTGTGTACCTACCATAAATGTAGATGTTCGAGTGTATTCACTGTTGCAGTCATTACACTTGGGTTATCCTGCTGGCAGGCTACCCACAGTAGGCCTGAATGCCGAAGTCCTGGTCCGACGTCGGTTGCTGTCGCCTTATCCCTGACGTCAGTGCGTCAGGGGTATACAAGATGCAGCCGATGTCATTTTCTTCAGTTTTTCTTGCCCCAGATGTCAGGTGCCCCCAAAAGGGTAGGCTAAAAACATTGCTTATAAAAAGCATGCACTAAAATAAACAATACCTTCATCTACAAGCAAATACACCACATAGGTTGCATAGAATAGAGAAGTACAGTTAAATCCCAGCAAAGAAAGGGGGATGGTGGGTGGGTAACCTGGACTGCAACAGTGAATACACTCGAACATCTACATTTATGGTAGGTACACAACTGTACTATGTTCATCGTGTTTCACTGTTGCAGTCATTACACTTGGGTTGAATCCCAAAGCTGAGGTTAGGCGGCTGGGTCTAAATAGAATTAGGAGTGGTGATGAGGCCCTGCAGAACTGCAGTGGCAGAGCCTGCTCTGGATTTAGAGTAAAGAGGTAAGTGGCAGTGCTTGGTAAAAGTGTGCACTGAACTCCAAGTTGCAGCCTCCAAAATTTCCTTGGTTGGTACTTCTCTGAGAAAAGCTGCTGATGTGGCTGCTGCTGCCCTTAGGCACTGATTTGCCATGTTGTGCACAGCAGAAATGAATGCAGTGTCCTAGCCATTCTGAAATAGTCTGCTTTGAGATAGCCTTTCCTTGTGATCCTGCAGCATATGCCACTAAAAGTTGCTCAGTCTTTCTGAAAGCTTTAGTTTTGTCCAAGAAGAAGCACAGTTGTCTGTGTATGTCCAAAGAATGCAGAAGTCTCTCCCCTTTATTCTGGGGATTTGGATAAAAAGTAGGCAAATGAATGGTTTGATTAACAGCCACACTGGATACCACCTTTGGCAAAAATGCTGGATTTGTCCTTAGAGAAACCCTGTCCGGATGGAAAATGATAAAAGGTTCCACTGCCATTAATGTCTGCAACTCTGAGACTCTTCTTGCTGAAGTTATTGCTAGGAGCAGAGCTGTTTTCCATAAGAATTTTATTTCGGCTGTACTGGCTGGCACAAAAGGAGGCAGTGTGAGCTTTTCCAAGACAAAATTGAGGGCCCATGTAGGCATCGGTGCTCTCCTTGGGGGTCTTATGTTTTTGGCCCCTCTGAGGTACTGCCTTATCAGTGGATTTGAAAAAATAGGTGGTTCTGTATTGTAATGAGATGAAATGGCAGAGGCGTGGATCTTAATTAATGAGAAGGATAGGCCTTTATCCAGCATCTCAGTTATGTATTGTAAAATTTGAGGAATATTTGGAACAAGCGGGTCAATTCCTTGTGCCTGATTCCAAGCACAGAATCTCTTCCATTTTTCTGCATAAGATTTTCTGGTGCTGGGCCTTCTGGCTTCCAAACTAACATCCATAACTGCTTTAGAGAGAGGTGTGTTCTGAGTGGTTATATTATTCGCCATGCAGCCAGATTTAAAGTTCTGAGTTAGCTGTTCAGGATCTGATTGTTTTGTTGGGTCAGAAGATGAGGAATTTGAGGTAAAGTCCAGGCTGGGCCTTGAGACAAGCTCTTCAGGATTGGGTAACAGTGCTGGCGTGGCCAGTCTGGGGCAATCAGAATCATTTTTGGCTTCTCTTGACTGACCTTTAGGAGTACTTTGGGGAGGAGAGGCAATGGAGGGAAGGCATATACTGTCAGGGTTTTCCAGCTGAATGATAGAGCATCCACCTTCCATGCTTGTGTGTGATAAGTCCTTGTGCAGAATCTCTGTAGTTGGCAGTTGTGAGAGGAGGAAAATAGATCTATGTCTGGGCATCCCCATTTCCTTGTTATCATACGGAAGACTTGTGGATCTAGTTTCCACTTGTGAGGGTCCATGACGTTTCTGCTTAGTTCATCTGCCAGAGTATTTGTCTTTCCTGGCAGGAATTGTGCTTGCAGATGCACTTGATAGGCCAATGCTGTGTTCCACAAAGTCATGGCTTGCCTGCAGAGGGGGTAGGAATGTGTGCCCCCTCGCTTGTTTATGTACCACATAGATTCATAGATTCATAGATTAGTACTAAGCTAACTGCCCTTGCGAGCCATTTTAAGCCTAGCCAATTATCCCTTGTGAGACTCAAACCCTGCACCTTGTGTTTGCAAGGCAAACACCTTAACCATTAGGCCACACTCCCAACCCCTGTACATGATTAATTAATGAATAATTACATGACTGTAGTACTGTCCGTCCTTAGCAGTAGTTGTCCTGGAAGGAGTAGATCCTTGACGGCTGTCAGGGCATTCTGAACAGCTAGCATCTCTTTCTGATCAATATGTAGATGCATTTGGCTTGCGGGCCACGTGCCCTGAATACATTTTCCTGCCATGTGTGCCCCCCAGGCATAATCCAATGCATCTGTTGTTAGAGTCTGCCTGGCTGTGGCTTAAGTGAATGGCTGTCCCTTGTTGTGGTGACAGGCCAGTGCCCACCATCAAAACTCCTGTTGCAGGCAGGGAATGAGGGCAATTAATATTTCCAGGCTGTGGCAATGTTAAATCCAAACACTTTTTATGTACCATTGTAGCTTCCTCATATGCAGTCTTGCATATGGAATTAGCAGAATGCAGGATGCCATGAAGCCCAAAGCCTGCAGAATTTTTCTTGCAGATAAGTGGGTCTTTGTTGTCAACATTTTGAAGTAAGAAATCAGTTGCCTTTGTTTGTCTAGCATGAGATAAGCCATCTGGGCAGTTGTATTTAAGCTTGCACCCAGGAATATTATCTCTTGAGAGGGTACTAGTTTTGATTTCTTTTTGCTTACTGTGTACCCTAGGCAAATTAGTAATCTTTTTACAAACACCAGATGCTTTAGTAGAATGTCCTTGCTCTCTGGTTGAATAAGGCAGTCATCCAAGTAGGCATATATCTGAATTCCTCTTTGTCTGCAAAATGCAATTACTCGTGCCAGGCATTTTGTGAAGACCCTGGGCGCAGTAGATAAGCCAAAGGGCAGTGCAGAGAATTGGTAGTGCATTAAGCCAGCTATGAATCTCAGGTATCTTCTGCAAGATTGTCTGATTGGGACATGCAGGTATGCCTCTTTGAGGTCCAAAGTTACGAGCCAAGCCTTCTTGCCCAGCATGGGCAGAGTTGCTGCAGTGATAGCATTTTGAATTTTGGAATGTCCAGAAAGGTATTTAGAATAGACAGGTCCAGTATTGGTCTACATGTTTTGTCCTTTCTAGGTACCAAGAAAAGCCTTGAGTAAAATCATTGTCCCTGTTCTTGCTGTGGTACTCGCTGAATAGCCCTCATGTCCATGAGAGATGAAATTTGCTTTTGTGCCTCTGCCCATTGATTGTGTGGCAGGTCTGGCATACCTTTTGTCTTTGGAAGGGTGTGAAAGTGGAACCTGTAACCCTGAGAAACAATATTCAGTACCCATTTGTCCTGGGTGATCATGTGCCAATTTTGTGAGAAAAGTGCTAGCTTTCCCCGTAAGGGTGCTGGCAAAAGATAAGTGCTTGGCATTGGCAGTGGGAAGTCATTGGGACTGTTTCCTATATGGTTGTGATTTGTCTTCTCCGCTTTTGGAGGTAGAAGCACCCCATTGTTTAGGTCTGTATGAGCCTTGGGGCTGAGATCTGCCTCTAGGGCATCGGTATCTGCCTCTTTGTGGCCTGTCAGACACTAGAAAGGACCAATTTTTAGAAGGCCAGTTCCTACTAAATCTGGGTGGTTGAACCTGTAAGAAATCCTTTACAGTCTGCATAGATTTTGCTTTATCCTCCATTTTCTTTAACGCCTCTTCTGCCTTAACACCAAACAAAGTATCATGCTGTAATGGAGCATCCAATAATTTTGCTTTAACATGATCAGGCAGAGTCTGTTCCTTTAACCAAGCATGCCTTCGAATGACAGATCCTGTAACTATGGCCCTGCAAGAGGCCTCTAGTGAATCAAAACCACATTGCAAAGTATGCTTTCCCACTTGTTCAGCTGCATGCAATAAATCCTGCATTTCCTTGTTTTCAGGACATTCAGAGTTTGTCATCATTTTCTGTTTAAGCAGAGACATTAGGTATTGCTGATATTTAAGCATATGAAACTGGCAATTTAAAGCCCTTACAGCTAAAGTAGCAGAGGTGTAAACTTTTTTCTCCCATCTGTCCAGTGCTCTAGAATCCCTATCAGAGGGAAAAGGGTTTTTTGCAGTGGAAGCCTTGACCCCTTTGGGACCCTGAGATATAGTTTCTGGGTCAGCAGCAGGGTTTTTATAAAGAAATTTATGTGAATCTGGAACCCTGTAGTACCTATCTGGCTTAACTGTTGCAGGGGCTAAAGAATCAGGGGACAGACTAGACTCTGAAAAAACATCATCTACAATGTCAAGTACAGGTGGAATAGCAAGAGGTCTGTGTTGAGGCAATAAAAGAAAATCTCTGAGCCTTTTCCTGGATTCTGAATAATCTTGGATCTCCCAGTGGAAATGCTCCCTCATGGTGTGGAGGGTTTCCCCCAAAAGAATAGTCCTCAGAAAGAGAAGCTGAAGGGATAGATTCTTCAGCATCAGAGTCCTCATAGGGAGGAAGAGAGTATCTCTGTTCTGAAGAGGAATCAGATGAAATGGAAACCTGATCAGAGGAATCATAGTCAGTGTCCCGCCTAAGCCTTTTATCAGGAGGGGGATGGGAACCCCTGATCAAAGTAATTAGGTCTTCGGCCATTTCAAGCATCTGTTTCTTAGGCATGGATGACTGTCCAGGAGAATGCTGTACTTGTTTCTTTGTCTTTAAAGGTGTTTTAGACTTTATCTTGGATGCTGAGGTTGGCTTGATAGAAAGTTGTGTAGGTCTGAAAACATCCTCAGAAGCCGAAGCCTGCTCAGCGGCTCCAGACCCATTTGAGTGATTAGTTTCCGTAGGTCCAATACCTTCAGTTTCCAGAGGCCTAGTTGTCTCCATGTGGGAGCCGGAGGCAGCCTGTGGCTCTGAGGTAGCGGGTGTCAGGGGCTGCGAAAGCGCCAAACTGAGAACCGGCGACTGGCCTAGAGGAGGCTTCGTCGTCGGTTTTGGACCTCGAATGCCTGTCCTTTTCTTTTTCCTTGCGCTTTTTATGAACTCCGGTCGTCGGCTGTTCCGACGGCATTATATAGTTAAACCTTCGGACAAAGTAATGAAATGCAAAATAGTATCGACGCTTAATAGTGCGTTGGTTAAATCTAGAAAAAAACCAACAACTAGCAACATCGTGGTCAGGGCCTAGGCAAGGAATACAGTAAGAATGAAAATCCTTATGAGGTATTTGCTTCCCCCAAGAAATACAATTGTTAACTTTTACTGACATCGGTCTGGAGCAAGAAAAAAGTTTCCCCAACGGGGTACTTAGCTTTATTGAAGACTTTGGATCTAAAATTCAATTTTGAAAATCTCAGGAGTCGGCCGACCGGCAATTGCAAACTGCTTTTGCTTCGGGCACCGCTCGGCAAGAAAGACTGAAGAAAATGGCGTCAGATGCATCTTATATACCCCTGACGCACTGACGTCAGGGATGAGGCGAAAGCAGCCGACGCTGGACCAGGACTTTGGAATTCAGGCCGACTGCGGATAGCCTGCCAGCAGGATAACCCAAGTGTAATGACTGCAACAGTGAAACACGATGAACATCAGGAGTAGTGACTGCACTGTTACCATCCGGAACTTGGAGTTTCTTACAGATTTGTTAAGGTTGCTGAAATCCAGAATTGGTCTCCAGCCCCATTTCCTTTGGAACTAAAAAGAACCTTGAGTAAGTTCCAGATCCTATTTGGTCTGCAGGGACTGTTTGGATGACTCTTTTGTCTAGCAACTTTTGAATTTCTAGAGTTGCCTGTTCCCTTTGACTGGGTGGGACGTCCAGGACCTTTTTTATATTTAGGAGGGGGAGGGAAAAGGGTATGGAGTAACCTCTGGATATGATGCTTTGTAGCCA
The DNA here is from genome assembly GCF_019279795.1 of Protopterus annectens. Lineage (NCBI taxonomy): Eukaryota > Metazoa > Chordata > Ceratodontiformes > Protopteridae > Protopterus > Protopterus annectens. Next base: position 1,790,430,856 of record NC_056729.1, read on the forward strand.
CTTGTCTTTCATTACTGTCAGCCAGGCTATTGGGTAAAAAGATAAGCGGCCCCAGAGTGCCGCCAGAGATGGACAGGCGGGCCTCCATTCATGAGCGCTGAAAGGGTTTACCAAAGAAAGATTCTCAGTCGCCCCGATTCTGCGGATCCCCTGTGCAGCATGGTCCATGTCTTCCATTAGTGTAGTTCCCCCTCTCCCCCTGGGGGAGGAATCACTACTTGTCCTGGAAAGCTCTTTGGGATTTTCGAAACCACATTTACCCACTACCTTTCACCTCTAGGATAAGGTCTGGTAGGTAGGGAAAAACGGACTCCTATGGCAGAGAGAGTCTTTACTTCCTGTTCACACCTGGTTAGTGTGTCTTTGACTTTAGGCCCGAACAAGGATGAGCCTTAAAATGGGGCATTCACAAAGAAAGATTTAAAGGGTTCTGCAAAGTCACACAAGCGCATCCAGGAATGTCGCCTTAAGGAAATTCCTGAACCTGCTGCTCTGCTCGCTCCATCCGCTACATAAGAAATCAGTCTCATGGAGGAGTTGACTACAGAATTTAAGGCAGAGAGCTAAGAGGAAAGTTTTTCTGACACCCCTTCAGCTACTGAACCTTGGAGAGCATCTCCTAGCTCTTTCAGGAGATCTCTTTCTGTAACCTTGTGAAATGAGTTAAGTAATTCAGCGACCTAAGAGCAAAGGTTGCTGAAGAGAAAATGCACTTTCCATACCCATCCATCATGCGATACTCCCTGTTCGATGGATGGCCAGAAGATGTCTCTGAAAGTTCCTTCTTGGTAGATACTGCCACCACCATGGCATCTACCGGGACTCCCTTTCTTAGGAAATTTTTGTCCGACGGGGAGGTAATAAACTTATTTGGCCTCCGAGAAACTGGTTCCACAGAATCTGGAGACTCCCACGCCTTTTGAGAAACTAAATCCACATGTTTGCTGAAAGGCAGGGACACCTACGTGAAGGAAGGGTGAGATCCAAAAGCCTTCAGGTACACAGACTCCTCCACTGAAGTGTTGGTCGACTTCCAGTTGCCTCGATGTTTAAGTATTTACAAGATGTCTCCAAAGGAGACATCGTCAGGAGGTGACCGTGGGGAACCTTCATCATCATCGAGGTCCGTAACTGACGTGATGAACTCCTCTGGGGAGTCTAAATGCTTCCTCTTACATAACCTCTTCTGAGGGACCTCTTTGGAGAGGTACTCTGGAGATGTTTCAGAAGAGAGGGGGACTCCCTCTGGGGCATCCTGAGGCCTAGGATCTCCGCATCCCTGTGGATACACTGGTAGAGAGACACCAGTGCCTTTGAGGGAAGAATGTCCAGACCTGAGAGTGGAGCTACCTGTAAAAGACAGTACTTTCCTCGTAACCTCAAAGGCCCCCAGCCCTGATCCGAGGAACCAGAGGGAATTCCTGGAGCCAAGAGGGATGGCTCTGAGGCTGATGTAGGAGCTGAGCTCACCCGATCTGATGCTCAGAGAGGGAAGCTCAGATGCGACAACTGGAGAGCACTGGCTCCTAGACTTGAGTTCCAGTGGAACCTAAGACGTCGGAGTAATGTTCGGATCTGATAATCCTGTCACAGGTCTTGGTTCCAATGGTTCCACCAAGATCAGCTCCGGACATTCTAACTCCGAGGTTGGCTCGGAAGAGGAAGTGTACAGAAGGGGAGAGTTTGGTTGGATCCGAAGCCTTCACGGTTGGATCAGATAATAGTTTGGTGAGCGCCGGTGTACTTAAGAGTTACTGCACCACCTGATCCATGTCGTCATCAGACAGGCTCCTAGAAGATCGAGTCGAGGGAGCAGGAGATTTGGAAGGCTGAAGTAATGGGGATCTCAGAGTTGCGGTTCCAATGCAGGGGACTGGCTCCGTAATTGAAATTCCACTGGCACTGAGAAGGATGGGGCGGAAGTGAAAGGCCTCTCGAAACTGACAGCCTTTGGATCTGGAGAGGATACTTTAGGGCCTTTGGATCTGGAGAGGATACTTTAGGCACTTTTTTGGATGGCTCTGATGGAGCGCTAGAAAATGAAGACCTTTTAGTATACCTGTCAGACTTTGAGGGACCCGGACCTTCTTGAATCACTTCAGCGAAGGGGATTTTGAAAAGGCCTCCTAAGATCAACTTGTTTTTGCATTCAAACAAAGCCTTGTGGCTGAAAGAATGACAAACTGCACAGGACTATTGGAAGTGAACAGCTCCTAAAGAAGACACAAATCGTATGCCTGTCTGTAAGGGACATTTTTTTGTCTACATTTTTCACACTTTTTAAACCTGGAGGGTTTAGGATCCTTAGAAGACATGATTAGTGTTAATAAGAAAAAGGAAAGTTAACAACCAACAAACTATAGATATATCCCCCATTTTTTTTTAAAGAAACAGCAACACGACAAACAATTAAACCTAACTCTAATTGAGGGAAGGAATGGAAGAGCCCTGTAACTTAAATGGGCTATGCCCTGAGGATGAGAAAACGGAGGGGGAAAAACCCTCTAACTTAAACGGGTCTAGGTAATTCTCCAAGTCAAACAAACTAACCCGTAAGAATCAAAAAAAGGGAGAAAAGGAAAGCCCTCTACCTGAAACTGGCTATTTGATTTTAGTTTTAAGCCAGAATAGGGGAAAGAAGGCCTTACGAAAAAACGATGGCCAACAACAGCTTAACACAAAGCAGTGGAAAAACAACAGTAAATCCAAGCATTATTAAAGGTAAAACACACTAAAAAAAGATGCCTAGAGAAAACAACACAATTTTTTCAAAAATATGAGAAGAAATTGTACTTAGCCAGAGCCAGTGAGAAGAGCACCCGATCTGTTTTAGAGGCAAACAAGATCTGGGGAGCTCTCCTGGTGCATGAAAGGATAGGGGTTAGCCACGAGCTAGTGAAAGATCTCGAGCTGGTGTACAAGGCTGAGTCAGTTCCGAGGACTGGATCTGAACCCAACCTGCTAAGAATGAAGGCGAGATAGAACATCATATTTAGTGCTTTTTAAAATTTTTCTCAGCATCCCAGCTTCTCATGCAAGCCAGTGGAGTCATCAGCAAAGTTGGGAATACAACAATGTTCCACTTGCGTGCGTCAGTTTACAGAAAAAAAAAAACAAAAAAAAAACAGAGAAACTAGTGGTCTTACAACTTTGTTGATGAGCTCAGTCACAATAATTTCCAAAAATCATGAAACCCAGGTAGTGTTCCAAAGCAACAAACCTTTTTTTGTCACAGACAAGTGTTCAGTAACAAAAAAAATCAGACATATTTTAACAATGTTAAACATATCAGCTTTTATATATTTCATAGGTTAGTACTAAGCTAACTGCCCTTGCGAGCCATTGTAAGCCTAGCCAATTATCCCTTGTGAGACTCAAACCCTGCACCTTGTGTTTGTAAGGCAAACACCTTAAAAATTAGGCCACCCAGAAGTAGGTGTTGAAAATAAACACATTGTTTAATTTTAAACCAACTTATTCATGGCAAAAAATATGAACGAGGCAATAAAAAACAGAACAAAGAAAAACAGACCACCACTATAGAAATAACTGAGACTCTTCAGACTGAACGTAAAGCAGGAGGCAGATCACAAACAGAAATTCCAGAATGTAGTCGAGGAGGTTCACAATTATCAGAAGTCCATCCAAGAGAGAAAGATTCAGAAAATGAAGAGAGATCAAATGGACAAAGATATGCCACAGCATCTCACAAAGCATAGATCCATAAGAGGTGGAAATGGATGGCAGAAAGTATAGCTGTGTACACTTACCATAAATGTAGATGTTCGAGTGTATTCACTGTTGCAGTCATTACATTTGGGTTATCTGCTTGCAGTAGCCCTTAGTCGGCCTGATTAACAAAGTCTTGGGTCCTGCGTCGGTTGCTGTCCCTTCTTCCATGACGTCAGGTCGTCAGGAGGTATAAAACACGCAGCCGACGCAATTACATCAGTTTTTCTTGCCCAGATGTCAGGTGCACCCCTAACGGGAAGCAATTAAATCTATAAATACAAGTATATACCTCCAACAAAAAAGCAAATACACCAAAAAGCTTTTGAGCATAGTAAGTGAGAGCAAAGGTATAGCCAAAAGAAGAAAGGGGGCTGGAGGGGGGGCTAGAGGGAGGGTAACCAGGACTGCAACAGTGAATACACTCGAACATCTACATTTATGGTAAGTGTACACAACTGTACTATGTTCTTCGTGTTTCACTGTTGCAGCCATTACATTTGAGTAGATTCTCAAAGATAAGGTTGGGAGGAGGACTTTAAATAGAATTAGGACCAGCTATAAGGCCCTGCAAGACTGCAGTGGCAAAGCCAGCTCTGGATTTAGGGAAAATTGGCAAATGATGATGCTTGGTGAAAGTATGCATAGAACTCCAGGTAGCAGCTTCTAGGATTTTCCATGGTGCTTATAGCAGAAATGAATGCAATTGCCTATCCATTTTGAAATGGTTTGCTTTGAAATAGCTTTCCCCTCTGTCCCTGCAGCAAATGCCACCAGCAGTTATTCAGATTTCCTTTGAGGTTTAGTCCTGTCCAAGTAGAATCTAAGTTGTCTGTGCACATCTAAGGAGTGCAGTATCCGTTCCCCTTTGTTATGTGGGTTAGGAAAGAAGGTAGGCAAATTAATGGACTGATTAAGAGCCACATTGGATACCATCTTGGGCATGAAGGAGGGATTGGTTCTGAGAGACACCCTGTCCCCATGAAAAAATTATGAAAGACTCCACTACCATAAGGGCCTGTAATTCAGATACCCTTCTTGCTGAAGTGATTGCTAAAAGCAAAGCTGTTTTCCAAGAAAGGAATTTTAAATCTGCCATAGCAGCTGGCCTGTAAGGAGGAAGAGTAAGTTTCTCCAAGACAAAGTAAAGGTCCCAGACTGGAGTTGGAGCTCTCCTCGGTGGCCTTACATTTTTGGCCCCTCTAAGGAACTGCTTGAGCAGTGGGTGAGAGAAGAGGGGAGGCTCTGTGTTATATTGAGCTGAAATGGCTGAGGCATGAATTTTGATGGAGAAAAAGGACAAGCCCTTAAGAAGCATCTCAGTCAAGTATTGTAGAATCTGAGGTAAATTGGGCACTGCTGCACTCATCCCTTGAGATTGGTTCCAGGCACAGAATCTTTTCCATTTTGCAGCATCAGATTTTCTAGTACTAGGCCTCATTGCTTCTAAAATGATATCCATCACTGATTTACTGAGGTATGGTAAAGGAGAGATTAGGTAATTAGCCAGGCTGCTAAGTTCAGGGTTTGCAGCTAAGGGTGCAGAATCTGGTTCTCCTGCTGAGACAACAGGGAACGAGTCTGAGGCAGGTGCCATGGGGCCAAGCATGACACACTGCATAAGAGGGGGTACCCATTATTGGTGTGGCCAGTCTGGTGCAATTAAAATCATCCTCAGCTTGTCCTGTTTGATCTTTAATAGTACTTTGGAGAGCAGAGGCAGAGGAGGAAAAGCATAAACTGATAGGTTTTTCCAGCTGAAGGACAGAGCATCCACTTTCCAAGCTAGCTTGTGGGGAATCCTTGTGCATAATTTGTCCAATTGATGATTCTGGGGGGAAGCAAACAGGTCTATATCTGGGCTCCCCCATTTGCTTGTCAACATGCTGAAAATCCTTGGTTCCAGTTTCCACTCTTGTGGGTCCATGACGTTTCTACTTAGTCCATCTGCCAGTGTATTTAATTTTCCTGGCAGGAATTGAGCTTGTAGATTCACTTGGTAGCTCAAGGCTGTGTTCCACAATGTCATGGCTAGTCTGCAGAGGGGATACGAATGTGTACCCCCCTGCTTGTTTATGTACCACATGACAGTGGGGTTGTCCGTCTTTACCATTAGTTGTCCTGGAAGAATGTGGTGCTTGAAGGTTGTCACAGCATTCTGTACAGCTAACATTTCTTTTTGATTCATGTGCAGGTGCATTTGACTTGGTTTCCATTTGCCCTGAATGCACTTCCCTGCCAGGTGAGCCCCCCATGCATAGTCTGATGCGTCTGTTGTTAAGGTTTGGGCGGCAGGGGGTAGTGTGAATGGTAGTCCCTTGTTTTGGTGGCAGGCCGCTGCCCACCAGATGAACTCTAGGCATCTGCAAGGTATGATAGGAATCATTGCTTCTAAATCCTGAGAATGTTGGCACCATAGGCTTTTGAGATACCACTGTAGTTTCCTCATATACAGCCTTGCATATGGAATTAGAAAAACGCAGGAGACCATGAACTGCAAGGCTTGCAGTATTTGCCTTGCAGATAGCTGGGTTTTTGTGGCCACTTGTTTGAAGTAGGTTGTCAAATTAATCTGTTTCTCTGGCGTGAGTAAAGCCATCTGGGAAGTTGTATTCAAGCTTGCTCCCAGGAATATAACTTGTTGACAGGGTACCAGGCGTGATTTATTTTTGTTTATGGTGTACCCCAGACAAGTCAGCACCCTTTGAACAAAAGTCAGATTATTCAAAAGTATGTCCTGGCTTTCTGCCTGAATTAGACAAATGTCCAGATATGGGTATATTTGAATATTTATTTGCTTGCAAAATGCAATGACTGGAGCTAGGCACTTTGTGAATACCCTGGGCGCAGTAGATAAGCCAAAGGGCAGTGCAGAGAACTGATAGTGCATGTAGCCTGCTTTGAAGCGTAGGTAAGTTCTGCAAGACTCCCTGATAGGGATGTGCAGGTATGCTTCTTTTAAGTCTAGCGTTGCCAACCAGGCATCTTTGCCTAGCATAGGAAGCAGCTGGTGAAGAGTCAGCATCTTGAAATTTGGAATCACCAGGAAGGTGTTTAGAGTAGAAAGGTCCAGGATAGGATGCCAAGAATTGTCTTCTCTGGGTAACAGGAAAAGTCTTGAATAGAAACCTTGTCCCTTTACCTCTTCTGGTACCAACTGAATAGCCCCCATGCTTAAGAGGGAGAGTACTTGATTTTGGGCCTCTGCCCGCTGATTTGGGGGTAGATCTGGCCACCCGCTTGGTGTTGGTAATGTGTGGAAGTGAAATCTGTATCCTTGGGACCCTATATTTAAAACCCATTTGTCCTGGGTAATGAGTTCCCAGTTTTTGGCCTGCAGACCAATCTTTCCACCTAAAGGAGCATTCAGTTGGGAAGTACGTGGAAGTTTTAAAAACAAGTCATTAGACAGTTTTCCACAGGGGGAGTCTTACTACTCCCAGATTTGGATGCGGAAACCCCCCACTGCTTAGTCTTGTGCGTCCATTGGAACTGAAACCTGGGGTTTCTGCTGTGTCTGGGTTTGGATTGAGAAGACCTGGAAGGGGCTGGAAAGGACCAATTCTTAGAGGGCCAATGTCTACTAAATCTTGGAGGCTGAACTTGTAAGAAATCTTTAACAGTTTGCATAGATTTAGCTTTATCTTCCATCTTTTTAAGAACTTCCTCAGCTTTGTTGCCAAACAGGCGGTCCTGATTTAAGGGAGCATCCAACAGTTTAGCTTTAACATGATCAGGCAAAGATTGCTCCTTAAGCCAAGCATGCCTTCTAAGCACATTCCCAGTAACAGCAGCCCTGCAAGAGGCCTCTAATGAATCAAATCCACATTGCAAAGTATGTTTTCCAACCTGCTCAGCAGAATGCATTAAATCCTGTAATTCTTTGTTTTCAGCACAGTCAGGAATCAACATAATTTTCTGTTTAAGCAATCCAATAACATGTTGTTGATACTTTCACATATGAAACTGGCAGTTTAAAGCCCTAATGGCCAAGATTGCAGAAGTGTAAACCTTCTTACCCCATCTATCCAGCGCCCTGGAGTCTCTGTCAGAAGGGGTAGGTTTTTATCAGTAGAAGCCTTAATGCCCTTGGGTCCCTGTGAAATAGTATCTGGATCCGCAATAGGATTTTTAAAAAGGAACTTGTGTGAATAAGGAACCCTGTAATATCTGTCAGGTTTTCTGGGAGCAGGAGGCAAACTAGATTCCTCTAGTACAGGAGGTATTGCTAAAGGCCTATGCTAAGCAGGAGTAAGGAATCTCTACGCCTCTTTTTGAATCAGAAAAATCCTGGCTTTCCCAGTGGAAATGCTCCCTTAGAGTATGTAAGGTTTCACCAAAAGAAAAATCCTCTGGAGGGGAAGCAGAGGAATAGTGTCCTCTGCATCAGTATCCTCATAAGTAGATAAGGGCAAATCCAGCTCATCAGAAGAATCAGAAAAATCAGAATCTTGGTCAGAAGATTCATAAACAACTTCAGTCCTAGGTCTCTTAAAAGGGGGTGGTTGGCTTCCCCTGATTAGAGTTAAGATCTTCAGCCATTCTTATTTGTTTTTTAGGCATAGAGGCCTGAGCATGCGGCCTGGGTGTCGGTTTCTTAGGCATGGCTCGAGGTTTAGGCCTAAATGAAGAAGGAGGCGTCAGTTTAATATGCAAGTCCGTAGGCCTGAATACACACTCAGAAGCCGGTGCCTGCACAGCGGCTCCGGACCCATCCAAGGTAGAGACATCCACAGGTTCCACAGTTGAAGCATCTTGCGGCATACTGGACTCCGAATGGGTCTCATTAGATTCCTGCGAATCAGACAGCGGGCATCAGGGGCTGCAAAAGCGCCTCACTGAGTACCGGCGAACTGGCGACTGGCTTAGGAGAAGCGTCGTTGGCAGCTTTGGACCTAGGCCTGTCTCTGTCTTTATCTTTGCGGTTTTTTTTTCGGAATACCGGTAGTCGGATGGCTAACCGACGACATTTCTGGATAATTGAACCAAGAACTGAAATATTTAGAGGTGAAAATATACCGACGATGGATAGTGCGTTGATTAAATAAGACACAAAACAAACAGCAAGGTAGGTCGTGGCTAGGGCCTAGGCAAGGAATACAGTACGAATGAAAATCTTTGTGAGGTATTTGCTTTCCACAAGTAATGCAATTATTAACTTTTACTGACATCGGTAAGGTGCAAGAAAAAGTTTCCCCAACGGGGTACTTAGCTTTAGTTAAAGACTTCAGTTCTGAAACTCGAAAACGAAAATTTCAAGAGTCGGCCGACCGGCACTGGCGAGCTGCTTCTGCTTCGGCATCGCACAGCAAGAAAGACTGAAGTAATGGCGTCGGCTGCATGTTTTCTACCCCTGATGACCTGACGTCATGGAAGAAGGGACAGCAACTGACCTAGGACGCAAGGTTTTGTTAATCAGGCCGACTGAGGGCTACTGCAAGCAGATAACCCAAATGTAATGACTGTAACAGTGAAACACGAAAAACATCTACAGGAGATGTTTTAACAGGAAAGCAAGCAACAGGGTAAGACAGACACCTGCAGGTATCACCAATAATATCAATAACAATAACTATGATGCCAGTAATGCAGACAATAATTACATTGACAATAATATTGACAACAATTTCAATCTGGTAAAGCAGATGTTATGAATGAACAGGTTTTTCACAATGTGAACACACACACACACAGGACCAGACACACAAATGGAGGACTGACCGACAGCATCCAATACTCCTTGGACCCCCAAAGATGTATGAGAGAGAACACCGGAAACCCCCAGCCACAACACAACTCCCAGAGCTCATATCTCCAAAGCCCATTACACATGAACAGGAATTATCATCACAACAATTTCAAGTACAATCACAGATACAGCCCACCGAGATTCCATTGAGAAGAAGCTAACTACCATCTGAACCCAAGGAGGGAGTACCAGAACAACTGGAGGAGGAAGCAGTGGACACGGGCAAGAGAGCTGAGGTACCTAGAGAACAACTACTTCTACTCATCAGGGCCATGGGCCTGCAGATGGAATTAGCCCCAGGATCTGGAACCATTCAAAGAAACCACTGACAGCACTTGAAGAAAACGTGTTTAAGAGAGGACTTACATTTATACCTCAGGAAAAGAGCGATGAGACACAGACCATCATTGATTTAAAAATGTAAGAATGTATGAGAACGGTGAACTTGAAACTTATATTTCACAAGAAAAACAACATGAAGGAAGATAAATCCATCAAATAAAAAATTAAACGACCCAGTAGTTTTTGGCCCACACTGCAATCCACACTTGCAGCCTTCAAGACAAAATGCAAGCTTGACAAAAGAAATGCTCTTAAAAAACACCAAATGCAAGTTTTGTAATACTTCAAAGGATGAGCACTTAGCACTTAAGAATTTGTGCAATAATAGAAACAGATGTTTTATGAAGACTGACAAGGGTGGGGGGATACTTGTTACAGATATTGACAGTTACATAATGAAAACAGAGAACATGCTGAATACACAAAAGTTTTATTCTAATCATTCCTTTGAGGAGGTTAAAACTGCATATATAGAATGGAAAGATAAGCTAACCTCAAAGCTTAATGACAAACTTATTCCTAGTTTCAGTTTTGACTCCCAAAATTCCTTTCAGCATACTAAATTCCCCACTGGTCTTCTGCACCATCTTTTTGCTATTCTACCCTTTCCCAGATTTCTGTATCTGTCCACGGTGATGTGCATGTGCCGATCATTGTATGCATTACTATTTCAAAAGCTAACTACTGTGAACAAGAGGACTTATTACATATACTGTTTTTCATCAGCACCCAACATTGACAGCTTAGTTTATTGGTGTAGCACCCTGATGTTTGCTTACTACTGTACTGTACTTACTGTTTTATACAACCTCATTCTTATCTGGTGCTGTTTTACCTGGCCACAATGCTTTAAGCATGCAAGCAGCAAGAGATGTCACGTTCTTGGTTTATTATGTTTTTCTAGACTCCTTAGCACTGCAAAGGGCATTATTTTCTTTATTTTATTTGCAATTTGTTAACTGGGAAAGTCCATTGGGCCAGAATAAGCCCGTTTTCAATGGAGGCCCTGGGAGAAAAGCTCCATATACAATTATTACAAAGCTAATATCAACAAAGTTAACAAGAACAATACAATTTTCAAAACTACTAAAACACAGTGATATAGAAGATAGCATGATAACATTTGAGCAACACAGTAATATATAAGACAGAATAACATTTGAGGACGATGTTGTAACATAGTAATGAATGAAATTAAAACAAGTATTTTGGAGTACATAAGTATAATTTGGAATGCAGGCGTGTATGCACTCAGAGTTTTGTGAGGTGAGAGGGAGGAAGAATTAGAGGAGGAGAGTAGAACAGGGAAAGGTGAATAAGTTGGGTAATGAGAAAGGAAAAATGGAGAGGGAGTGGACATGAAATGAAGGGAGTCACTAAGGTGAGTTATAAGAAAGGAGGAAAGGGAGAGGGAGTGGAAATGACATGAAGGGAGTCACTAGGGTGAGTTATGAGAAAGGAAAAAAGAGCCGGAGTGGGAATGAAATGAAGGGAGTCACTAGGGTAAGTTATAAGAAAGGAGGAAAGGGAGAGGGAGTGGAAATGAAATGAAGGGAGTCATTAGGGTGAGTTATGAGAAAGGAAAACAGGGAGAGGGAGTGGAAATGAAATGAACAGAGTCACTAGGGTGAGTTATGAGAAAGGAAAACAGGGAGAGGGAGTGGAAATGAAATGAAGGGAGTAACTAGGGTGAGTTATGAGAAAGGAGGAGAGGGAGTGGAAATGAAATGAAGGGAGTCACTAGGGTGAGTTATGAGAAAGGAGGAGAGGGAGTGGAAATGAAATGAAGGGAGTCACTAGGGTGAGTTATGAGAAAGGAGGAAAGGGGATGGGAGTGGAAATGAAATAAAGGGAGTCACTAGGGTGAGTTATGAGAAAGGAAAAAAGGGAGACGGAGGGGAAATGCGATGAAGGGAGTCACTAGAGTGAGTTATGAGAAAGGAGAAAAAGGGAGAGGGAGTGGAAATGCGATAAAGGGAGTCAACTAGGGTGAGTTATGAGAAAGGAAAAAAGGAGAGGGAGTGGAAATGAAGGGAGTCAGAGAAAGGGGATGAGGTAGGAAATAGAAAGTATATGTTTGGATGAGGGAGTGAGATAACGGCTGTAACAATACAGCATTCCGAGCTTTTGGTGTGTTTTCTTAATACTAGTTTTTTATATGAATGTCAAACTTTAAATGTTCAGCAATGATAACATCTTGAAGTTTTGTATGGACAATGATTTCAATGGGAATCTTATTCTGACTATGGAGAAGGAATTTTTAAAGTTTGAGGTGTTTTTAGATGGGGTAAAGATCACGATTTTGGTTTTGGATACAATGAGAGCAAGGTGATTATATTCAGCATCCAAGACTTGGTACAAGAGAAGGCATCTTGTGTTAGCTGCTGGAGTTTGGTGAGGGATCGAGCATAACAAATTATGGTGGAATTGTCCACGTATTGGACAAGTTTGGTATTAGGAATGCACTGATGAAAATTATTAATGAAGATGTTAAAAAGTAAGGGACCCAGTATAGAGCCTTGTGGAACTCCTGTTGGAGTGTGAAGGAAGAAATAGGTACTACTGTTCCACTTGACAGCTTATTGTCTATTAGAAAGGTAACTAGAAAAACAGTTAATAGAGGAGGGGGGGGGATTGAGAAGAGAGAGTTTGGACAAGAGAAGTTTGTGGGAAACAGTACCTAAGGCTTTTGATAAGTCTAGGAGAAGGGTAGATACAATGTTGTCAGAGTCATGGGCGCAGTTAATGATGACAAGGAAGAAGAGCTATTTTGAGTACTAGTCCATTTTGCTCTTAAATGCTGTTCCTGGTGGTGTTAAGCCATAGCATAACTTACTTGTGTACTCACAAAAGTGAGTTCACATTTGTGAACTTTAAATGGACTTTACTCACTGCTGCAATTGTTCTGCTGATTCTGGGTGACTAAGCTGTAGCAGTACATATTTGTTTGCTCTCCACTTGAATCTCAAACTGAGTGTATTCAATTATGCCATACTACAGGTTGATTAAACTGTAAAATAGCGCTCACCTAATGTGTTAAATATACTTCTGCTATATTTATCCAGCTGGATCATACTCTAGACACTGGTGCATATTAAATGATGTACTACTTACAGCATGCTCCCTGGCATTTATGTTCAGTGCAAACATGGTTCATTTATTCTGTTTGTGAAAAAAAATGCTACTGTAAGTCATTTTCTAACCTTATATGGTTTAACTGATAGTGTATATACTGCTTCTGAATGTTTTCCACAAGTTAGTGTTTTTCATTGTACATGTACTACATTAGTTTAAAAAACATCTCCTTGTTTATCACTTTCACCTAACCTACATGCAACCTTTGCTTCTCTCATGTATCTCTCTCTCTCCTTACTCCAGTTATACTACAAGGTATCTTCCACACCTTTCTCACCTACTTAATTTTTTGTCTTTCCCCATTTATCTCCATAGGTTTTAAGCCCAGGTTGTTGAATGCAAAACTGCAAGCTTTGGGTGTACACTGGAAGCCCAACTGAAAAAAAAACATTTACACTGGACTGCTCATCTGTAGTTATCAGCGAAGAATAATAATCAAAGTATGTACAATTGTTGTATATGTTCCACTGTCTTATCCATGTAAAATAAAAGGGCTAGCTGCACATCACCATGACAACCCTCTAGCTCTCCCCCACCCTACCATGCTACTTATCTTGCGGTTTTCTATACCTACTGGCACACTTCCCTTCCTCTACTTTATGTTTTTTTCTGAACCATTATCTCTAACCAAGTATTGCTTTTTCATTTCCAGTTTATAGCTCCCACTGAACTTGATATCTCCCTCATGAGCTTGTACTGTGATATCATTATCTAGCCTCTCTTCCCCACTCTCTCATCTCATCTATTTTTGCTGCACTATATTCTATAAACATCCATCCCCTTCCTCACCTCTCAATCCAACTTTTTTTTTACTGCACTACACATGGTAACCAACTATCCCAGTTATGGTGAACCTTTTGGGCTTGGTGTGTCAAAAATTCTGAAAATGCCTGTCTTAACTCTGCTGACGTGTCACCCCCCCCTCCCCCAACAAAAGGGGAAACAAAACAATTCTTTACATATTCATTTATTTAAAAAAATACAATCCAATCATGTGGGATGCTATGTATTAAAAAGTAAAAGAAACAATCAGTGACTTACAATAGAGAAAACAACATATGCACCGATAATTGGCCTTAAAATAGAGCACCAAAAAATTACCCTACTTTTAATAGTAATTTTGAACTTGAACTGAAAAAATATGGAACACGCTGCATTTGATTTATCATCAATTAATGACTTATTTGTTGCTGAGTTTAAATACACAAGTGCAGGGTCACATATTTCTTATATTTTTGCTCATTCAGATCCTTTGGTAACTTAGGTGTTGGTGAATGCTGGTTTGCCATCACTGATCTATCCCCTTCCCCAGCACTCATCTCAACTCCTTTTTGCTACTGGTTACATCTGCTTTAGCCTAGCCACCAAAGTCAATTTTACATTTTTCTTTGGTTACATCTACTGTAGCATATCCACCAAAATCTATCTACCATATTCTTTGACAGTTTCTGTTGCTTGTGCGGTCTGCCACGCCTTTGGCCCTACTGGCTCCATTCACCCTCTCTATGCTCGGGCTCACTTCGCTCCTCTACCCTACCCCCAATTCCCACCCACTCCTGCTTCACTTTCCTTTATAGCTATCTATCCCAAATCCACCCTCTCTGATCCTCTACTTCCTGCAAACCTCAGCCAATCAGATCCTACTCCACTCACCACTACCTCTCCCACTTTCTCCACACTCTTTACAACACACCCCTTTACCTCACTTACTTCTCTAACCCTCCACTATGCTCCTTTTCCTCCTCACATATTTTCTTCTTATACTCTTATCCCACCTCATTTCTTACCATACACAGCTTAGCTTACACACTACTTCTCCAACCTTTTCATACTACTTCACTCGTGACATAAGGCACTACTCCTCACCCATTTCTGCCACATTCTTCTACAGTAAAGTATTCACTATTGCAAAAATAAAACTGCCTCCAAAGATTTCACCATATCACAAAATTAAACTAAAATTTCTCTCCCCACCTAATTTATATCAGTTCTCCTACATCCCTGCAAAATCCTTCAACTATCCGGTAGCGTTCACCCCAATCCTGGTCCTCAGTCTAACTGCCCTACTTCTACCAATCCTACACAAACAGTTTTAGAGAGTCTTATACACAGTCTCAAACAACTCTCCTTTTACTCTATCAACATCCATAGCATTCTTAACAAAACAACTGAATTCCAAACCTGGACTGCCCAACACTCCACTAACATTATAGTTCTCTTCTAAACATGGCTCAACCCCCATAACACTGAAAATGAATTTCTCCCTCCTGGTTATAATATTCTATCCCTTGACAGAACTCATAAAAAGGGTGCAGGCGTTGGCATTATGTACTCTGACCTCTTAAGCCTATCCCCACTAACAAATCCTCCCTCCTCCTTTCACCAAGCAGAAATAATCATCGCCGATACCAAACTAAACAATCACAAATCTCTCACTATTGCTACCATCTACATACCTCCTGGTAAGAATATACCATTATTATAACAGATTCTCCACTGGATGTCCGAAAACCATTATTAGAACAGATTCTCCACTGGACGTCCGAAAACATAACTAATGAAACTATAATACTAGGTGATGTTAATATCAACTGGCGTCTCCCTCTCCTCTAACTCCCTTAACACCAGCATAAAAATCTACAGTTACTCACAACTCCTCTCTTCTCCTACTTTTCTTCATAAACTGACTAATGCCACTTAAATACTTGACTGGATTCTCGTCTCCTAACCTGACCTCTATCATCACCCTGTATCCCTTCCAGACTCTATTAGCAACCCCCCCCCATACACATCCTAAGATACTCTCCCCACCTCTCCAGACCTCATAAATTCAGACAGTGCCACAACCAACTTTAACCCTGACACATTTAACAACCATCTCTCTAATATTAACTGGTCCTTCCTCACATCCTTACCTCTGGATGAAGCTGTTATCCAGTTTAACTCCATCTTCTTAAATACACTGAACTCCCTTGCCCCTGCACAGACTATTAGAGTCATATCTCTCTGTTCCCCCTGGCTCACCAACTCAATTTGGTCCCTTATTCTAAACAGAGATTTAGCCTGGAAACCCTGGACCAAGACTAAATCTCCCATACACTATGAAAAATATAGGGAACTCCAACATCTAGCTAAAAAACGCATTAACATTGATAAAAAGACACTCCAGTCTACAGAACCCAAAAACCTCAAAAAGTTCTGGAATACTATAAATCAAATTCTCCAGTCTGGAAATCCTACTACTCCAGACCCTTTCCCCAATCTCTCACCTCTAGATACCGCATCCATGTTCAACAAATACTTTATAGATACCAGCAGTAAACTTACTGAAAATTCCCATCCATCCCACCCCCACAGTTTCCACCTCCTCCCCCAACTTAAAATAGCCCATTCTCTCTAGAACTCATACCAACAAGTTAAATTAAAAATTTTCTTCTCAAACTTAAACCATGCTCCCCTTCAGCTGACAATCTGCCATCTCTTTTTCCTAAAGGCTGCTGCTAACTCCAAAGCATACTCAGTTTCCATCATTAACCGTTCTATTAATGAATCCACTGTCCTTGCTCTTTGAAAAAAAAAACACAGTGTTCACAAACAAATCACTGCTTACCTCACTCAAGAAAACCTAATCACCGTGACGGTTTCACTCCCACCACAGCACCACTACTGCACTTCTCTCCAACTTCATCTCCCTAGATAGATACCATACTAAATTAGTGCCCTGCCTTTTTTAGATCTCTCTAAAGCCTTCACACTGTTTCTCAACTTATCCTACTCTCCAAGCTCACTCAACTCAACCTCTCCTACTATCATCTCCTGGTTCAACTACCTTACAGAGAGACAGCAATCTGTAAAATGGCTCTATGCCCTATCGCTTTTTCTTGCTATCAAAATGGGTGCCTTGTCCCCCAATGCTCTATTTTAGGTCCCCTCCTTTTTAACATATTCACTAACCAACTCTACACATCCTGCCCTCAGACTTCCCTCATACAGTATGCAGATGATTCTACTATCATCTCTGTCACTGACAACCCCTTCTACCTGCTCACCCTGACCCAACCATCTTTTAACCTCACTGAAACTTGGCTTACTGACCACCATCTCATACTTAATCCTAAAAGGACTAAACTTCTCTTCCTTCCAAAATCTCTACCATCTAAAATCCTCTTTTTCCCTCTCCTCCCAAATCAACACTACTATATTACCCGATATCCACACTACACTCCTTGGGGCAATAACTGACGATCAATTCAAATTTGACCTCCATGTACTACACAGTATTAAGAAAAACCAACAAAAGCTGGGACTTCTGTACAGAAACAAAAGTTTCTTCACACCCAGCTCCCCGATCTCTCTTGCCAAACCCTACCTTATTCCTAATCTCTTCTACAGCTCACAATCACTAACCAACCTGCAGACCTCATTACTCTCCAAACTTGAATCCACCTACAACAAGTTTGTAAGATTTTTTGACAACCTGCCTTCCAGATCGCACCACTGTCGAGCTCTTCTAACACTCAGCTAGTTAGAGTTTCCTAGCCATCTCTTACTTACACAGCTGCTTGTTCGGAATAAGCCATCTTCCTGCCCCAGCATCTCTCACTTGTCTCTCTCTAGAAGACCTCCTCTTTCAGAAGCTCTGACCAATGTCTTTTACAGATTCACAAAACAAAAAATCTTTTGGACTGGATCTTTAGAGCTACTTTCCTGCTCTTGCATTGAAAAAGCTTCCAATGACCATTAGGAATACAACCCACATTCAATAATTCAAGAAAAATTCTTAAATTATACCTTAAATGAAAACCACCCTAGAACTAAAAAAATCTTTTTTTTTCACTCCATCTTTGTTTCATGACCTATTCTAACACCTCAAAATCACTCCCAAGGGTTTATTTGTAATTTTAGCCTGTTTTCTACAACATGGCTACCAATGGGGCTTGATGTATCAATGTGATCTTTTTCTCACTCAACCCTTTCTCTTTCCCATAATGCTTTGTATGACTCATGCCAGACATAAGAAAGTAACTGAATTCCCATGCTACTGGCATATAATGGGATTTGTGAGAGTCACTGTTATCTCCTTTACCTTCTGTAAAAGGACTGCTTCTTTTCTGTCTCTAATCACCCTCACTTCTATTTAGCTACTTTTATGGCTGTAGCTGTATTACTTCTAAGTATAGTGTAAAACAAGGTCTGAGCCAAACATAAATGAAGGCAATTAAAGGCAGAAAAGAAGCAGTCCTTTTACAGAAGGCAAAGAAGATAAGTGACTCTCACAAATCCCATTATATGTCAATGGCATGGAAATTCACAGGTATACATTACTAGCTTACTTCATTAACTGTTTTCTGTATTTTTGTTTGGTTTTCTACTAGTTTTCATTCTATAAACATGTTTTGGGGCTGTTAACATAAAAACTGTCATGACTTTTGTTTTTTATGCAAAGAAATGACATTTTTTCTGAGCTGTTAATAACTTAGGTTTTATGCGCACTAATACATATGGATGGATATTTACTAGATATTATTAGACAGATGTATTTTTATATTTATAGTATTCTAGTTTAAGTTTATGATTAGACAGCTGTGTGTTTTTTTTCTTGAATTTCTTTCTTGTCACAGATCTGATGAAGGCTTTATTGCATTAGTTAGTCGAAGGCAATTTTAGTTGAAAGTCTTTTTATGTATATGTTATACTTTTCTTAATACCTTATCTTGGAATGTGGGTTCCAGATAGGTAGTGTTTTCCTTAACTAGTCCGTTTTTATGACTGTTTTCATTTATTTAACTAGGATTTAGTTTGATCTAATCAGTAGTTTTGTGTGTGTGTGTGTGGGGGGGTACTTGCTGTTCTAAAATAAACTTTTATGGCCCTGTTTATACTGTTTGCCATGAATAGGCCGGCTTAAAATTAAACACATATTTTCCACACTTACTTCTAAGTACGTAACAGATGATATGTTTAACATAGTTAAAATATTTCATATTTCAGATTTTTTTGTTATTGAGGATCACTTGTCTGTGTCAAATAAAGACTTGTTGGCTTGGAACACTACCTGGATTTCATGATTTTTGGAAATTATTGTGACTGAGCTCATCAACGAAGTTTTAAGACCACTAGTTTCAATGCAGTTTTTTTTTTTACACAACACTCATGGTGGTGAGGTTAAAACTAGCCACATTCCTGTGCTTGTTAATTTTTTTATGTCAGTTTACAGAAATACACATCAATACACCAAAAGCTAGCTAAAACACTGCACGACACTTGGCAAGCCACAGAATACATAATGACCCTAGCACTGCTGCTCCACCACCCAGCATCACCAGGTGGCAGTTGTAAGTTGTCAGAAACACCTTCCTCCACTAGTACAGATTACATTTACTACCATGCACTGACCCCCCCCCCCCCCCCAATCCCCAGGAAGTTTGATGAACCTAGGTTCCTCGGCCTGCAGTTAAGGCTTCACACCTTTGCTCCACACAGCTGCATACTACTGAAAGAAAAACTCTGGCATATTTGTAAATCAATGAAACATGACAGCATGGATGCCTCAAGGAAGACAGAGCCATACAAATATGACAGTGTTCTCTGATTGAAAAATTAAGAGCAAAAGGCAAAGTCATCAGCAGATATATGTCTGTTTTCGTCTTAGGAAGCATTCTGACATGGCATCACACAAAAAGATAGTAAAACAATGTGATAAATGAGAACAAAGCCACAGGATGTTTGCACAAGCACAGTACTTACTTGAAAAAAAGGACAGAGAAAGCAACAATAATTTTAATCAAATAAACAATTACCAATGGAGTTTTACAGGGCTAGCCCTTACCACTGTCTACAAAACTGACACACAGTCTGGAAAGAAAATGCTTTACCTTTTGCTAGTGACAAGAGGTTTGCAAAAGGAGGATCAGAAAGGGATTTGAAAACATTGTGGGAATTATTTAAAGATTTACCAGCCTAAATTCAAGGCAATAAAATACTGATAATGCATTCACGAAGTACTAATCTATGGAATACATATAAAATTTGAAGTGAAAACAGCAACAACAAAAAAAAAGAGAGACTTAGGGGCAGTGATGTCCAATTATCTAAATTTAAACAAGTATGTGACAAGAAAGCAAGAAAGGAGGGAGTGATACTAATACGCAGGTAGAGGCATTACTAGCAGGAAACAAGAAGTTATGTCTCCTTGCAGAACACTGTGAAGACTGCATGCTATTCTAAAGACCTCATAGTCATGTGACAACAGACAAGACAATTTGATCAGCAGAAGGCAACACAAATGGCGCAAAGCCTTTGTCAGAGTTACAGCAAATATGTATTCGGTGACTTGCCAAGTGTCGTGCAGTGTTTTAGCGGAGTTACAGCACAATGGCACTAAATATACAGAACCAACTGATATTGCCAACATCCTGGCAGATAGATTCAGTGCTAACTTTATCCCCCTCTCACCCCATAAAGGGCCCATCTCTATACTAGAAGAATGCAAAGTTCCTGTAATCACGGCTGCACAGGTAAAAACCACTCTCAAAAGCCAAAAACACAGCAGCCATATGTCCTGACAGCATCCCAGGCTGTGTACTACATGAACTACAGAATGAACTGGCACCCCACCTAAGCACCATGTTCAATCACAGCCTCACCTCAGGCTTTGTGCTCACTGAACGGCGCACAGTGACTGTTATCCCACTCCATAAAGGGGGAGCCACCACAGACCCCAGGAACTACCACCCCATTACCCTAATGAGCCTGGTCTACAAGGCCATGGAATGTATCATCATGGAACTTATAAACAAAGACATTGCTAATCTCCAAACTCTGGACCCCACCCAGTTTGGGTTTGTAAAAGGCAGATAATGTCTCCTAAACCTGAAAGACTTCTTTGAAGCAGTCGCCAAAGCCATAGACGAAGGTAAGGTGGTTCACACAGCCTATCTAGATCTCGCCAAGGCTTTTGACACCATCCCCCACTCTGGAATTATAGATAAACTCACTAAACTAGGTATAAATCCCTAGGTCACAAGATGGGTTGCCAACTGGCTCATTGACAGAACCCACACTGTGAAGGTAGCAAACTCCAAATCTGACTTCAGACCAGTGACAAGTGGAGTACCAAAGGGTTCAGTCCGGGGTCTTCTCCTGTCTGGTATCTACTTTTTTGAAATACAGGCTAACACAGAACGTCTTTGGCTAACGAAGTTCGCAGATGACTGCAAACTAGGAGCCATAATTGAAACTCCTAATGATGTAAACATCCTACAAAAGGACCTCACTAAGACACATGCCTGGTGTCAAAGCCATGGCCTCAAGCTCAATGCCAGAAATTACACTGTCATCCCCTTTGGTAAGAACTCTGTACCCATGAGCTACCACATAGGTGGAAGTCTACTTAACACAGAAAGTGTGATGAAACATTGGGACACAGGTGGACAGTAGTCTCTCCTTGGATAATCACATTGCCACAGTAGTCAGGAAATCCTTCTATGTGACACACCTCATCACAAAAGGTTTCTCATCCAGAAAAAAAGAGGTCATTGTTCCCCTCTACTCATCACTCATTAGACCCATTATAGAGTATAACGTCCCTTTTGGTATGTACCTCACAAGACATCTACAACAACTGGAAAAGCCACAGAAATACCTCACAAAGAGGATCACCGGCCTCAAACAGATGCCCTATGCAGACCGTCTCACAAAACTCCAGCTTTACTCTGTCGCATATCGCCTACTCAGAGGCGATCTCTGCCTAACATACAAAGCTATGTCAAACCCTGAGCTGCTGGACATGCTCCACTTAAAGAAATCCCAATCCCTCTGAGCTACACGCTCTAGGGACCTAAACTTTGTCACCACAATAAACAGAACATGCTGGAGGGATAGATTCCTGTCCCAGAGACTTCCCATACTCTGGAACAAACTATCTATCTATATCAAACAAAAAGTTTATTAGCACTCCAAGAAAAATCTTGATGATTGGATGGGAAATAGGAAATTCACCCAGGGGATCACCTCTGTGGCTCTGCTCGACAGGAAAAAAAATTTCTTGGGTGGCGAAAGCCAGGGTACCTTTTTGGCTAGGCTTATTTAGGCCCTAGGGCCAATAGCCTAGTACCTACCTATGAACCTAAGAAGCCATTTATGGAAAGATTAAAATTTAAAATTTACTGTTGAAGAATGGAACAGGAGGTGGCACATGACAGAAACACTGCATTCAAACTGGAACCTTAGTTTGAGAGACAGCCTTACAGAACTATCTGCAAATATATAGAGCCAAGTGTATTATTCTGTATTATAGAGCTAAATTGTTTGCTTAGATATTTGTTGTCTTACTGCTCTGCAAATATATAGAGAACAGTATATATTTTTTGGCTTTATAATTTGCACATTCCTCACATCTGTGTTGAAACAGTTTTTCCCCAACCCCCCTCCCTGTTCTTGGTTGTAGTTTAAATTTGGTGGCTTTTGCAGTGCCCGCCCCACTGTAGATTTGATCTAAGACACTCCCCCAGGCCCATCTCTTTACCGCATTCTACCTAATAAACCCTTTCTGCACTTGCTTTTAGTCCTTTTTAATTTAATTACATTTTATCAAACTGTGTGTGGACTAATATTGCTACATATTCAGGTGTGCCAGCTTGCACTGTATGAGAATTGTATTTACTACTGCTTTTGCTACTTTTCTGAAAAAAAAAAATTCATCTGCTTTTACTGTACTTGTGTTTCTTCCTACTTTATTTTTCTTTTGCGTCATCTTAAAAGTACTCAGTTGTATTTATTACTGCTTGGTGTAACTCATTCTAAGCCTTTTAGTTTAAACACTTGGGCTTCAGACCAGTTGTTTTACATTAAGAGGGTTTGTGGTCTGTACTGTAGTGGCAGAACAGGTAGCTTACATCCTTCTAAGTTGGGAACTGCTGATTGAGGGCTCAGTGTCTGTTATTCTAAAAGTGTATTAATTCTGGTTTAAGCACTTGGGCTTTCAGGCCAGTTATTTTACATTAAGAGGGTTCGTGGTCTGCACTTTTGTGGGAGGAGAGGCTGGACTCTGCCCTTCTGAGCTGGGAATTTCTGGTTAAAGGCTTATAGTGCATGCATATCTGAACTGCTTCTTACTGAAATTGGTACACCTTGTTTGCTGTAGCATAGACTAGATCCAGGCCTGCTGAATCTAGCTTTGTTTGTATAACTTGAGCACTAATCCAGGCATTCTTTAAAGTATTCAATTGTATTTATTACTGCTTGGTAGTAACTTGATTAGAGTGTAGCTATCATTCTAAGTCTTTTGGATTAAGCATTTGGGCTTCAGACCAGTTGTTTTACATAAGGAAGGTTTGTGGAATGCACTCTGGTAGCAGGACAGGTAGCTTCCATCCTTCTAAGTTGGGAACTGCTGATTGAGAGCTCTGTCTGTTATTCTTAAAGTGTATTATTTCTGGTTTATGCACTTGGGCTTCAGGTCAGTTATTTTACATTAAGAAGGTTCGTGGTCTGCACTCTTGTGGGAGGAGAGGCTGGACTCTGCCCTTCTGAGCTGGGAATTTCTGGTTAAAGGTTTATAGTGCCTGCATATTTGAACTGTTTCTTACTGAAATTGGTACACCTTGTTTGCTGTAGCATAGACTAGATCCAGGCCTGCTGAATCTAGCTTTGTTTGTATGCTTGTTGTTTGTTTGCTTGTTATTTCCCTGGAATGCTAATTCCACCTAAAACGCGGCTTCTCAGCGCTTCTGTGGATCCCTAGTGATACCTGCATTGCTTACTGTACTTATTTCCTTGTTTCACTTGAAAGAAAGTTACTGTTTCTCATTTTTGCATTTAAGTTACCTGTAACACATTGCACTTAAGTTACCTGGCACTTGCTCACTAAAGCAATTATATAAGTCAGCACTAAAAATTAAAAGCACTACACCCTCACTCCCCATTGGCCCTTGTTTTCAGTTATAAAGGAATTCCCAATATTATTCTAGCATGTCCAAAGGTCAGTTGTCAATCTCCTCTCCGCTCCAGCTGGTGAATTTGGGAATCTTGAGGCAATGTTACAACTGCCTCATGTACACAGACAACCCTCTCCTCCTCCCAACAAATTACAACACATGTGAGAGATGCAACCATATAGCCAAACTGGAGGCTAAGCTCTCTCAACTCAGTACTGGCATAACCAGTCAGGAGGAGAAGGAAACCACACTCACTACAATTCCAGTCTCACATAGACCTACCACGACAGCAAACCAAACATAATCACACAAAATCATACTCGGAGGCTCAAAATAAAGATCTGCCTAAGCAGCAGAGACCTCCAAAGCAGACACCCAAGCAACCGCTACCCCAAAACAAAACACGTGCAACACATATCTCACAAAGCCAGTGTGCCGAACAGTCACAGCCCTTAAGGCTAAACAACACACCTGATACACTTGTAATAGGTGACTCTATCATCAGGCACACTGACGTCATGCTCACCATGCTGAACAAAGAGAAGGTCACGGTGAACAGCCTGTCGGGCGCTAGGATCCGCCACATAACACAAGCACTCAGGTCACTCCAAGGCAAGTACAAATATGACTCAGTCACTGTCCATGCTGGTGTGAATGACCTGAGACGTACCTCTCTGGACTACAAGAAAAGAGACATAGAGGGGCTCTCTGAGCATGTAGCCCAGGCCGGTATGACCCTGACCTTGAGTAGCATCTTACCCTCACCAAGAATGATGCCACAATATGAAGACAAGATGTTCAATTTCAACAATTGGCTTAAGTACTGGTGTCATTCAAAGGGGATCCAATGCCTGTCAGCCTGGGATGATATGCTCGACAAGCCACGATGCTTCGCTAGGGACGGCTTGCACCTGTCACCCCTGGGCTTTTGGATATTGGCAAAGGCTCTTGCTACCCCCATAGTGCCTTTTTTAGGCAAGGCTCAAAAGACAAACCTACCTCCATAGGTATCACAAGGGATAAGAAACTAAGAGTAACGCCAGAAGTCTAAACCTCAAGATGCACGCACTCGAAACTCTCCTTAGCATGGAGAGCATCGATATCTGTGCAGTAATAGAAACCTGGTTCAGGGGTCCCGAGAGCATCCCAGCACTACCAGGTTATACCTCAAACCATGCTTTCCGGCCCCAAAACTTGGACCGAACCACAAAAGGAGGGAGAGTATCGATATTCATCAAAGATACCCACACCTCCAAGTTGGTGGCAAAGCACGAAGCATCAGAGACTATCCATGTGCAACTAACAGTGGGTAAAGCTGCCTTCCAGTTTATAGCCTGCTACAGACCACCCTCCCAAACCCAGGAACCCCACTCGGCCTTCCTGAGAACACTGGAAAATATGAAGGTCTCTCCAAACACCATTATATTGGGCGACTTCAACTACCCAAACATAGACTGGGAGCATTACTCTAGCTCCAACACCCTAGCCCAAAGGTTCCTAGAATTCATAAACTCAAATGCTATGGAACAACTTGTTACCACTCCCACAAGAGGGAAAACATACTGGACCTGATCATCACCAACATGGGGACTCTATGCTCAAGACCAGAAGTGTATCCCTCACTGGTAAGATCAGACCATAAACTGATCTCACTGGATATTCACATACCGACCCCACCCCCTGCCCAGAAAACCACAGTGAAAAACTTCTCTAAAGCAAATTTCACACTCCTCAAAACCAAGGTGGAATCCTTCAAAGCCCCCGGGCCTGTGGAAAATACGGCCCAGACCGCAGAATCCTTTATAAATGCATTCTATGAACACCTTCAGGAATGCATGGATCATGCAATCCCAAATAAAACCAAGACCCAATCCTCCAAAGGCAGACGTCCTGTCTGGTGGACCCCAGACATAAACAAACTATACAATAGAAGGAGGAAACTACTACATGATAGAGCAAAATCCCAAAAAGGGAAGGCATCTCCGATCAGTATTAGCAAAAAACTAAGGGCACTCATAAAATCGTCTAAGGCCAGCTTCGAGAGAAAAATTGCACAGGACACTAAGGATAATCACAAGGCTTTCTTTAGTTATGTTAGGAACCTGGGTGGGAATTCCCAGATATGCTCAGAATTAGTCCAAAATGACAAAAAATATACCGAACCCACAGACATTGCCAACATCCTAGCTGACAGGTTCAGTGCAAACTCCCCCCCCCCAACAAAAGGGCAAATATCTATCCCAGCAGAGTGCTGCCCCCCTGACATCTCAGATGCTCAGGTAAGAGCCACCCTCTCCAAAGCAAAAAACACAGCATCAATGGGACCAGACGGTGTCCCGGGCTGCGTCATACATGAACTCCAAGAAGAGCTAAACCGAAACATAAAACTACTGTTCAATCTCAGCCTTACTACAGTATATGTACCCAAAGAGTGGCGTACAGCAACAGTGGTCCCTCTCCACAAAGGTGGTGCCTCAACAGACCCTGGAAACTATCGCCCCATAAGCCTGACTAGCTTGGTCTGCAAAGCTGTGGAAAGGATCATCATGGACCTCATAAATAAAGATATTGGGGATCTACAGACACTGGATCCTACCCAGTTCGGCTTTGTTAAGGGTAGATCTTGTCTCTTAAACCTGGTCGACTTCTTTGAAACAGTCACCAAGGCCATTGACGAGGGAAAGGTGGTCTACACAGCCTACCTGGACCTCGCAAAAGCCTTCAATACAATACCCCACTCGGGCATTATAGACAAGCTCACCAGCTTAAATATAAACGCCTATGTCACTAGATGGGTTGCAAACTGGCTCAAGGACAGAACCCACATGGTTAGAATTGCTGGAGCCATGTCAGACTCCAAACCAGTTACAAGTGGCATCCCACAAGGCTCAGTCCTGGGACCTCTCTTGTTCGGTATATATTTCTCGGAGGTACAGGCCAACACGGAAGGACTGTGGCTGACCAAGTTCGCAGATGACTGCAAACTGGGCGCCATAATCGACTCTCCAGCCGACACAAGCATCCTCCAAAAGGTCCTCATAGAAACAGACAACTGGTGCCAGAGCCATGGCCGCAAGCTAAACGCCAAAAAGTGTATAGTCATCCCCTTTGGCAAAAACAAAGTGCCCACAAATTACCACATAGGTGATAATCCATGAAGTGCAGAAGAAGTAATTAGGGACTTGGGGACCCAAGTTGATAGCAATCTCCCATTTGACAACCACGTGGCCAAAGTGGTTAGAAAAACATTTTATATAGCCCACCTAATCATGAAGGGATTCACATCTAGATTAGGGGAGGTCATCGTGCCTCTTTACTCATCCCTCATCAGGCTCATAATCGAGTACAATGCCCCTTTTGGGATGTACCTTACCAAACACCTGCAGAAACTGGAAAGACCCCAAAAGTACCTCACCAAGAGGATCAAAGGGCTCAAACAGATGCCATATGCTGCCCGGTTAAAGAAACTCCAGATTTACTCAGTGGCATACCGCCTGCTCAGAGGCGACCTGTGCCTGACGTATAAAACCATGTCCAACCCGGAATTAAGGGACATGCTGCACCTCAAAAAATCCAAATCCCATCGAGCTACACGCTCGAGAGACTTGAACCTCAGCACTGAAATAAATAGGACATGCTGGAGGGACAGATTCATAACTCAGAGGCTCCCTTCACTCTGGAATAAAATCCCAGTCCAGGTTAGGCAGAGTCCCTCATTGACTCTCTTCAAGAGGAATCTTGATGAGTAGATGGGAGATCGTAGGTTTACCCCGGGTATCACTTCTGTATCACTGTTAGACAGAGGCACAGTATACTAACCTCGAAAAAGGGCATAGCAAAATTAATTTAAAATGGGTGGCGAAAGCCAAACATACTCTGGCTAGGCTTATAAATGCCCTAGGGCAGATAGCCTAGTATGAACCTAAGTACTTTAACAGAATCAAAAATATGAGGAAAAAAAGTTATGTACTTATTATAATGTTCCATCTGTGTTGCCAGTTTTCATTCCTCCTTAAGTGATTGGTTCTGATCCGAGGGGCTGGATCCAACTTGGCCACTGTAAAAGCTAGTGGCAATCTAGCTCCCTTCAGCCCCCTGCTATAAAACACGCTAAATGCGCGTTAGCGCGGAGTTGCCACTGTTGCACACAAGAGCAGCGGCGGTTAAACTATTCGGGCCATCTAAATTCCACTCTTCAAATTTTCCCTTAGAACTACCTTCCTCGAGCTGTACTGCTGATCTAACCAGCATATCCTATAACTGAAAAGTTCATATCTCTACTTGATTCCCAAGTAGACTATTCTCTATCTGTAAAGCCTAGCACTTACTCCTACAGTACTTGCACCTTGATAAAGCACTCTTATTATAGATAGTACCCCACCAGCCTAAAACCCACTTCCCCCGGAGTCCTTTGAAAGTCTCTTTATCTACTACTTCTAGTATGTCGAGGGATCAGTTGCTAGTGTCCTCTCAAGCTCAACTGGTGAACCTGGGAACATTGAGGCCATGTTACAATTGCCTCATGTACACAGACAATCCTCTCCTTCTCCCACAAAACACAAATACATGCGAGAGATGCAACTATACGGCCAAACTGGAGGCTGAGCTCTCTCAACATAGGACTGGCAAGACCAGACAGGAGGAGAAGGTAACCACACACAATACATACCCAGTCACACATGGTACCATCACAACTTCAAATCATACACATACTCACACAAAGACATACTCGGAGGCTCTGATCAAAAATTTACCAAAACAGCAGAGGCCACCAAAGCAGACACCCAAACAACTACCACCTCACGACCCAACACATGCAACACATAGACCACACAGTCACAGTGTCAAACAGTCACAGCCCTTAAGGCCAAACAAAATGCCAGACATACTTGTCATTGGTGATTCCATAGTCAGACACACTGATGTCCCGCTCACCAGACTGAGAAAGGAGAAGGTCACAGTAAGCTGCCTGTCGGGCGCTAGAATCCGCCACATAACGCAAGCACTCAGGTCTCTCAACAGCAGGTACAAGTACAACTCAGTCATTGTCCACGCTGGTGTCAACGACCTGAGACGTACCTCCTTGGACTGCATGAAAAGGGACATCGAGGAGCTCTCTGATTATGTAGCCCAGGCAGGTATGACCCTGACCTTGAGCAGTATCCTACCTTCACCTAGAATGATGCCACAATACAGTGATAAGATGATCAGCTTTAATAATTGGCTTAAATTCTGGTGTCATTCAAAGGGGATCAATGTCTGTCTGCCTGGGATGACATGCTGGACAAGCCACGCTGCTTCAAGGGCGGCTTGCACCTGTCACCCTGGGCTTCGGATATTGGCAAAGGCTCTTGCCACCCCATAGTGCCTTTTAGGCAAGGCTCAAATTCTAAACCTACCACCCTAGAACACCAAAAAGGAAAAAAACTAAGGGTAATGCTGCTCAATGCCAGAAGTCTCAATCTCAAGATGCACGCACTCAAGGCCCTTCTCAGTATGGAGAACATCGATGTCTGTGCTGTGACTGAAACCTGGTTCAAGGCTCCCGAGAGCACCCCGGCACTAACAGGTTTCACCTCATATCATGCGTTCCGGCCCCAAAATCCGGACAACACCAGGAAAGGAGGGGGGGTGTCCATATTCATAAAGGACACCCACACCTCAAGGTTGGTGGCAACGCACGATGCATCGGAGACCATCCAGGTGCAATTAACTATAGGCAAGACTGCTCTGCAATTTGTAGCATGTTACAGGCCACCCTCTCAAACTCAGGAACCTCACATGGCCTTCCTGAAAACATTGGAGGGGATAAATGTATCTCCAAACACCATCATACTAGGTGACTTCAACTACCCTAATATAGACTGGGAACACTACTCAAGCCGAAACACTCTAACCCAAAGATTCCTGGAGTTCATAAACTCAAATGCCATGGAACAACTAGTCACCATCCCCACAAGAGGAGAAAACATACTTGATCTCATCATCACGAACATGGGATCAAAATGTTCAACACCGGAAGTATACCCCTCACTGGTGAGATCAGATCATAAACTAATCTCGCTGGAGGTCCTCATCCCGCCCCCACCTGAAACAAAAAAGACCACAGTGAAAAACTTCTCAAAAGCAGATTTCACACTTCTAAAAACTAGTGTGGTCTCCTTTAAGGCCCCTGAGCCAGTGGTAAACATTACTCAAACCGCTGAATCACTTACAAATGCCTTCTACCAGCACCTACAGGACTGCATGGATCAGGCAATCCCAAATAAAATTAAGACTCTCTGTACCAAAGGCAAGCGTCCAGTCTGGTGGACCCCAGCTATAAACAAGCTCTACAACAAAAGGAGGAAGCTAATACAAGATAGAGCAAAATCCTTGAAAGGTAAGACACCTTTGATCATTATAAGTAAAAAACTAAGAGCTCTCATAAAATCATCCAAGGCAAATCTTGAGAGAAAAATCGCCAAGGACTCTAAAGACAATCATAAGGCCTTCTTTAGCTATGTTAGAAACCTAGGAGGAAACTCCCAGATATGCTCAGAATTAATTCAAAATGATGTGAAAATTACTGAACCTACACACATTGCCAACATACTGGCTGACAGGTTCAGTGCAAACTCCCCAAAAAGGAGAGATATCTATTCCAGAGGATTGTAGCCCCCAAACATCTCCAACGCCCAGGTGAGAACTGCCCTCACTAAGGCAAAAACACAGCATCCATGGGACCGGATGGTGTCCCCGGCTGTGTGCTTCACGAACTCAACGAGGAATTAAACCCACAGTTAGGACAGCTGTTTAATCTTAGCCTCACCTCAGGATACATTACCCAAGGAGTGGCACGGCGACTGTGGTCCCACTTCATAAGGCGGTGCCTCCACCGACCCTGGAAATTACCGCCCCATTAGCTTGACAAGCTTTATCTGCAAAGCCATGGAGAGGATCATAATGGAACTCATAAATAAAGACATAGGGAACTTGCAGACTTTGGATCCAACCCAGTTTGGCTTTGTCAAAGGCAGATCCTGCCTCTTAAACTTGGTTGACTTTTTGAGACAGTCACCAAGGCCATTGATGAGGAAAGGCAGTCCCATACAGCCTACCTCGACCTGGCAAAGGCCTTCGACACAATACCCCACTCAGGTATCATCGAAAAACTCATCAGCTTGAATGTAAACCCATACATCACAAGATGGGTTGCAAACTGGCTAAGTGACAGAACCCACAGGGTCAGAGTTGCTGGAGCCATGTCAGACTCAAAGCCTGTCACAAGTGGTGTCCCACAGGGCTCAGTCCTGGGTCCACTCTTGTTCGGCATCTACTTTTCTGAAGTACAAGCAAACACAGGAGGGTTATGGCTGACAAAGTTTGCAGATGACTGCAAACTGGGCGCCATAGTCGAAAACACATCTGACACAGATATCCTCCAAAAGGGCCTCACAGAAACTGATAACTGGTGCCAGAGCCATGGCCTGAAATTAAACGCCAAAAAATGCAGAGTCATACCCTTCGGGAAAAACAAGGTTACCCCTAGCTACCATATAGGTGGCAATCCACTGAGCACAGAAAAGTCATCAGGGATCTGGGGACCAAGGTTGACAGTAGCCTTTCGTTTGACACTCATGTTGCTAAAGTAGTTAGGAAAACCTTCTATATCGCCCACCTGATCATGAAGGGATTCACATCTAGATCAAGGGAGGTCATCGTCCCCCTGTACTCATCACTCATTAGACCTATGATTGAGTACAATGCCCGTTCGAATGTATCTGACCAGACACCTGCTGCAGCTTGAAAGGCCCCAAAAGTTCCTCACCAAAAGGATAAAGGGTCTCAAAAATATGTCTTATGCTGCCCGACTGAAAGAACTCCAGCTCTATTCAGTCTCATACCACTTGCTCAGAGGTGACCTGTGCCTGACATATAAGGCCATGTCAAACCCTGATTTGATGAATATGCTTCACCTCAAAAAATCTAGATCCCTCAGAACCACAAGGGCGGGAGACTTAAACCTTGACACGGTTATAAATAGAACGTGCTGGAGGGACAGATTCATCACCCAGAGACTCCCTATGCTGTGGAACAAAATCCCGGTACATGTGAGGCAGAGCACCTCGCTGGCCTTGTTCAAGAGGAATCTTGACCAATGGATGGGAGATCGCAGATATACCCCAGGGATTACTTCAGTGTCACTGCTTGACAGAGGCACAGCAAAATGATAGGCATAGTTTTTATTCAAACTAAAGGGGTGGCGAAAGCCACATAACTATGGGCTAGGCTTATAAATGCCCTTGGGCAGATAGCCTAGTATGAACCTATGAACCTAATCCAGAACTCTCCCTTACCCACAATGCATCCTCCCTATTACCTCAGATCTTGTTTGTAAGCAATAAAGTAAGAGGTAATCTTACAACTTATACATATATGTGTGTAATTCGGATAAAGAGAGAGAGAGAGAGAGAGTCTCAGAGAGGAAGAGGTAATGCCACATATGGAGCTGAGGTAATGCCACATATGGAGCTGGTAAAGTTGTAAGGATATAACCAAACTGTTATACCCCCTCGCTCTTCTACAATAAACCTAAAACAGTTGGGGGTTGGTGGGAAGGGAGTAGAGGAGGAATGAAAAATCGACAACACAGATAGAACTTTATGGTTAAGTACATAACTTTTTTATCTGCTGTTGTCAATTTTCTTTCCGTCCTCGACTAATGGGACAGATTCCCCAACTACTTAGAATGCTGGGTGGTTTCAAAGAAGGATATATTTGAGGACCACTGAGCCAAAAGATGCCCAACCTCTGGACACCAGACTCAGCTTAGAATAAGAGAAAAAAGTGTGGGGGAAGCCCAAGTTGCTGCTGAACAAATATCATTCATGGAAGTTTGAGTGGAAAACTGAAGGGGTAGCTATAGCACTGGTAGAATGAGCTTGCACTTTGTAAGGCAAAGTCATTCCTTACTTAATAATAAATAAAGGAAATACAGTCAGTAAGCCATTTAGCTGAGGTGACTTTAGACACAGGTGCGCCCAATTTCAAGTCAGCAAAGGGTGCAAACAATTGATCAGTCTTTCTGACATCTTTTGCACTATGAAAATAGAAACATAATTGTCTATGCACATCTATCAAATGTAACAGGTATTCTCTGTTGTTGGAATAGTTCGGGAAGAACACTGATAGATCAATACATTCATTGATGTTGACATGAGATACCACTTTGGGCAAAAAGGATGCACTGGTTCATAAGGAGACCCCATACTTATGGAAAATGAGATATGGAGGTTACACTGACGATGCCTGAATTTCCGTAATTTGTCTGGGGCGGTAATGGCAACTAAAAATAAGGTCTTCCAAGACAAAAATTTAAGGTCACAATCATGGTCAGACTCAAAGGGTAGTAGAATCAATGACTGCAGTACCAGACTGAGATCCCACAGTGGCGTGGGATATTTAAAATGGGGCTTAAGAAGAATTGTGCCACACAAAAAGGCTTTGCATAGTTTATGAGATGCTAGTGAATAGCCATCAAATCTAATGTGGAAATTAGAAATTGCTGCCAGCTTGACTCTCACTGTAAAAGAACTGGACCCTTGGTTGAAAAGCAGTGTCAAGGACTCTAGCACATGGCTAATTGGTGTCGAGAAAGGGTCTACAGGCTTTTGAATAACCAAGTGTACAAATCTTTTCCACTTACTAGCATAAAGTTTCCTAGTGGATTGCTTAAGGGAAGACAACAAGATGTGATGAACAGGGGAAGAGAGCATCAATTCTCTGGCTATTATTGGAATTGGAGAAACCAAGCTGTCAGCATGAGGTTTGGAAGGTCCAGACATGTCATGCCCATTGGGTGAGACAGGAGATCTGCAGCTGGATCCACAATCCAAGTCTGGTGAACTAAATGAGGCCACAGGAAGGGAAACCAAATCTTCTGAGGCCAAAAGGGGGCAATGAGGATGATTTTGGTCTTCATCCTGACAGTTCTCTGAAGGAACTGTGGAATTAGGGAAATTGGGGATACACATAAAGTAACCCAGGGGGCCAATTGTGGAGAAGAGCATCCCTCGGTGACTCCCTGTAAGGGGATCAGGGTAAAATATCTTCTTCATTCTTTGTTTAGAGGAGATGCAAGGCTGGACCCATTTGTGGAATATTTGTTCGGTGATTTTTTTGGTTGAGGAATCATTTGTGAAGTAACAGTATGCACCTACTCAGCATATTTGTTAGCACACTGGACTTCCCCAGAATATGCATTCCTAAAAGAAAGCAGTTGGAAGATATTGCCCATTCCCACATCCTTAGCGTTTCTCTACATAGGGGGTATGAACTGGTTACTCCTTGTTTGTTGATTTACCAAACCACTGACATATTGTATGTTTGAATTGCAATCATTCCTGATGGGACAGCACTGCTCTCAACTCCAGTACATTGATATGCAAATTGGCTTCTTCAGGGGACCACATGCCTTGGACCGTCTTTCCCCGAGTAATGCCCCCCACCCTAGCTGGGAAGCATCCATGGTCACTATGGCCTTGAGCTGTGGGGACAAATGGACTACCCTATACCAATTGATCCGACTGGATCCACCATATCAGATTTGTCTTGCACAAGTCTGTAATTCATACTGGAGTGGACAAGTGTAGTTGAAGAATTGACCGCTGAGATGCCAACAGCCACTGGAGAATTCTCATGTGAAACCTGGCTACAGGAACAGGGGTTACTGCTGCCACCATTGATCATACAACTTTGTAGAACTAGGTGAGCCATGATCGTGGTGCTGCAAAGTATCTTGTTGACTTGTGACCTTAAAGTTTGAACTCTGGAAAGGGGAAGGGAGGCTATTGCTGATCTTGTATCTAGTGGTGCTCCCATGAATTTTAGACTTTGAGCTGGCTCTAGATTTGACTTCTCAAAATTTATGGCTATCATAACCTTGTCCAAGTTGGGATGACCTCTTCTCTTGCCATAACGAGCTGATGCCTGGTCGAAGCAGTAATGAGCCAGTTTTTTAAGTATGGAAACCCATGGAATCCTTGCAATCTCAAGTGAGCTGCTACCACTGCCATACATTTGGTGAACACTCTGGGGGCTGTGGTGAGGCCAATGGGCAGTGCTCTGAGTTGATAATGACTGGCTTCTAGCTGAATTCTTAAGAATCTCCTGGATCGCCTGTTTATTTTTATATGATAGTATGCATTTTGAAGATCTACTGAGGACATCCAGTCATCCTTTTCCAAAAACAAAGAATGGACTGAACCGTGACCATCCAGAACTTGTTTTTTCAAACAAATCTGTTTAGATTGCCGAGATCCAGAATTGGTCTCCAGTCCCCGGTTTTCTTTGGCAGTAAAAAGAAACTGGAGTAAGTTCCGGATCCTTTCTGGTCTAGGGGGACATCCTGGATGACTCTTTTGTTTAGCAGCTTTTGTATTTAAATAGCTGCTTGATCCCTTTGATTGGGGGG
This sequence comes from Protopterus annectens, assembly GCF_019279795.1. NCBI lineage: Eukaryota > Metazoa > Chordata > Ceratodontiformes > Protopteridae > Protopterus > Protopterus annectens. The sequence goes on from NC_056729.1 coordinate 1,790,466,203, forward strand.
AACATCAGGGATTTTCCTGGAAACTGGAGGAGGAAGGGAAAATGGAATTGTATATCCATAGGATACAATCCTCTGCACCCAGGCATCTTTTGTTATCTCTAGCCAAACTCTCTGGCGCAAGGACAAATGACCACTGATTGCCTCCAGAGGGGACAATCAGGCCTCCATACAGGAGTGCTGGAAGAGTTTGCCAAAAAAAGGTTCTCTAGACCCTTGATGTTGCGGACCTCCTCTGCCGTGAGGGCAGCATCTACCATTTGAGTTCCCCCCTCTGCCTCTGGGGAAGACCCTCCACGTGCATACTAGAAAGATCCTTGTGATTTCCTGAACCACATCTTTCTACCTCCCCAGCTGTTTTTCGAGAAGGATCTGGGGGGGGGGGGCACACGCCCCATGGCAGAAAGGGTCTTTACATACTTTTCAAACCTGAAAAACGTATCTTTTACTTTGGAGCCAAAAAGAGACATGTCGTCAAAAACAGCACTGATGAACACAGACTTAAATGGCTCCACATAGTCTCACAAGCGCATTCAGGCATGTCTTTTGATGGATACGCCTGAACACATTTCCCCTTGAGGTTCCTTCTGCCACATTAGAAATAAGCCTCATGGACAAGTTTGATATGATACTGACTGAAGGGTCACCAGCTGTGAGGTGATGGATTACTTCACCTCCTCAGACACGGTTCCTGCAACGGTATCCAAGAGATGTTCTTCCTGTTTCACTGTTGCAGTCATCACATTTGGGCTATCCGCTTGCAGGTAGCCCTCAGTCGGCCTGATTATCAAAAGTCTCGGGTCCTGCGTTGGTTGCTGTCTCATTTTCCATGACGTCAGGTAGTCAGGGGTATAAAACATGCAGTCGACGCCATTACCCCAGTCTTTCTTGCCGTGAAGCAGAAGCAGTTCGCAAATGCCAGTTGGCCGACTCCTGAAATTTTCATTTTCACTTTTCAGATCCGAAGTATTCAACTATGCTAAATACCCTGTTGGGGAACCTTTTTCTTGCTCTAAACTGATGTCAGTAAAAGTTAACAATTGTATTTCTTGTGGAAAGCAAATACTTCAAAGATTTTAATTCGTATTGCATTCCTTGCCTAGGCCCAGACCATGACGTACATCGCTGTCGGTTTTGTGCCTTATTCAAATCTCGTACTATTCATCGTCGGGTTCATTTTTGCATCTAAATATTTTGGTACTCAGTTCAATTATCCAGAAATGGCTTTGGTAAGCCACCCGACTACCGACATTCCGAAAAAACGCAAACATAAAGACAAAGACAGACCGCATAGGTCCAAAGCTGCCGACGACGCTTCTCCTAAGCTAGTCGCCAGTTCGCCGGTACTCAGTGAGGCACTTTCGCAGCCCCTGATACCCGCTACTTCAGATTCGCAGGCCTCTACTGAGACCCATTCGGAGTCCAGTATTCCGCGAGATGCTTCTTCGACTGTGGATCCTGCGGATGTCTCTACCTTGGATGGGTCTGGAGTCACTGTGCAGGCACTGGCTTCTGAGGGTGTATTCAGACCTACTGACTTGCATATTAAACAGTCGCAATCTTCTTCTTCAAGGCCTAAGACTCTATTCATGCCCAGAAAACCGACGCCCAGACCTCATGGTCAGGCCTCTATGCTTAAAAAACAAATGATAAGAATGGCTGAAGACCTTATTACTCTAATCAGGGGAAGCCACCCTTCTCCCTCTAAGAGACCTAGAACTGATTTTCCTTCTGATTTTTCTGATCAGGATTCTGAAATTTCTGTTTTTTCTGATGATCAGGAGTTGCCCCTATCTACCTATGAGGATTTTGATGCAGAGGACTCCATTCCCTCTGCTTCCCCTCCGGAAGATTTCTCTTTTGGTGAAACCTTGCATACTCTTTGGGAGCATTTCTGCTGGAAAAGCCAGGATTACTCTGACTCCAAAAAGAGGCTTAGGGAATTCTTAATCTTGCCTCAACACAGGCCTTTAGCTATCCCTCCTGTACTGGACATTGTAGATGATGTGTTCTCGGAATCTAGCCTGGTCCCTGATACCTTACCTCCTGCTCCCAGAAAACCTGATAAGTATTACAGGGTACCTGACTCTCACAAGTTCCTCTTTAAATATCCTTTTGCGGATCCTGAGACCATTTCACAGGGACTCAAGGGCATTAAGGCCACTACTGCCAAAAAATTCTACCCCCCTGATAGAGATTCCAGGGCGGTGGATAGATGGGGTAAGAAGGTATACACTTCTGCAACGTTAGCCATTAGAGCCTTAAACTGCCAGTTTCATATGTTGAAGTATCAGCAGCATATTATTGGATTGCTTAAACAGAAAATGATGTTGATTCCTGACTGTGCTGAAAATAAAGAATTACAGGATTTAATACATTCTGCTGAACAAGTGGGAAAACATACTTTGCAATGTGGTTTTGATTCATTAGAGGCATCTTGCAGGGCTGCTGTCACTTGGTCTGTACTTAGAAGGCATGCTTGGCTTAAGGAGCATTCTTTGCCAGATCATGTTGAAGCTAAATTACTGGATGCTCCCTTAAACCAGGACGACCTGTTTGGCAATAAAGCAGAAGTAGTACTTAAAAAGATGGAGGAAAAGGCTAAATCTATGCAAACGGTTTACGATTTCCTGCAAGTACAGCCTCCCAGACTTAGTAGGCATTAGCCCTCTAAGAACTGGCCCTTTCCTGCCTCTTTGAGGCCTTCTCAGTCCAAACCCAGAACACCCAGGCTCCAGCCCCAGGGTGCTCACAGGACTAAGCAGTGGGAGGCTCCCACTTCCAAAACAGAGAGTAGTAAGACTTCCCTCTATGGTAAATTGTCTCAATGACTTAACTTTAAACCTTTCAAGCCCTGCTCAGCTGACTGTTCCTTTAGGGGGAAAGATCGCCCTGCATGCAAAGAATTGGGAACTCATTACCCAGAACAAATGGGTTCTAAATATAGTTTCCCCAAGCATACAGATTCCACTTCCACTCCTTACCAACCCCAAACAGATGGCCAGACCTACCCCCAAATCAGTGGGCAGAGGCTCAAAAGCAGGTTCTCTCTCTTTTAAGCATCAGAGCTATTCAACCTGTCCCACAAGAAGAATGGGGGCAAGGTTTTTACTCAAGAATTTTCCTGGTACCCAGGAGAGACAATTCCTGGCATCCTATCCTGGACCTGTCTATTCTGAACACATTTTTGGTAATCCCAAAATTCAGGATGCTAACTCATCAGCTGCTTCCCATGTTAGGCAAAAATGCCTGGTTGGCAACACTGAATTTAAAGGAAGCCTACCTGCACATCCCAGTAAAGGAATCTTGCAGAAGATACCTATGCTTCAGAGCAGGCTACATGCACTATCAGTTCTCTGCACTGCCCTATGGCTTATCTACTGCGCCCAGGGTATTCACAAAATGCCTAGCTCCAGTCATTGCATTTTGCAGGCAAAGAAATATTCAAATATACCCATACCTGGATGATGGTCTAATTCAGGTGGAAAGCCAGGACATACTATTAAATCATCTGGCATTTGTAAAGAAATTGCTAACTTCTCTGGGGTACACCATAAACGAAAAGTAATCAAATCTTGTACCCTGCCAACAAATTGTATTCCAGGGAGCAAGCTTGAATACAACTTCCCAGATGGCCTACCTCACGCCAGAGAGACAAGTCCATTTGACAGCCTACTTCAATCTACTGGCCACAAAGACCCACCTATCTGCAAGGAAAATACTGCAAGCACTGGGGTTCATGGCCTCTTGCATTCTACTAAATCCATATGCAAGACTGCATATGAGGAAACTACAATGTTATCTAAAAAGCCTATGGTGTCAACATTCTCAGGATATAGAATCAATGATTCCTATCATACCTCGTCTAAAAATAGAGTTGGTTTGGTGGGCAGAGGCCTGACACCAAAACAAGGGACTGCCATTCACTCTACCCCCTGCCGCCCAAACCCTAACAACAAAAGCATCATGGTGGGCTCACTTGGCAGGGCAGTGCATTCAGGGCAAATGGAACCAAAGTCAAATGCACCTGCATATCAATCAAAAAGAAATGTTAGCTGTATAGAATGCTCTGACAGCCTTCAAGGACCACATTCTTCCAGGACAATTATTAGTAAAGACGGACAACACCACTGTTATGTGGTACATAAACAAGCAGGAGGGAATCCACTCATACCCTCTCTGCAGAATAGCCATGGCTCTGGGGAACACAGCCTTGAGCTACCAAGTGCACCTACAGGTTCAATTCCTGCCAGGAAAGCTAAACACACTGGCAGACGACCTAAGCAGAAATCTCTTGGACCCACATGAGTGGAAACTGGAACCAAAGATATTCAACATGTTGAGAAACAAATGGGGGGAGCCCAGAAATAGATCTGTTTGCCTCCCCTCAGAACTACCAATTGGACAAATTCTGCACAAGGACTCCTCACAAACAAGCTTGGAAATTGGATGTTCTCTCCTTCACCTGGAAAAACCTATCAGTTTATGCCTTTCCCCCTCTGCCTCACCAAAGTGCTACTAAAGATCAAACGGGACAAAGCAAGGACAATTCTGATTGCACCGGACTGGCCACACCAACGCTGGTACCCCCCTCTTGTACAGTGTGTCACTGCTGGCACCTGCCTCAGACCTCTGCCCTGCTGTCTCAGCAGGAGGGCCAGATTCTGCACCCGCAGCTTCAAATCCTGAACCTTGCAGCCTGGCGAATTACCTGACCTCTCCATTACCATCCCTCAGTAAGCAAGTGATGGATGTCATTCTGGAGGCAACGAGGCCTAGTACTAGAAAATCCTATGCTGAAAAATGGAAGAGATTCTGTTCCTGGAGCCAAACTCAGGGGATGGGCACAGCAGTACCCAGTTTACCCCATATTCTTCAATACTTAACTGAGATGCTTCACAAGGGCCTATCCTTTTCTTCCATCAAAATGCATGCCTCTACCATTTCAGCACATTATAACACAGACCCACCCCTCTTCTCTCATCCACTGCTGAAGCAATTCCTCAGAGGGGCCAAAAACTTAAGAACACCCAGGACAGCCACTACTCCAGCCTGGGACCTTAACTTTGTATTGGAAAAGCTCACTCTTCCTCCCTTTGAGGGAGCTGCAAATGCAGAATTGAAATTCCTTTCCTGGAAAACAGCCTTCCTTCTAGCCATCACGTCAGCAAGAAGGGTGTCTGAATTACAGGCCCTCATGGCAGTGGAGCCTTTCATTATCTTTCATGTGGACAGGGTGTCCCTCAGGACCAATCCCTCCTTTATGCCCAAGGTGGTATCCAGTGTGGCCCTTAATAAGTCCATTCATTTGCCAACCTTCTTTGCTAATCCACAAAACAAAGGGAAACGAATACTGCACTCCTTGGATGTGCACAGACAACGGAGATTTTACTTGGACAGGACTAAGCCTCTCAGGAAATCTGAACAGCTGCTGGTGGCATTTGCTGCAGGGGCAGAGGGGAAGGCCATTTCAAAGCAAATCATTTCTAAGTGGATAGGCCATTGCATTCATTCCTGCTATAAGCACCATGGAAATCTTACCCCACAAGGGATAAGACCACATTCAACCAGGGCTGCATCTACCTCTACCTCTACAGCCTTTCTCAGAGTTGTCCCTACCAGGGACATCCTAGAAGCTGCTATCTGGAGTTCTGTACATACCTTCACCAAGCATTACCACTTGCCAATTTTTTCTAAATCCAGAGCTGGCTTTGCCACTGCAGTCTTGCAGGGCCTACCAGCTGGTCAATATGCTAATTGCCTCCTCCCATCTTTAGCTTTGGGAATCTAACCAAATGTGATGACTGCAACAGTGAAACACGAAGAACATAGTACAGTTGTGTACACTTACCATAAATGTAGATGTTCGAGTGTATTCACTGTTGCAGTCCTGGTTACCCTCCCCCCAGCCCCCTGACCTACTGACTATACCTCTATTCTTGTGTACTATTCTTAAAGCTTTTTGGTGCATTTGCTTTTTTGTTGGAGGTGTAACCTTGTATATAACTGCTACCCATTATGGGGGCACCTGACATATGGGGCAAGAGAAACTGATGTAATGGCGCCAGCTGCATGCTTTATACCCCTGACTACCTGACGTCATGGAAGATGAGACAGCAACCGACGCAAGACCCAAGACTTTGATAATCAGGTTGACTGAGGGCTACTTGCAAGCAGTTAACCCAAATGTGAAGACTGCAACAGTGAATCGAACATCAACATTTATGGTAAGTGTACACAACTGTACTTTCCTTTAACAGATTCCTTTGCAATCTGGTGAAATGTGCCAGGTAGTTCAGGGACCTCAAGGCGAAGATCCCTGAAGCATAGATACGCTTCCCAAATCTGTCCATGGCTTGCCACTCCTTGTTGTGGGGATGAACAGAGGAAGTTTCGTCAGCTAGTTCCTTCCTGGTGGCCGCTGCTATGACCATGGCAGCCACAGGGGGCCCTTGGACCAGAACTGTTTGTCTTCCAGAGAGGTCATAATTTTATCAGGCTGCCTTTGTTCCTTGTTTGAATGGAGTCAGGTTCCTGCCATGCCTGCCACAAGACCAATTTGAGGAGCTCATTGGGCAGGCAGAATCACCCAGTATGTAGATGGGCTGGAATCAATGCTTCCAGGAGCACAGATTCCTCAGATGAAGGATTACTGGGATTCCAGCCACCTCTCTGTTTTAAGATTTCAAAGATGTCTCCGAACGAGATGTCCGCAGCAGGTGACCATGGGGATCCTTAGCCATCCTCAAAATCTGTGTCTTTGGTGACAGATTCAAGGGAATCCAGATGCTTCCTCTTACATGGCCTCTTCTGAGGGACCTCTTCAGTGGGATAATTTGGGGAAAGTATCAGAAGAGATAGAAATACCCAATTGGGTGTCCTGGGGGTTTTCTACTGGCTGTCCCTGTGGGAGCGTTATCTGAGATGCCCAACACAGAGCAGGGGAAGACACAGAACCAGAGGGGATAAGATCCATATGGGTCATGGAAGCTGACAGGGTTTTCTCCAAAGTCCTAATGGCTGATCTTTCCGGAGAGGGATAGGAACCCAGGTCTGAAAGGAAGGGTTTCTGATGCTTGGTCCCACCATGCTCCCAGTAAAGTCACCCCAAGGCAGAAGTTGGAGCCAAACTAACCCATGTCAAAGCTCCAAGGTGCAGAGATGGCTCCAAAGCCCTCAGAGTTGACAAACACCTTGGTTCCAACAAGGTATAATCACCTGTGAGAGCTCTTCTTTGTATCCAAGGACACAGAAATCTATGGACCTGAAGAAGAAGAGCCTGGACAACTCATATCCAAGGGCTCCAAACCCAGAGAGAGGTAGTCAGAGGAGGAAGATTTAGAGGTGGAGTCTTGGCTATATGAGCTTCCTGACCCAAACGGGTAGGAGCCAGAGTAACAACTAGGAAGCTCCGCATCGAAAAGCATCTGTCTCACTACCCTCTCCACATCTTCTACAGTGAGGCAGCTTGAAGAGTGAGCGGATTGCCTGAAAAAAGAGCCTGGTCTATAAAGAAAAGGAGAAGGCACTCTGGATGGGACAGTATCCACAGAGCAGGGGTATCTTGTCCTAGGAAGTATGTCCAGTATTCTAAGAGGATCGGAGGTCTTCAGAGTCGATGAATCCTTTGTTTTTGGAGACTTCAGATCTGAAGAAGCCGTCCGATCCAAAGATGTACTTTTTACCTTTGTCTGATCAGAGGGGTCGGATCCGATAGCTTAATTTTCTTTTTCTTTGATGGACTGGTAGAAACTGTTGGATCCAAAGAAAGCCTTTTTGAAGTTTTCTCCGAGGTCTTAGAGGAAACGGAACAGAGCTCTGAGATGACAGAGACAACTTTCTGGACATCTCTCCAAAGATGGCATCACCAAAAGAAGACAGTACAATGCCCTTCATGATTAATATATTCTTGCGTTCTACTAAAACTTGGGGATTGAAGGCATGACATGCATAACATATAGCACAGCTCTCTTACAGATGGAGAGGACCAAGGCAGTAGGCATAAAGAGCATGCGAGTCAGAGAAGGGAATCTTTTGTCCGCATTTCCCACACTTCTTAAAACCCGCTGGTGCTCTTTCAGCCATGTAGATAATAACAGTTATAGAAACTGCACAGAAGAAATTTTAACAGTACAAAAAGGGGGCACCGAAAAAACAGAATACTGGAAACAAAAAAACATTTTTTTTTTTTTTTTAAGCAAGAAGAGGGAGAAAAAGGACTACCTACAAAGACAGTAAGACTACGACAAATGTAGAAGGTAAGTGAGAGATAACAGGAGAAAGAGATACTAATGACAGTACCAAGAGCAGAGTAGTACAAAAATAGAGAACATTTAAGAAAAGATGAAAGCAGAATACAAAAAATTTATATATCTTATCTGTCCCAGTAGCTTGAGAGTCAAGCAACCATGTCTTTGATCTAATGGCAGCAAATGAGATCTGAGGTAATGGGGAGGATGCATTGTGGGTAAGGGAGAAGCTCAAGAGTTCTGGATTGTCACGAGCTTTTCCAGCAGCCAAGTCAGATCTGACACCTCAGCTCCACATCTATCAATAGAGAACGGAATGAAAACTGACATCAGATCGATATTTTAAAAAGTGCAGTATATGAACAAGAGGTCTTAGTGTTACCAGCACTGGAAGAGTTTTTAATAGAATCTAGAACAGAAGCTGCCATTAAAAATGGAATAATTAGTAAAGCATATAAAATATTGCACAACAATTATAAGAATCAATCAGAGGAGCTTGGAAAGGATTGGGAAGAGAGACTGGATAAACAATTCACAAAGAGACAATGGGGGGGGGGATATATGTATATCTCCCAAATATGCAACAAAGTCTAGAAGATTTAGGATCTTTGCTGGAAGTGTTTACATAAGTATTTTTTATATCCCAGGTAGACTCCAAAGAATTTTTCCTCAGGTGGACAGCAACTGCTGGAGGTGTGAAGGGAAAGAAAGAGGTAGCTGTGAACATATTTTCTGGAAGTGTGATGAGCTGGTAGACTTTTGGGATTCCCTGCGGATTGCTCTGTCAGAGATGCTGGTTGAGCAGATTGGGCTGACTAGGGAGATGATTTTTTTGAGTTATGCTACAGAATCAGAATTGCCTAGACATATTAAAAGCCTTGCTGAGTCTAATTATGGTGGCTGCCAAAAAAGCAATTACTAGAAAATGGAAATAAAAATCTAGACCAACTTTACTAGAAGTAGTGAATATAGTAACAGAGATAAAACAACTGGAATTGGGACCTTTAGAAAAGGGAAGGAGCAAACTACATAGCAAAAATGGGAATTGTGGGAACAATATATGCAGCGCAGAAACGAGGTTTAAGAGGCAGGATTTGAATGAGCTATGTAATGCTTCACTTATAAATCATCCAGTCATTATCAGTTATGTATAATGTTCATAACTACAGTTGTTTCAATGGTGTCTGTGATGTAAACTGTTTGTAACTGAAGTGATATAATTTTGTATGTTTTTCATTTATAAAAATGTAACTGCCTTTGTCATGTGTAAATTTAATAGAAGTTTGAAACAAAGGGTCAGACACAGTATCAATGTCTCACTAAAGACACAAGAATTCTTTCCACAGAAAGGACAGTTGGTCACTAGATCAGCCTTGCTGAAAAATCTGCATAGTAAGAAAATTTAGAGAAATCAATGGAAATATCTGTGGGCGGGGGGTGGTGGCAGTGGAACAAAATGCTGGTTAAGAAGATTCTGTAACTTATCTAGTAGGGAAGAAATCTATCAGACTAAGTATGGGTGGAAGGTTGGCATAGTGGTTAAGGTGTTCATCTTATAGGCACAAGGTGCAGGGTTTGATTCTCACATGTGGTAATTAGCTAGACTTAAAGAATTGCCCACAAGGGCAGTTAGACTAGTGCTAATCTAAGAAACTATGAACATAAGTTGGTAAAAAGTTTTTTTTTTCAATGTCTTTATTCTGAACTGCATTGAAGTACTTAATTCAGAAGAGAACTGTTGCTGTTGTGTGCATAAGCTATTCAAAAAACATATATATCAATCAAACTTTCATTTGAACAGTTAAACCTACACAAACAGAGCAGTGATTCTGTTTTTTTCCCCCAGTTTAGTCTAATGCTAGAACAATGGCGATCATCATCTCTGGCATTTTCATTGATTTGGAATACCATACATGTGAAATAATAAACTTTTAGTCATTTTGACATCTATAATGAGGTGCAGAAAAGCTAAGCTGTATGCAATTAAAGATTTAACATAGCTGGCGAAATACACTTTCTTCTAATTACCAGGAAAGCCAAAGGGCATTATTCAACTGCCACTCTGAAAAACAACAGTCAGCATAACAAATTTCAAAACAGACAGGCAGGATTTAGTTTCTTCTCATGGGGGAGGTCGTGCTGATACAACTAGGCAGTTTCTTAAACTCAGAGTATTTACAATGATTTTGCTCATCTCAGTAGCGTATGTATGTATGCAAGTGTACAACATGATTTTTAATGTCTATATGTGTGTATGTATGTATGTATGTATATATATATATATATATATATATATATATATATATATATATATATATATATGGGTTACCTTTAGTTTATCGAACGGCCACAACATCGAAACTCACTACTTCGACACGGCATAACATCGAAAACCAGACAGCCGATGTTTCACACATGGTAAGTAACCGTTTGGCCAGCCAGAAGTCGAAATCTACCATTGAAACAAACATACAGATGTGGGGGGCTTCACCCCCACACCCCCCTTACTTTATATTCCAACTCCGAGAACGCACTACCGCAGGGGTACAGGGCAAAGTTCAAGTCGCTGGCCAAACGATTACTTAGCATGTGGGAAATGTCGGCTCTCTGGTTTTCGATGTTATGCTGTGCCGAAGAAGTGGGTGTCGATGTTGTGGCCGTTTTTTATATAGATATATATATATATATATATATATATAAATGTATTTCTACTTAATGCCAGGAGCTTTAACAAAAAAAAAAAAAGACCAAATGTGAGGTTCTCCTGCAATTTAATATATTCACATGCATGTAGTTACAGAGTACGATTTCACAGTAACAAAGGCACTCCCACTATCCTTATGTATACTGCATACCAAGTCCTTCAGACCTTCTGACTATTGTGGGGAACAATCAGTAAACTCCTTGATTGTCCTCTGGACACCACATTTTAACTCCCAGATGCTCAAATCACTATAAATAATATTAATTACTACTTTGCAACTAGCTATGTAATACTCTCTCCCTTCAGAAGTATGATCGTTATATTAACACATTAGCTGAAATCCTCATTAAAACCAGCACCTTTTTATTGGCGGACTTCAATTATCTATCAATAAACTGGCTGACCTAAACAGCCAATAGTTAGCATGCCCAAAGCTTTCTTGGCATTATAAATACTAATACTCTTCTACAAATAGTTAACTGTAATACTAGGTACCCCAAATATCCTTGATCTAGTTCTGAAAAATAGCCATGTCTTGCACATCTCCATATGTACCATGCTGCCTTATTAAATCAGACTATACATTGTTGACCTTTTCCATTATAGTTTGTGATACTTCCCCTGGTAAATGTGTCTGTGTTTAGGGATTTCTCAAAAAAAAACTTCTGATGGATCCCACTTCCAGAGCTAATGCTTACGCCTCTGACTTCTACTCCCATTTGAATAGCCTCAAATGCAGCGAGAATTTTAAACAAAAACCTATATGCTGGAATGCCCATATAAATAAACTATATAACAAAAGAAAAAAAAAATACTTAATGCTAGAAAGAAGACTCATGCTACCTACCTTAAGAACACACTTAAGCAATCTGGTAAAGAGGTTAAGGAAACCATTAAGAAGCTCAAAGCCAAGTGTAAACTTAAAACAGCCACTAAACTCAAAAATAGCTATAAATCTTTCTTTAACTATGCCAGGAAGTTAAGATTTACTCCCCAAAATGTTCACAACAATACTGCACACTGCAACTCCAAGGAAACAGCTAAAACGCTAGCTGGTAAATATTAGTGCAAATTTTATTCCATCCACGGTTACAGCTATTGCACAATCCCGGGTGTCCGTATTATATATTGTAGAACAAGTTTTCTTGGCCCTCTCAAAAGAACACCTCATCAATGGGTCCTGACAATATATCAAGTTGGACAAAGCAAAATGAGAGATACAAAGGGAAAAGGACAAAATATAAGCAGCAAAGTATGAAAAAAGATGTCCACAACAGACTGAAAAGTTCAAGTAAAAACTGGTTTAATTACAAATTGGTGAGCACTTTCGTGGCAACTCTGCTTCTTCAGACCATACAAGAAAAAACAACATAAAATTCAATCCTATTTAAAGTACAACACATCCAATAACATTTTAAAACCAAGTCATGTGTCATCAATTAACTAATATAATCAGTGATGTAATCATCTGTTCCTTAGAGCAGGTTTTACAGAAACATTCAAACCTGTGCTGACAGTAGTCCTAAAATCTAATATCCAGACAAAGTTCAGTATATTCAGCTTCATTACATAAGTCTCCTTCTCTAATACCAGAGTACATAATTCTTAATACTAAAAACTTAAAAGAATGTGATTCTCCACTGTCAAAAAATGCTGAGCCAGGGCATTAGTTAATTTCTTATTTTTAATATAATTATACTGTTCTAAAATCCTTTCCTTAAGGATACGATTAGTTTTACCAATATAGAACCCTTCACATACTACACACCGAGCGCAATAGACTACATTCTTCATAACACAGTCCACATAAAAACCAAAGTCAATGTTGTTAGCCATCCTAGGGTGACGAATGGAGGTCACACTTCATATATGCTTACAAACACTACAAGTTCTACAAGGATACGTACCCTTACGTTCTGAATATACTGTCCTAAAAGAATGTTGTCTATAACATAACTGTTGTTTAAGTGTTCTATTATTCCTGAAAGAAAAAACTTAGGAGAAGGTCCTAATATTTTAGATAACTCTGGATCCGTCATGAGAATGGGCCAGTTTTTCTTTATCATATCACATACCACAGCAACATCACTGAATTCAGTGAAGACTCATCAGTATGTAATCTAATAACCCTCAAAATTTGGTTCCTTAACACATTCTTGGGGGCATGTCTGGGGTAAGTGCTAGTCTTATGTAAAAGATTATTCTTTTTACATGGTTTCTTAAACATACCTGTGGAAAGGTTCCCTATCATATCCGTACAGATAGTAATGTCTAAGAAATCTATCCCAGCATTCTAGTATAACAATAGTTTAGATAATGTTAAAATCACTAATGGAATGTGACTACTTTGCATGCTCCTGGAATGGCTTCGGTATGCAGTAATGTTTAAGTGTTCTATTATTCCTGAAAGAAAAAACTTAGGAGAAGGTCCTAATATTTTAGATAACTCTGGATCCGTCATGAGAATGGGCCAGTTTTTCTTTATCATATCACATACCACAGCAACATCACTGAATTCAGTGAAGACTCATCAGTATGTAATCTAATAACCCTCAAAATTTGGTTCCTTAACACATTCTTGGGGGCATGCCTGGGGTAAGTGCTAGTCTTATGTAAAAGATTATTCTTTTTACATGGTTTCTTAAACATACCTGTGGAAAGGTTCCCTATCATATCTGTACAGATAGTAATGTCTAAGAAATCTATCCCAGCATTCTAATATATTAATAGTTTAGATAATGTTAAAATCACTAATGGAATGTGACTACTTTGCATGCTCCTGGAATGGCTTCGGTATGCAGTAATGTAGTCGCCTATGAAGCAGTTGTAACGAATGGTTATTCTACACTCCCCAGTGTTTCTGGAGAATGGCAAATGATTTTTAAGCTTCCTGGTACTACACCAGTTAGTTAGTTAATTAATTAATTAACCCAGCCTTCTGTTACTATTACGGCCTTGTCAGAAAATCATGTTTATGAAAAACAAAAAAAGAAGTCAGCCGTATTCTTCTGTCAAGAAGAAATAAGTTGTACTCAAGGCTTAATGATCAAAGTTCACAAAAAATAGCTCACAATAAGCTGAGAAGATAACAGCTTGCAAAAATATATGAATCCTATCTTAGAATAGTGTGCATCTCCCACCTTCTGTCACTAATCTGATGTTATATTGGGAAGAATGTGAATGAATAAATGGCCTCAGTCATATATTTCAAACTGCTACTGTCACACATCATACAGTTTTTGCCTCTTCACCCCACCCCTAAAATACACCTACAACCTGTGTATCCATCTGACAACAAAATATAGTAAACAAAAATTATGTACTTACCATAACAATAGATCCATGCTGTCCAATTTTCATCCAGTTCAACTGTGGCTTGTTGGATCCAACCTCGGCAAAAATCTTGAAGCTTCTGGATTCCAGGGCTCTGACTCCTTCCCTACCATAAATCTCTGGTCTTCACCCTACCGTCTCAGATTGAGTTTTGCCCCATGATGAATAACATATGAAGATGGCAACAAACCCCTACTCCCAATGAAACAGGGGGATGCTTTTTTGGATACTTTCTCAATGCTATGAATCAAGCAAGATATGCAACAGAACACTGGCAGTGGTGACTTATTATTGACAGGGAATGCCAAGATCAGCCTCTCTTCATAGTTTAATTATTGATAATTTTATCAGGGGCAGGTGGAATGGATGTTGAACCGGATAAAAATCAAACATGGATCTCTCATTATAGTAAGTACATAACTTTCTCTTGTAATGTTTTCTATTTTCATCTGATTCAACTATAGGTAAGACTCCCATGCATACAGTCCCAGGTGGTATCAAGGAAGGACACTCCTAAGAATAGTGGAACCAAAGGATGAGCAAGATTCTAATAGCTCATCCAGCTTATAACGTGATACAAAAGTATGAAATGTTTTCCAAACAGCAACTGCACAGATATCATCAATAGGGAGGTTTGCTAGCAAAATTAGTAAATTTGACTACAGCCCTTGAGGAATGACTTTTGGTTTACACTGTAAAGGTAAGCCCTTTTTATTACACACAAAGGTAATGCAATCTGATAACTATTTAACAAAGTAACCAAAGAGAAAGACCACTTTGCCCAATTTTTATTTCGAGAATGCAACAAAAAGATAATCAGATTTCCTAAAAGGTCTAGTTCTATGGAGATAGAACCTGAGTTGGAGATGGACATCCAGCAAATGAAGCATGTAATCACCTTTATTTGAAAATCTTGGAAAAAGAGACCGGTAGACTTATGGCCTGATTTAGATTAGCTTCAGATGACACCCTGGATAGGAAAGAAGCATTAATTGTCAGTGAAACCCTATCCTTATGAAAAATCAGACAAGGAGGTCTATGGGAAAGTGCTTGCATCTCTGATATACACTTAACTGAAGTAACAGCCACCAGAAAAATTGTTTCTGAAGATAAAAACTTCAAGTCTATTTTAGCCGTCGGCTCAAATGGCGGTTGAGTCAATGCTTGTAACATGACAGTAATGTCCCAAGGAGGAGCAGGGTCTCTGACAGGGGACTGTAGAAGGAAGGTCCCTTTAAAAAAGGCTTTAGAAATCCTCAGCAAGGCAACAGAAGAGTTTTTCTGTCTTGTATGAAAACTAGAAATGGCTGACAGGTGTACTTTGATAGGTGAGTAGTTAGATCCAGTGTGAAAAAGTTCTGATAAAAATGGGTATTGAAAGGGGTCTAGAACTTTTGATACAGCCCAAATATAAAACCTTTTCCATTTGCTATGGTATACCTTGGCAGTGAGAGGCTGAAAATCTGAACCACTGAGGGGGAAAACCTGGCATATCTGGCTACTGTTAGAATTGGAGAAACCAAGCAGTTAACTTCATGGCTTTTTGATCTGAGGGAGTTAACCCAGACAGGAGAGATAAAATATGTGGATTTTTTTTTAACAAGAAACATCTTTATTAAATTATCACTTATAACATAGGCAATCATTGACTTAAATAAATGAAAATAAACCATATTGATATATTTTAAGTTGGAAACGTTACACATCACTTATAATCTAATCACAGTCATTATTACATAGCTCTTTCAATTCATGCCTTCCTTAAACCTCAATACTCCTCTAAAATAATGTTCTGCATGTATTGTTCCCACAATTCCCATTTTTTCTTATGTAATTTGCTCCAGCCAGTACTGTTGGTTTAGACTCTGATTTCCATTTTCCAGTAACTGCTTTTTTGACAGCCACCAGAATCAAACCTCACTCCTATACATAGCACAAGCAGAAAGCTGTAATTCAAAGTGGAAAGGAATGATAATGAAACGGGGGACTCAAGAAACAGGGAAAGACTGTCTAGGCAATTCTGATTCTGCATCAAAACACAAGTGCAAAACACATCCAACATTTGTAATATACAGTAGGAAAAATTCTTTGAACTCTGCTTACGGTATAAAAATACCTAAGCAAACACTTCCAAGCAAAGATCCTAAATCTTCTAGACTTTGTTTCATATTTGGGAGACGCACATACATCTTCCCATGGTTTCTTTGTAACTTGCTTATCCAGTCTCTCTTCCCAATCCTTTCTAACCTTCTCTTATTGATTCCTATACTTATGCAATATTTTATATGCCCTACTAATTATTCCTTTTTTAACAGCAACTTCTGCTCTAGATTCTAAAAAAAGTTCTACTTGTCCCGGTCTTTCACTTAGGATCCTTATGTTTCTTTCTCTTTGCCTATACTCTATCAATCATTGATACGGATGATAATCTCTAGTTTGAAGTCCAAATTAATTCTTGGCCTCTTCCAATTCTATTACCATTCCCTCTCTAATTACTTGTTCCTAATACCTTGGTTCTTTTGCCAGTTTTCTCCAGTAAATTCCAGACCCCTCTTGCCTATTCTCTGTACCCTCAATTACAGTCATCCTTACCAGCAAAGTCTCCTTTGTCCATTCCCGTGTTGGTTTAATTCTGACAATACTTTATAAATAATATATCAAATGATTTTTGTCCGTAGAGCCAGTGATGTTAGACCTGCTATTAGAGAGGTCAATAGGGCTAGAGGGGGAAGGTCAAAACTATATTTTAATATTTAGTATGGATTGGATGCTGAACTTATAGACTCCTTCAGACCAACCAATAATGTTACCCATATACCCCTCACCTATTATACTGATATGACACTGGTTTGTACCATTATTAAGACGAACTGGTCCATTTTATTAAATGATGAGAAAAGAATTCTTGTTGGCAATCGACCTAAGTTCTGCTTTAATAATAATAAATCTTTAAAAAGACAGTTATGTTACCAATGGAAAAGGGCTATGAATATATTATCAGAAAATAACAGAACTTTTTTGTGTCATTCATGTAGTTCTTGTAGATTTATTTCACCAAGTAATTATTTTACTCATCTTGATACCGGCGTACAACATACACCTCAACTATATGCTAATTGCAGGAATGCTAACTTACTTAATTTAGCATCTTGCACTGCACATTTGTGTTTCTGCATATGGAAAATGAATAGGTAATTGAAGGAACAGCTTCTTGAGCACTCTGATATAAGTAAAGGTAAAAGTACTAGTGTGGTTGTGAAAACACTTCAGACTATGTGGGAATACTGGTAATACAACTCATGTATAAAGATCTGTGGGAAGGTGACTTGGTAAATACAACTGAATGTGCTGAAATGTAGTGGATAATCATGCTACAAGCCGATAAACGCTCATGTTTAAACAATGTTGTGCCTTTAAATGTAGCACTGAAATCATGTGACCTTTTTTACTGACTTATTGTGTTAAATAGAACTGTTACAATTGGATTTTGTGTTTTGGTCTGATGAAGTGCCTTTTTCGGGATGGTGGCCTAATGGTAAGGTGTTTGCCTTACAAACACAAGGTGCAGGGTTTGAGTCTCACAAGGGATAATTGGCTAGGCTTACAATGGCCCGCAAGGGCAGTTAGCTTAGTACTAATCTATGAATCTAAAACTCTTACCTTACTTTTGTAGCTATGTTGGTTGGTTTCTCTTATTCCTGGATTTGTTGATTTTATCACGGACCTGCCTTTATCTACGTTGATACTCTCCACATTCTATAAAATAATATTGTCTGCAAATAAAGCCATTTTTTTGAATACCATAACAATTATTCCTTTGAATTTCTGAATCCCTTATTTTCTTTGCCAATAATGCAAATAACAAAGGGGAAAGAGGACGCTCCTACCTGGTTACTCTGCTCCAACAGAACTTATCACCTCTGATCCCTCATACAGCCTCCTAATCAACCTTACAATTTTATCAGGGAATGCAAATGCTTCCATTGCCCTGCTCATAAAGTCCCAGCTTACTCTGTCAAATGCTTTTTCTGCATCAAGACCCTACAACAACAGTGATCCCTCTGGATCATCACTGTTCTTTCAACGTCAAATGCTTGCCTCCCACCCATAAAACTGCACTGATCCATTACCTAGCAATTGTGGCATTACCTTTGCCATGTTTTAACCATTATAGACACAAACACTTTATAATCATTACTTAGAATTAAAATGGGCCTAGATGAATCTGGATCTGATGGGTTTTACCATATTTAGTTATTACAGCCACTACCACTTTCTACCAGGATGTTGGTGCTTCTCATTCTTTCAGAATACTACTAAACAAAACCTTCCAGATCTTTATCACATTCTTTCATTTCTTCCTAACTTCCACAGGAATACAATCTATTCCTGGGGGCTTTCCTGCAGATTACTTATACATCATCATTTTTATCTCACTTAGTCCTACAGTAACTGTTAGTAAATGAGTCTCATCTACCTATAACCTTGGAATATTTAATTTTTCCATAAACATTTCCACTCGAACTTCCTCTTGATTTCTACATTTCTCTGCTTTATACAAATTTTCATACAGTGTCAGAAATATTTCTAGTAACTCTGGTTATTTTCCTTGTCATAGGCTCCCTATGCTTGGCAACAACTCTTCCAACATTTTGTTGCCTGAGCTGTCATGCTAAACATTTTGTGCTTTGGTGTTATTATCAAGAAACAGTTGGCTAGTCCCTTATTTTCTTTTTAGCACTCTGCAATTGTGCCTCTTCTTGTTCTGTAAGAGTCAGCCTATTGTGCAATATTTTAAGCTTTGTCAGTCCCTATAAATTCATTTCTGTTCTTAACCATACCGCTTTTTCTTTTATTTCTATCCTATTTTGAAACTCCACTTTAATTTTATCCCACTCCCTAGCTAATTTTTCAGAACAAATTTCAAGCTTCTCTAATAACTCCCGAATAATTTTCACTCCACGTTCCTTAATTTCCTCCAGTGGCTGGCTCCCAGACGGAAATGGAGAAACCTACCTCCTTGAATGCTCTCTGTCTTCACATATGTTTCCTTGAGATCTATCAAGCACATCCAATCTTCCTTTCTCAATAGAGACAAAATGGACTGTAACATGACCATCTGGAATTTTGTCTACTTGGCATACTGATTGAAATGACTCGGGTCTAAAATGGGCCTGAGGTCCTCTGTTTTCTTGGGTACTAAAAAGAACCTCAAGTAGACTCTGGATTGTATCTGGCCTGCTGCTGGGTCTGGTGGGATAACTCTTTTTTCCTAGCAGCTTGGAAATCTCTGCTGCTGCAACTTCTTGTTGACTGCATAGGAGATTAGGGACTCATCCTTTTGACAGGAGGAAAGGAAAATGGTACAGAATAACCTCTGGACATAATACTTAGCACCCATGAAACTGTGGCTATGTTTTGCCAGGCTTGTGGGTACAAAGACAAGCATCCCCCAACTGCCTCCACAGCGCAGCAGTCAGACAACCCTTTAGGGGCACTAGAAGGACTTTTTAGAGACAGTTCCATGAAAGCCTTAATTCGGCAGTCTGTTCCTGTCCCTGGTGTGGTGTCCATTATTATTATTATTGCCTCCTCCTTGGCCACAAGGAGGGGGTCTGTCTCCGGTAGTCTCCTGGTAAAGACTCTAGGCCACATACTTTTTCCAGCTCACTGATTCTTAAGAGTAGGATCTCTGGAGCATGAAGACATGGATGCTTACTGCAGAGAGAGAGTCTTGCCATCTTGTTGACTCCTGGTGAAAGTTTCTTTAACTTTGGGGCTGAATAAAGGGGTGTTAATGTAGGACACCCTGAAGCTTTCTGCGAAGTCATGGAGGCGCATCCAGGCATGTCAGCAAATGGCAGTGCAGGTGCCTGCAGCCCTAGCTGTACCATCAGCTGAATTAGAAACCATCCATGACTACATCTGATGAAGACTGGAGGATAAACAGGAGGGAATCCACTGTCATATGGGCATCAGGTGGTAATACCCCCAAGAGAGAGACTTGGAAATTTTCTTCAAGTCTCTCTGAGATCTGGTCACCCTATACTCTCTGTTAGGGGGCTAGACCAAGGAACTCTCTTCTGATAGTTCCTTCTTTTTTTTTTTTTTTTTTTTTTTAGAGCCGCTGCTACAACCACTGGTGGACTCTTGCTCCAATGTTTTGTGTCTGTGGGGGGTGGAGAAAATTTTGTCTGGTTTCTTAGGAATAAGATCCCAATACATTGAGGTACTTCCATGCCCATTAAGCAGTCAAATCAATGAGTGGATCAATGGGCAGTACTACCCAGGAGGAAGATGAGCCTGACGTAAAGGCTTCCAGGAACACAGATTCATCCGAAGGGCTAGCTATACATTTCATCAATTCTAGTATTTCGCCAAAAGTGAGGTCCTTAGAGGGGGATCCTGGAGAGCTTTCACCCTCACCCACATATGTGTCTTCTGTGACAAACTCCAGTGAAGAGTCTAGGTGCTTCCATTTTCACCTCTGTTTTTGATGAACCATCTGAGGGTGGAATATCAGAGGGTTCAGAATCAAACTGGAAGCAAACATAGCTGGAAATCTGGGAAGCCTGTGGGACTGACTGTCCCTATCAGACAGAAGGATGAGAAGCAGAAGCTGATCCATGCTAGGGTTCGAATGTCGCCAACTTTGAAGGGAGCATCCTTTTAACTTGGCATTGACAGAAGCTGATAGAAAGCCTCAAAGGCCAAAAAGACATCAACTCCATAGGTTCTCCCATGACCTCGGACAGACTGGAAATCTCAGAATTGATGGGTCTCGACCTTGATACTGATCTTTGCACTTAGCTGTCTAGTGCTGAAGTCCTGAGGGGAAGAGACGGCTCAGCCAACTTTGGGGGTCAAACCTTCCCCAAGTGTCGACACTGAAGCTTCAGTTCTGACACTCTTTTGGATTTGAACATATCAGACCCAAAAGAAGAAGGGAACCAGTCAATGTTGAAGTTACTTAAACTATCAGCTCTGACAAAGATGCACTGGGGTAGGTTGGGCCCAAAACTATCAGTGCCTATGGCCAAACTGGTACCAGAAAAAATCATAAGGGATACAGGGACCAACACTTGGTATGTTGCCAAAGGACAGTACAGAGAGAGCAAACCCCAAGCTGCACCGGTGTCCTGAGGAATTTTATCATTCTGTTGACATTCTGTTTGGTCAAACTCCTTGAAGATTGGGATGATGAAGCCACCAATGGTGATCTGCAGTAGCACTTCTGAAGAATATGAGACTGAAGTTTGGGGTTGACCAGTTCCTGTGAGAACTGGGGCAGAGTATGAGATGTACAGCACTGAAAGACTGTCACCTCTAATAGCCTCGATACCTTAGGATCGGATTTTGACTGCTGGGAAGAATGTTGAAAACTTTTGCAAGACATCTTGGATTCCCCTTTCTCCTTAGACTTTTCCTTAGATTTCTCTTGATCTGTGTCCAGTATCTCCCTGGCTTTCTTGTCAATGATTCATGGAGATGAAGTGGAAGAGGAAGCAGTAGGGAAGACAAATCCTGTCTGGGAAGGAAGAAGCCCCTATCAGCTTTTCTTGCCAATTCTGTAAAGCTTTAGCATTGAAAGAATCACAGTTTTGGCAAGAGGTATCCAAGTGGGCTGTCCCTAAGCAGTACACACACAGGGAATGTGGGTTCACATTCTGTGCACTTTTTAAATCCTTGACCATCAGCCATAAGGAAAAAGATGCAACACAATAGTGCATATACGCACACATACAATAATGATCAAAAATATGGCTGACTAAACTACCAAATAAATCTTACCTTAATTACATCTATTCTAAACACTGCTATAAACACATCTGGAAAACTGTATGAAAAAACACACTATTATCTGTTATCTGATAATCTAAGAAAACACCACAGATAATATTTTCTAAACTAGAAAAAGTAAAACTCTCTCGGTAAGAGATGAGTTGGTATTAGTTTTCAATTACTAATAGTCACAAAGGATACACAAAAAAGGAGACCTTGGCCACACAACTGAATATTTCAGGTGGCAAATGAGATCTGAGGCAGTAAGAGTGGAGACCTGGGAATTATGGATAATGGATGAGTCAGAGCCCTAGAACTGAAAAACTTCAAGATTGGTGCAGAGATTGGATCCAGTCAGATCAGGCAACCCACAGCTGAACTGGATGAAAATAAACAATTGATCATATTTTTAACTTGGTAATTACAGATATATATTCACAATATGCCTTCTTACCCCTACCTCCCAAAGTTAGCCATACATACACTTCAGATCTGTGATTGTGTGAAAAACAGAAAGAAAGAATTCAGTTATGTATTCCAGCCTGTTGCTCCTAGACAGTACACTACCCTTACACAAGCTATAGTGAGGTTGTGTGCATTACGTGTGAGGTATCAGTATGTAAAAAGTTAAAGAAATAATGACCACACTGTCATAGCCAAACAAAAGCCACTTTGACCTTCTGGGGATACCTCTGAGATTTAATTGTGAAGAAAATAGAGAAATAATGAACACACTTTTCCTAGTTCCAAGCAAGTAAAAGTGACCTTCTGTACACACCTCTGAGATTTGACTGCAAGGAAAATTTAATAATAATCTCTCTGTTCCCAGCACCTACCAGCCACACACTCAAGCTACAGCAACCTCTGGTGCACACCTCTGAGCAGGGCCATTTGTAGAACAGGGCAGAAGTCAGTCAGAATCCACTTCTAAAACCTGAGTTGTGGACACAGCCAGGATCTAGATGTTCTGTGATGCATTTTATGTCTTATTTTTGAAGGATAATGATGTGTAGTGTATGGGTCACTACGATTATGCTCTAAATTTAGGGTCATAGATTAGTACTAGGTTAACAGCCCTTCTGGGCCATTTTAAGCCTAGCCAATTATCCCATGTGAGAATCAAACCCTGCACCTTGTAACTGTAAGGTAAAACACCTTAACCATTATACCAACCTCCCACCCCAGGTGTGGGAGGTTGGGGAAAAGGCATGCTTGTTAAGCACCATTCTGACACAGAAAGCTAATTATAAAGCTTTTATCACACTACAGCATTAGCAGCAATCAGCACTCACCACAAAAGATCAATGGGAAGCTGTTAAACATTTCATAATGGACTTTTTTTTTTTTTTTTTTTTAAGTCCGACTCGAGTATTTGGCAGTGTGAAGGAAGTGTTTTAACAGCTTCCCACAACTCTCCTGTGGTGGTTGCCGTCTGTGTGCACGGCAAACATGTTACAGCACTACTGCACACACAGCAGGAATAATTTTTTTTTTTTTTTAATAAAATGCCCCGAATATTTATCTACATACACTCAGAACTCGGCAACCTTCAGATATTTTCCAGCTTGCCACAGTTTTGTAAGCACAGCCTCATTCTTTTGATATGTCTGCAACATAACCAGGACTAGTCTTGCCTTTTTTCATTTCTGTCATTGTATTCAGGATAAGGACTCTGTATGCTCTTTCTCAGAGTATTTTACTGAGCTGGCATACTAGCTCATTTGTGGGGCTGCTACTTCATAAACACCAGGCAGTTGGGTTCCTCAGACTTTTACAGGTATTTTTGAAAATCACAAGATCTCCCTCCTGGATCTAAACTGCAACTTAACCAGCTTTTCTAGCAATTCTTCTTCCTTTATCCTGAGTGCTGTCTTTTTTCCCCCCTCATGCTGACCCTTTTCTTTTGGGTGACCTGGATTGCATACGAGTACTCTGACAGCATAGCTTCATCAGTTTCTTCAAGCCTTTTGTTTGTCTTCAGTTAGTTATCTAATGTAACTCTTATTTTATGAATTATGATACATTTTGTGTATTTTCTCCTGCACTGCTCTGGAATTCATTGCATTTTTTCATTAACTGCTAAATTAGCCAGAGATTCTGCCATGTGGCCTTACAGATCTGCAGGACTTTCTATGGATATTCTTTTTTTGATTTTTGAGTATTCTTTTTCCTGTGGACGACTTTTACTTACTTTATGCTGGTAACCAATGATTAAATTCACTATTTTTATCACAGCAGATGTTTTTTTCCAAGTGTTCACTGCTCTATGGGACAAAGCTAAAAACAGCCATTGCTATTCAAAAAGTGGCAAAGCAGAATTTATCCCATAATGGTGCTTTGGGACACTTGGGAATTTAGCTTAGGCTACTTAATTTTAGGTTCACGGGTGTTTACTAGGCTAACAAAATGTTTATTTCACTGTACCATCTTTACTCCTGAAGATCCAGACGGCAGCAAGTAAACCAGTAAATGTTATGTAGCATGTATACTTAATTAATCTGCATCAAAAACAGTACAGCTTAGCTCTGTATCAGTCCCTCAACTCCCCCAAATCCTTCAACAACTAGTCCACCTTCATAAAATGTAAAGAAAATGAAATACTGCTCCTAAAGTACGGCAAATGACTCTTTGTAAAGTACTATACAGTAGTTTTTGATTGCTAGTTATTTTTCAGAATATTCCTCAAACCCACAACTAAAGGCGAATGAATATTATCAATTGTTGAAAATTCTGCCTACACGGTAATGGCTGTTAGGACACAGGACTAAAGTTCTTACCTGTTAATAAGCTACTTCCTGTCTCAAGGTTGCAGGGTTTAAAGCTGCCCAAGTTCATTTGTCTACTGTGACACCTTCAGCATGTCACTTAACTAGATGGTGCTTTGGGACATTTGGGAATTTGGCAGGTGTTTACTAGGCTAAAGACCACAAGGGCCTTTTTAAGCCTAGTCATGCATCCCGAATCTCTTACAAGTTCTAATACCTTTGATAAAGCAAGGGCTTAGGAGATGAAACATTTACAAGCAGGGACATGGGAGATGAACCAAACCAGGGATGAATGTCCTGTTCCCCCATCCAATTGTCTCATGGACTGCATGCCTAGTAACTACTGATGAAATTGTAATCATTGCTACTAGGTTCATCGGTAAATATCAGGCTATCTGCCCTTGCGGGCCATTTTAAGCCTGGCCAATTCCCTTTCTGTGCTCAAAATAACCTATCCCATTTGATCACAGATTGGCCTTATACATCCCATTGTGGATAATTATATATTACCCCTAATGAAAACAACTAGGATCATACCATAGATAATTTGAGAGGATCCATGCATTTGATAAAGCATTTAGGATCTGCCTCTGTCCATTAATAGTAAAAAGGGCAGTCCTGGGGTAAATTCTCTGTTTTTTGTCCATAGATCTAAGTTGCATTTGAATGTGGACAGTGATGAACGTTATTTTATGTGGATGGAGAGTCTATTCCACAAAAGCAGTATCCACTGCGAGATATACCTATCCCTCTAAACAGTTCTGCTGATGATCCCTAAACCGAGTATTTCTGATGTCATTTGACTTGCTGATGTGCAGTAAATCTGTCATTACTTTACTCATCCCTCATCAGGCCCATAATATAGTACAATGCCCCTTTTGGGATGTACCTTACCAGACACCTGCAGCAACTGGAAAGACCCCAAAAGTACCTCACCAAGAGGATCAAAGGGCTCAAACAGATGCCATATGCTGCCCGGTTAAAGAAACTCCAGCTCTACTCAGTGGCATACCGCCTGCTCAGAGGCGATATGTGCCTGACGTATAAAGCCATGTCCAACCCGGAATTAATGGACATGCTGCACCTCAGAAATTCCAAATCCCATCGAGCTATGCGCTCGAGAGACATGAACCTCAGCACTTAAATAAATAGGACATGCTGGAGGGACAGATACATAACCCAGAGGCTCCCTTCACTCTGGAATAAAATCCCAGTCCAGGTTAGGCAGAGTCCCTCATTGACTCTCTTCAAGAGGAATCTTGATGAGTGGATGGGAGATCGTAGGTTTAACCCGGGTATCACTTCTGTGTCACTGTTAGACAGAGGCACAGTATACTAACCTCGAAAAACGGCATAGCAAAATTAATTTAAAATGGGTGGCGAAAGCCAAACACACTCTGGCTAGGCTTATAAATGCCCTAGGGCAGATAGCCTAGTATGAACCTATGAACCTATTAAAGGATCGGAAGATGCTTTGTATGCCAGACATAGGTTATCTCTTAGCAGTCTGGAGCATACAGAGTATAGTGACAGTGTTTTGAGTTGATCCATGTAGGATGTGTTGTTTAGCCCTTGCATCTATTTTTAGTAGGGCACCTCTGTGGGTGATCCAATTGATGCATGTGTCTGAAAAGATATATGTCAAGGGGAGCATTATATTCAATGACTGGCCTAATGAGGGCTGAGCAAAGGGTGACAGTGACATTCCTAGATCTAGACACAATCCCTTTGTTTATAAGCTGTGCAATATAAGAGCACTTTCTTACAACAGACATGTTGGTCAAAAGTTAGGTCACTGTCCACATAGGTTCCCAAATCCTGAACAACTGGGTTAACTCTTAGAGGCATACTGTCAATCTGGTAATGAATAATGATTAAAATGATCTGATTTAAATAATGCTACTGCTAACAAACAATGATTACAACGGCATACTTAAAATAGTTCTTGTTCAGTTGACACATATAATGAATGCATACCTGATGTCGAACTGACAACTATATACTATGATTTCAAATTATACTTTTAAGATAACTATAAACTCATTCAACTAACAAATATACACCATAATTACGCTCCCAGGACATTTATAAATTTTAGTGATCATTTTGCCTTGGGTTTCCACGAAAAAATGGAATGAATATCAAATGTAAATAAAAACTAATCTCCTCAAAAAGGTGAAAAAAAAGTTTATAGCCCACAAAAGTTCATAACAGTCATTATATTCCGAGAGGTCAGAGAACTGAGAATTGTGGTTTTATATCTTGAGGCCTGAGTTTGGTTCCCGGAACTTCTACTTTCACGCATTGTTAGACACTACTTACTTAGATAAAAACTGTAATTTTCCAGGAAGACACAGCAAAGACTGATTCCACGCATGGACATTTTTTTCTGCACATATATGTAGTTAGTATTAACAAAATTTGGAGGCTTGCAGTTGTTGGCACACAGAATATTATAACAAAATTCTGACTGCTTTGTTCAAAATTCTAATGCTTCAAAATTTAAAAATGAATGAATGAATAAATAAGTATATATTACATGTATCTTTTCTTCTTTAGTACAATAATGCTAAAAAAGCAATGAACTTGGTTTCAAGTCTCTCTCTACTTACGAACATACATCTGGGTTACAGATGCCTACGGTCAGACTTTTGAAGTCCACATGAAACAGTACAGGAAGCTTGTTTTTAATCAGAGGAAAAACTGTGTGTAACATGGATGTTAATCAGAAGGATTAAAACAATATTGAAGTTCCCTTTCCAGCAATGCGTAACACTAGTGGAGAAAATGTTCTTCATGCTTTTTTTTATGAA
Source organism: Protopterus annectens (assembly GCF_019279795.1). NCBI lineage: Eukaryota > Metazoa > Chordata > Ceratodontiformes > Protopteridae > Protopterus > Protopterus annectens. Next base: position 1,790,493,846 of record NC_056729.1, read on the forward strand.
AAGGGACCCATAAGAGTAAATCACTGAAGACTGGATATATTTTATTTGCTTGCCTGTTTTAGTAGTGTCTTCTGAGGACACATGCAACAGGTCTGTGTCTGTATATAGTTAATGTTTTTACATGTGCTCATTTCTCACTGAAATCAGCAATAAAATAAAGAATGCATGACCAACAAGTGCAAAATTATTATTTATTAACAGAAGAGTTACCTAAAAGACTTTGTACCAAACGTGTTATACTGAAGGAAGGCCTCAATAATAAGAATTCTACTTCAACTGATGACAGAAAATCAAGGCTATGATTAAATTGCTTCTGCTTACTCTAAAGTAAACCGAGGCAGCAGAATATATTTACAGAAAACAAGAGGTCTGTTTGCTCAACTGCTCCCCTATTTATCATACACTGCACTGCTGAAATGTGGTAAAATAACAGTTTAAGTCTCCTTTTTCACTCTTTCTTTTGGTGACTGTGCATTCATACAAGAGAACTAGACCTCCAAAATCATCATAACATTCACAGTATACATACAAATTTATACTTTTCTGCCTAATTCATTCTGTCACTCTTCAAATGTTAAATGTAACTTCCAATGCTTTGTCAACAACTTAATGGCGTTTCAAGCAAAGTATTCTTAGTACTAACCAGAAGAGTACATGGTGAACCTTGTGAATGGTTTTTCCTAAAGAAAAAGACAAAAATAAGACTTATGTAAACTCCAGCACCATAACAGACTTTCCTAAAAGTCTACTCTTTCAGCAACTGAGACCAGCTCAGTCGGCATACAAGGATAAAGTACTAACTAAAGCCTAGACACCCAGAATTCAATTATCAGCTTTGGTGTTTGTTGCAGATGGCATGGGGAGAGTGGATGCAATTATCCTGTGAGAGAGGCGGAGGATCGGAGCTATCCAATGTCACGGTCCCGTGAAGGATGGATAGCACTGCAAGGGAAGACCCACAGACAGGCATTTAGGCATCAGTTGCTTTGGAAACAGTTGTAAGCATGGGAACACTGAAGAGTGCTTCTGCACCATCACAGCACTGCAGTCTCCAGCATGATGTGTATCACATTTCCACCTGCCTCCCCAAGGCAGGTGGGTCACATTTCCACCTGTCTTGAGGAGGGGGTCAGGACCATCTAATGTATTTTCATTGCTTGCACACTGGTGAGGGCTCAAGCAATCCTCATGGCTGTTTGTGTAATGACTCTTCAAGACAACTCTTACTCTCATGCTACCTGAGATCACCCTAGTGTTGGGGATGATGACTGGGAGGAAAGACCTGATGATCGGTATGCAGGAGAGCATAAAAATCTGAGACAAATGCCTTCTCAAAGTAACTCCAGCACTCTTAGTTTGCAGGGACCTAAATGATCCACTTCTGCCACTACTGTCAGTAACTTTTGTAAAACACTTTTTCACACATCAGTCTCCCTTCTACCACCATCTCCAGACCACCTCTTTTTATTCTTTTTTTTTTTCTTTTTCAAACATTCACTCAATCACCAATTAGCTTTGTAAATGAGATTACTGAAAAGCTCCCCTCCTTAGACAAGATAGGCTCTGACAGTTTCTACTTTTATTTCCTCAGAATATGCAGCTTCCTCATCACCTTCCAGCCTATTGAAACAACACAAAGTAATTTAATTCCTCAAACCAGGTTGCTCCTCGGACATTAATCACTAATGTTCTATACCTTAAACCATCTCTCTGCAAAACTCATAAGCCAAACAATGCTTCACAGCTCAGCAACATGGCTTACTGGGAGATGACACTGAACACAGCACCACCATGTCCAGAACAGAAAGAAATGAGAGGACAAAAGCCAGTTCTCCTATCTCTGGATCTGGCCAGTGGTTACTAACACATCATTTCTTCCTTGTCTCATGAATGGCGAGATAAGTCAGCAAGAAAAGGAGAGTATTATTGCTAAAACTGAATTCATCCTCAAGTCTTGGCAACTACCTTCAAAAGGTGGACCCTGTTTTTCACAAAATCTCACCATGATGACACTCATATATATAGGCTGTATTTATATAGCATGTACCATGGACAGAAGTAGGTTAAAAATTTTAAAAGACAGATGGGTGCACAAGACCCAGGATAAAAAAATTGCCCAATCCTGGTAGGCACAATGGTGCTAGGATTGGAAAAGATGATAGTGTAGAATCCTCAAAATACGGAAACATTCCTACAATGGAGCCAGGCCAGACCCAGGGGGAGGATGGGTCCCTGTTGTAGAAGGAAGTAGTAGTCCAAAAAAAAAAAAAAAAAAAATCACAAAAACTGATAGGCCAAAGAAGAGCAATAAAGATGATAAAGTGGACTATTGAGGATAAGCAACAAATTATGTACTCTTACTATTACGCAAAAAAACAGAATTTCTAGACACAAAGATATACAAAACAATGGAGAAAAATTAGAGGACAGTAAAATATTTCCTGAAGAAAAAAACTGAAAACTGTCAGAAGTTTCAAATAAAAATTTGTATTCATTAATATATATAACAGATTTCTGAAAAACAGCATATAGATCAAGAAACTTAGATATGTTTGGAAAAAGAAGTATCTAGAGGAAGTGTGAAAATATAAACAAAACCTAGAGATTTCTGAAAAGTACAAAAAAGAAATATGGATATGGGAAAGAAAGACAGATCTGATATGGTACAATATTTCTATAAAGGAGAAAGCCAATTTAATCAATATAAAGAAGGCAGCCAAAGATATTTGAAGAAAAATACAGGCAAAGGCATCCCGATATGGAAAATTTCACAATAAAAAACAATATCACAAAGGGGGAATGAAGAAAAGAAGATTAGCAAAGTAGAAAAAAATAGAAGTTGAAGTTATGGAGTGCCTGAGAAGTGAAGGATTTGGTGCAGAAGGTCTAACACAGGTTACATCATAGCAGGATGGAGTCAGTCCCCAAAGCAAGGGGAAGCAGGAAGATCAGGAGACATCTGAAGAGAAATATGGACATGGGAAAGAAAAAGAGATTTAATATGGTATAATATTTATGCACAGGAGAAATCTAAACTAACAAATTCAAAAAGAGCAGCACCAAAGATATTTTAAGAGAAATACAGGCAAAGGAATCCAGACATGGAAAACTTTACAATACAAAAAATAAGACAAAGAGGAAAAGTAGAAAAGGAGATTAGTAATGGAGAAGTTAAAAAAATAGAAACCGAGTTTATGGAGTACCTGCAAAGTGAAGGATTCAGTGCAGAAAACCTAATTCAGAAAGGACCACAACAGGATACAGCAATAGATATCCAAATTAAAGGGAAGCCAGTGGAACAGGAAGCATCTGGCCAGGTGCCATATGGAGATATTTTGGACCCTTCCATAGGAAACCAGTATAAATGTTCACTTGAAGCTAGACAGAAAGAGACGAAACAGGAAACTATGGAACTCTGATACAGTCAATGCTGAGGAGAGACAGGTCAGTAAGTTCCCATATGACAGATCAAGGGATGGCACAAGATGAAATTGAAGAGAATGCGCCACAAGAAGATGCTATAGAACTTTCTACAAAATGCTCGCAGGAAATGGAAAATAAAAAAGAAGACAATGAGCTAAGAGAAGAGTTGCTTGATTTAATAGACATAGACAAATTTTGATTAATGAAAGAAATAGAGTGCAGGTCAATGAAACCAAAAAGTCAGAAGTTTGATAAAACAAATGAACTTGGTAATTAGGACTGTCCATAGAAATCCATGCGATATAACAGAAGTAAACAGGATATATTAGTGTACAGCTAAATTAACAACTGATAAAGTTCTACCAGAAGAACACAGGGTAGTGAGGGAAAGGAAGGGGAGAAATCGAATACCATCATAGAAGTATAGAGTACAAAAAACTATAAAGCAATTAAGACAAGAAGTGTCACCGTTAGAAGAATATAGAAGAGGGAACAGATCAATAAAATACTAAGAAAGAAACACATGATTAAAGCAATGCACAGTATTAGAAAAGATCATGATCTATCATGCACTATTGCAAATAACAAACTAAAAATCTCAGCACAGGCAGAAAAACTCAGAAAATATGCAGGTAAATATAAAGGAAAAGTACAAAATAAGCAATTTATTGATGACCCAAAAAGTTTTATAGAGAATTGGGAAACATGGTAAAATAAACTGAAAGACCACTAAAAAAAGAAGAAATAGATAAATTCTGGAGATGTTTCTATGAAGTTCTGGAACATAACAAAGATGCTAAATGAATAGAAGAAGTACAAGAAAGAATAAGACGTTCAAATGTACATGCTATGAAATGGAATGAAGTAACAGCCAGAGAGAGTGAAATAAAGTTAAGAAAAGCCTCTAAATGGAAAACCCCAAGCCCAGATGCAGTACCTAACTTCTGGTTAAAAGTATTAACATCTTTGCACGAAGATTTAGCCATGCCATGAGTAAAAACCATTTGTATGAGCACCCTGAACAGACATCAACCTGGGAACAACAGGAAAAACAATGCTCCTACTAAACAGTGAATCTGCAAGCTACCCTAAAAATTATAGACCAATAACTTTGCTTCCTTCGACGTATAAACTATATACCAGAATTGATGTCGACAAAGTTAATAGTAATTTAGAAGAAAATTCAATCATGACAATAGAACAAATAAAGTCATAATGGAGAACAGTAAAAAGGGGAAGAATCTAAGTATGGCATTGATTGACTACAAGAAAGCATTTGATAGTACCCCACATTCATGAATAAGAGAGTGCTTAAAATGTATAAGATGCACCCTATACTGATCAGTTACATTATGGCATGGATTGACAACAACAAAGCATTTGATAGTATCCCACATTCATGAATAAAAGAGCACTTAAAATGTACAAGATGCACCTTATACTGATCAATCACATTACAGTGAACATGAAACAATAGCAAATCACTTTGCAATTAAGTCACAATAAAAGACAGATTATTGTCCCAGGGATAAAAATTCAAAGGGGGGATATTCCAGGGTGACTCCTGTCACTGCTACTATGCTGTCTTGCCCTTAACCCTTTAAACTGTCTACTTGAAAAATTAGGCTATGGCTATAATCTGTCTCCTAGAAAACAAAGTGTAAATAGGTTCATAGGTTGATACTAGGCTATAGGCCCTAGGGCCTATACAAGCCTAGCCATAACAATTCCCTGGCTATTTCTTCCCACACTATTTACTTCCCTGGACCCCTGTCTTCTCATCTTTGCTTTGTCAATTATTTAAAACTGTATACATCAGATGAGGAATTGAAAGCATAACTGCAAGTTGTCAAACCTTTTTCAGATGATATAAGAATGTCATTTTGTCTTGATAAATTTGCAAAAGCAGCCTTTAAAGCAAGAAAACTGCAGCACCAAGAAAACATCAGTTTGGGCCAAGAATGTGATATAAAAGAATTTGAGCAAGAGGGTGCATATAAATATTTGGGAATTGATGAAGTATCAACAAGAAAACATGAACAAATGCAAATAAAATGTAGTAAGGAATATTTTAGAAGACTTAAATTAATCCTGAAAACAGAGCTGACATCTAGGAACAAAATCCAAGCTATAAACCAATTTGCGCTTCCTGTCCTAACTTAAAGTTTTGGAGTGATTGACTGGCCTCAAAAAGTGTTGGATAGTATAGACAAGAAAACAAGAAGGATGCTTTATACTCGCCAACTGATTTATAAAAATCACTGCATACCAAAATTATATATTTCCCGTTCCAAAGGAGGTACAGGCCTCCTTGAAATTGATTACATGTATAGATCTGCAGTCGTGGGACTCTACACATACCTGCTGACCTCACAAAACCCAAATATAGTGAAAGAGTTGAAACATGAAGAGAATAAATCCAAGATGACTTCTCTGCTTAACCTAACAGAAGCATATTGGCATCAAGCATGAATGGAAATCAAACCAGAAGTAGATAAAAATCAGGCAGCAACTGAATGTGCAAAAAAAAAAAACAAAAGAAAGATTATAAGGTAGAGGACCAGATGAGATGGCAAGAAACATGGAAAATGCATAAATATAGTTGCAAGTATAGAAAACCTCTGGAAGAACCTAATGTTGATTAGGAATGAATGCATGAATGGTTAACGAGAGGCGAATTCAAACCAAGAGATGAAAGGTTAATACTGGTGCCCTAAGATAGCACGCTGCATACACATTGGTTTACAAAGTCCAACTCCATTGAACATGTGGGAGAAACAGACAGATGTAGGTTTTGTAAATCTGAATTGGAAAAAGTCGCACACCTTGTTGCTGGTTGAGACATACTAATAGCAGAAGGACTGTATACTGAAAGGCATGCTAATGTGGCAAGACTGTTGCACTGGGATTGTGCAAACATTATGGTAATGAAGTGGCTGAAAAGCACTGGAAACATTAGCCACAAAGCATCATAGAAAATGATGAAGTTTAAATCACATGGGATCATCCATTCCAATAGTTCAAAAGACAGATGCTGGAAAACCGGTTATAGTGGCACATGAAAAGTAGACAAAAACAGCATTGATCACTAAAATTGCCACACACACTGACTACAGTTGTCTTGCGTACAGAGAGACACAAAGTCATGAAATATCAGGATTTGCAGCCAGAAATGAGAGCAATGTGGAAGAAAGATACCCAGACAGTTCCAATAGTAGTAGGGGCAATGGGTCTTATAAAAAAGAATCTACAATCATATTTAGATATGTTACCAGTACAAGCAAATGCAGACGAATTGCAGGAGGAGTCATTACTGGGCACACTGCAGGTGCTACAAAGAGCACTTTTGGCTGACATCAAAGATTGAAACAATACTAACTTCATGAACTTTAATCGTACTTTGCCTTAGGAATGGGGTCCATTCCTGTCATGGTATAAGAAACTCAAAAGATTTGGAGAAATTAAAAAACGAAACACGAGCCACAAAGCATTATAGAAAATGATGAAGTTTGCATCACAATGGATCACCCACTACCAACAGTTCAATAAAGAGAGACGAGAAAAACAGATACAGTAGTCCAGGAAAAGAAAACAAAAGTAGCACTGATCACAGAAATTGCTACACCTAGTAACTACAATGTCTTACGTACATAGAGACAAAAAGTTATAAAATACCAGGATTTTCAGTCAGAAACAAAGGCAATATGGAAGAAGAATACCCAAACAGTTCCAATAGTAGTAGATGGAAAGGGTCTTAATAAAAAAGAATTTACAATCATACTTAGATATGTTACCAATACATGTAACTCCATATGAATTGCAGGAGTCGTCATTACTGGGAACATTGCGGGTGCTCCGATGAGCACTTCTAGCTAACATCAAAGACTGAAACAATACTAATTTCATGAACTTTAATCATACTTTGACTTAGGAATGGGGTCCATTCCCGTCATAGCATTAAAACCCAAAAGACTTGGAGAAATTAAGAGAGATTAGAGCAACAACACCAGCAAGTGAAAAGTTATCAGACATGGTCAGACAGCTAAATCTTGCTGTAAAGAAGAAAGGTGTGAAAGTCCTGATGCCAGTGTATACCCTGGGAATGGTAAATATATAAGAAAATCACTGAGGTCTGCACTATGAAGTGAGTCTCAAAGAGGTGCCCCTGATCCTTGTCAGGCTAGTAATTTAAAACCTGCAGTCAGAAGGTTGGCCTCTAATGAAGAGAAGGGACCGCAGTGACAATACCACACCAGGGATAGTGAGTCAAGTAAAAAATATGCAAGTACACAAGGGGGACGACAGTTTTGAATACGAGTAGGCATGAACTATCCATCCAACATCATCTGGGATTCTAGTGTGCTCCCATTCTCAATGTTAAACATCATAATGATTTTGATCAACTTAAAATTATAATGTAAATTATAGCAAAATGTAGCATCTGCCCAGAACTAAAGATATATTAATTCTCTTACAAAAAATACCATTATCATAATTTTTTTTAATTTAATACATTTTTAACCAGGTAAGCCAGCTAAGCAAATGCATTCTTTAAGCGGGGAAACAGGAGCAATAACTGATTAAGTGACATGCTTAAAGTTGTACAATTTGCAAGCAGAGACTGACTGAGAGGATTAATCATGGAACTACAGGATGAAGCTTATGAGCAACTAATAACTATGTCCTGCAGTTGACTGCCAGCTTTCTCAGTCATCTTCTCTATTTCAGTTTCAAAATGCTCTAGACTCATGCTGGCTTCACAGTGCACATGGATAAAATCCTGACTTTGTTGCAGGCGACCAGAGTTCAAATAGCAGGAACTGGCCATGAAGGATGGGAATGAGTGGCCACTGCATGCTCACCTTTCCAGGGGAGCGAATAGAGGCCACTCTGACTTACCACAATACTGACACTTAAGAGAAGTAGTGTGTGTTATCCAGTGGAATTCGAGCCAACTAATCACATGCCATCATGTTGATTAGCACCAGCATATAGGAGAAGAATTCAGGGTGCAGCGTCACACTTCCCCTCAGAAGACAGCAATGAAGGAGGGGTCTATATCAAAATTCCAAAGAGATACAATGCCAAATGTGAAAACATTGAACCCAAAATATCGAATGGTGAAAATAGCGAAGCCCCGGAACATCGAAATCTTACCTAGGGCAAGATTTCGGTGGGCCGTTCCGTGGCTTCACTATTTCCTCCACTGTGGTGCGAGAGTTACGGACCTTAGGGTGCAGGTTAAGGTAAGTGGACAGTTAGTAATGTATGTGTGGTTTAGTGTGGGGTTGGGTTTTGTTAAATGTATGTGTGTGGTTTATTTATTTTGGTGTGCTTGTATTGGGTGTATGTTTTTCGGAACAGCGAATTTCTTCCTTGGGAAAAAATTCGCTATTCTGAGCGTTCGATGTTTTCAATATTTGAAATTCCAAGTTAGAACATATGGTGTTCGATATTTTGGAATTTCGAATATATGATATACACCCATGAAGGAGTCATAGGAGCCAATGGAACGCAAATGGGGAGATGGGTAGGCTACTCCTATGGCAAGCAGCTGGGCCTGCTAACTACCACTTGACTCTTGATTAGGAATGGAACAGTGAATAGGATTCCTCAGCAGGAACTAAGTGGCTGTAGTGCACTCGCCAAGCCTGGGAATGCCTTGTTCCATGTCCCTGAAAATAATGGGCAGACTGTGAAGCGAGCGGACAAAGGCAGTGTGTGTGTGTGTAAACAAACTGTCCTAAAAATCCAAACACTACTAAAGAAAGTGCTGTTACTTCATCTACTTTTTCTCCTCAGCAAAATCTCTGCATCACACTAAAGTTAACTGCCTGTAACATATTCTCTGTTCTGTGCAATACAAATCAACTCTCATCCATAACTTTTCTTATGCCTGCTAATTCTATCACTTACTTCTCTTCATCCAGCCAGTTAATTCCAAAACTGTCCTCATGTATGTATTCCACTGAACTGAATTTAAACACACTAGTCTTTTTCCATCATTTGCCCTGAACACAGGCAGACTGTGAGGTGTATTCAGAAATAGTTAATATGCAGCAAAAAAATGAAACAACGCTGTGAGGGTGTTGCTTCAGATAGATGTGCAGAGATCATGCTATCATGGAATATAACACAGCAGGCATCGGGGGCAAATAAAAGCATGACATTCAAATGAGTGTCAACATGCTAATGAGAACTATTGCATAATCAACTGACAACAACAGATATGGCAGAGATATTCAAAAGTGTACAAAAATAACATAAGCCTTGGCAATCTACTTTTCTGTACATCAGTATTTCTAGCTGAATAGATTTATCACTAGTGCAAAGGTGCTAGGAGTATCTCCTTTAGTAATTCAGAATGCATTAAAAGCAGCTTTGGAAGACAAGGTCTCTGATGGTGAGGTGCCGCCCTTAGTGTCACATAATGGCTTGTCAGACAGCTGACATAGCAGTATCTCCAGAACCAAGACACAGCTGACCACTACTGTGTGGGCAGATATAGCACATGGGAGCTGGATGACACATGCTGTTCTCACATGGGATCAAGGGGAGGAACTTTCAGCATCCAAATGGGGAAATCCTAGGAAGTTTGAGTCCTCGGCTTCATAAATCTTTCATAAATTCCTAGATGTAATGCTGATGCATGTGGAGGAGCACATGTGGCTCCCATGTAGAGAAGAGGAGAGAACCATCACAATGTGGGCCCTTTTAAGTTACAAACCATTTCCTTGAGGTCTGGGGAAATTGTTTACTGCACCCATACTGCTCTCAAGGCCCTGCCTGATTCACCTGGTATCTGCTATATCAAATGACAAGGTTTCCACTCCAACTGATATGAGGTGTACAATTTACAGGGGATTCCATACAATGCTATACAACTTTCTGGGTCAGCAGAGAGTTTGTGGTGAACTCATTCCAGGCAGGAAAAACTGGTTAAACTGCTTCTGTGTTATCTGATTGCCCAAGGTGTGGCTTTGGAACGGTCTTTTATCTTACTGGTATAAAAATATTACCGTTGTGTGAATTTCTACTTATCTTGCTCGATGCTCCATTGTGCTTGACTGAAATTGTTTCTTTGACTGAAATTGTTTCTTAATCCGGAAAATTACAGAGCTCACATATATTTTTTGCATTTTATCTAACTGTTCAGTGTTCGTCAGTACTGTCTGCACTGGTTTTATTTATTTTCTTAACAGTACTGCACTGGCTTTATATATTTGCTTTCATGAATTATTTACTTTTCTGTGTCTGCATTTATATATTTGCTGAACTCTGGATGGATTTTTGCTTTCTTCCCACCCAACTGCTGTTGTATTTTTAAAGTTGGTGACTTTTGCTGTTGCCCGCCCCTACTGTAAAAATGAAATGGGACACTCCTCCCATTCCCATCTCAATAGCTCATTCTACCTAATATAGAGATCATTTTGGAAGGCCAAACCCCTTAGTTCCTTAACCTTGAATTATCTTCTGTTCCTCCTCTATACTGCAGTGGTGGTGCTGCGATAGCATTGTCGCCTCACAGTAAGATGTTGTCCTGTTCGATTCTCAGCTAGAGTGTCTTCTGTGTGGAGACATGCGTGAATGGGCATACCTTTGTTGAAGGTTGTGCGTCAGGGCTGGCAACTCGGCACATAAAAATCTACTGCCAACCATTAGCAGACCGGAGTTCCACTGTGGCGACCCCTAACCAGGCAAAGCCGAAAGACACAACAACATCTTCTGTTCCTCCTCTCTCCCTTTCCACTTTACCAAACAAACAAAAATAAAAACACTTTATTCAGCTGCTTTTACTGTATTTGTATTTCCTCCTCTTACTCTATTACTTCATCTTGCCTTTCCTGCTACTTGCTGCTGCTTGTTCTCTAAAGTGTTCAATTGCATCTTTTCTGTTGCATTTATTACTGCTGTTTTATAGCCTGTTTAAATTGTAAGTGTTATTCTAAGCCTCTTCAATTTAGTTTAAGTACTTGGGCTTTAGGCCTACCCCTTAGCTCTCCCTCAGATTCTGGTGATAACATTTTGCATGTTTTTCATTTATATAAATGTAACATTGCCTTTGTCATATGTGTAAATTTAATAAAGATGTTTAGAAAAAAAATATAGATGGACAATTTCTTACAGTTTCTCCTGCTAGTCTGGTTGATACGAGCATTCTGAGATGGTGTAGCAACTGCCTCATGTACATGGACAACCATCTACTACTACCACCTAGGAACACAATTTGTGAGAGATATAATCACATAAAGAAGCCAGAGTCTATGCTCTCTCCCTCACAAACCAGTATATCTGGCACTGAGAAGGTTGTCAACACAATCACTACACCTTAAACACCACCCATACCTACACAATACCAATCCACATATGCAGAGGTCCTCAACAAAACATACCCAAACAAAGGAGACCTCCGAGGCAAAAACACACGCAATCTCCACAGCCCTCCACACCATATACCATGCACATTTTGCACACCTGTGTCTCACAGCCACTAAGGCTTTAAAAATAAACCCAACATTTTAGTCATAGGAGACTCCATTGTGAGACACACAGATGTGCCTCTCACCAGGTTGGATAAGAAGAAAGTCAGGGTTAGTCATCTGTGAGGGGCCAGAATCTGTCGTATCACATACGCACTCAAGTCTCTCAACAAGTACTGTTATGACTCTGTCATAGTCAGCATGCATGAATTGAGACGTACCTCTCTGGACTATATGAAGACAGACATGATTGTGTGTCCCAGGTGGGTATGTCCCTAGCCTTAAGCAGCATTCTACCATCATCCAGAATAATGCTTCAAAACAAACAGAAAATGATTGACTTTAACAAATGGCTTAGTTTCTGGTGTCATTCCAGGGGGGATCCAGTACATGACAGCCTGGGAAGATATGACTGACAGACCATGATGCTCTGCCAGAAATGGCCTGCATCTGTCTCACTTGGGCTTCGGGCTCCTGGCAAAAGCACTTGCCTCCCCCATAGTGCCTTTTTTTTTTTTAAGGAAAAGTGATGAGGTTAAAACTACTAACATAAATATTTCAACAAAAAGCAAATTAAAGGTCATGCTGCTAAATGCTAGAAGTCTAAACATGAAACTGCACTCATTGCAAGTATTCTTAACCCTGGAAAATGCTGACATCTGCACAGTCACAGAAAGCCGGTCCAAAGCTGCGGAGAGCACCCCAGCCTTACCTGGTTACTCACCCTATCATACATTCAGACCACAAACTGTGGGCAGTAAAGCCAAAGGAGGTGGAGTTTCGATATATGTTAAAGAAATACATACCTCCAGGCTGGTCAAACAGTATGATGAACAGGAGACACTCCAGGTGCAGTTAACCAACGACAAGACCCTTATGCAAATCAAAGCTAGCTACCGGCCCCCAAATCTGACTCAAGATGCCCAATCCAACTATCTGGACCTCTTCGAATCTATCAAGATCCAACCCTTTACCCTGATCCTGGGTGACTTTAACTACCCAAACATAGACTGGAAGAACTACTCATTCCAGAATGCAAATGCCCAGAGATTTCTTGATTTTGTCAATGCAAATGCTTTGGAACACCTAGTCGATATCCCCAGAAGCACATGCAGCAGCTGGACAGACCACAGAGGTTCCTCACCAGAATAATCCAGGGCCTCAAAAATCTACCATACACAGACAGGCTAAAAGCCCTATCCCTCTACTCAGTTTCACACAGACTCCTCAGAAGTGACCTCTATCTGGCATACAAGACAATCTCAGACCCCGACTTGATGGGATTGCTGCACATATGCAAGTCAAGCTCCACTCGAGTAACCGGCACATGTGGTTTCAACCTGGTCTGCGACATCAATGGGACTTGTTGGTGGGACAGATTTATGTCCCAGAGACTCTCCCATCTGTGGAATAAACTCCATCTCCACATCAACCAGAGTACCTCTTTACCCCTTTTTAAGCACAACCAGGATAATTGGATGGGAAACAGAAAATACATCCCTGGGATTCCACCCGTGTCCCTGCTGGACAGGGGCATCGGGTGCTGACTTGGCTAAACTCTTGGCTAGGCTAAGGGTCTCAGGTCCAATAGCCTAGTAACTTCCTATGATCCTATGTGTCTGTAAGCCATCCACACAGTTCCCATGATTTCCTCATATGGTAAATGTGGCCTATCTCAGCTATTCATGGAAGGGATCTTCCACTGGCTCATCTAACTGGTAGATGCTCACATTTCCAACACTACAGCCCAGGACAGTCCAGTGACATGAAAAAACATAGCTCACTGCTCATAAAGGTGTTTAATGTTGTGTGTTACAGGTACTACATATGCCTTGGAGACATGGCTGATGACCACTGGCCACAGCACACAGACAGAGGGGGCTGGCATACAATAGTGCAATGGCACAGACACAAACATTCACTGAAGGTGTGTTCAAAGTGCTGAAGTCTCAAGTCTGCTGCCTGGCAACATCTGCAACTGCTCTTCAATACACTTCGAAAAGGATGTAGCAAACTACTTCTGGTGTGTACCATGTTGCATACTATGGTGCTATGTAAACAGTTACAGGAAGGAGACCATGGCACTGGCCAACAGTGGAGGAGCTTGGTGAAGAGCCAGAAGATGGCGTGGCTGTGACAGGCCCCCATGAGAAGCAGGAGGTGGAGCACTATATTGTGGCACTGGTAAAGAGGCAGTATCTGGTTCACAACTATGGGTCATGACAGGAAAAAAGGAACAAAACAGATGCATACATTTATACACCCAGGCTATGCAGTTCAGTATGTGGAATGGTCCATGCCATGCAACAAACACTAACAAATCTACATGAGCTTGGGGGAGGAGCTAGTGACAGTCATCATTATGTGCACTGGTGGGAAGCAACACAAGCACAGGTGGACAGATTTTGTCTGCAATAAACCCACTAGGGTGTTGCAGGTTTCATATCCTCAAGTGGTGCTGTAGAGCTCCAGAGGGTTGAGAATTGGCCAGGTGTAGGATTTCTACATGCAAAGGACCATGTGACCATGTTCTGCAAGTTAAGCCACAGCATGTGCACTCCATATGCAGTACTGTGTATATATCCATGCTGTGTTGTCATGGTAGGTGACTGGCTGCCAATGTGACCTGTAAGGATGTGGGGGGGGGGGGGGTGCCAATCAGGAAACTTCTAGCAGGAAGTGGGCCTCTGTGAAACTGCAGGATAAAGATTGTGATGCAAGGGATGAGCCTAGAGTGGCGCTGGACAAATGCTGTACAGTCCCATGGGTCCTTCTAGGTGTGGAGACAACAGCAAAGCCAAAAGTGTGATGTTCATACCCAGGCTATGTGAGAGGCCATGGCCAGGTGTTAGGCAAAGATGATCCTAAAATAGTGTATTACATACCAACATGAGAGGCCACGGCCAGGTGTTGAGGCAAAGATGATGGTAAAATAGTGTAATCCATACCAACATGAGCTGCCATGACCAGTGGTGGAGGCAATGACTGAGCCAGAAGGAGGTCATCCATGTGACCAGTCACAGCCGGTGTCAGAGGCAAAAGTGGAGCAGCCACATTGGCATGATGTGGATGACATTCTTCTGGCTCAGTCATTGCCTCCACTCCTTGTCATGGCAGCTCATGTTGGTATGGACTACACAATTTTAGCATCATCAAGCAGTCCACAGTTATACATGTCTCTGTATTACTAACCCTGATGCTCCTGCTCTGCCACATGCATCAACAGTATCACAGCCACATCTGAAAGAGTGCTTTGCTAACTGCTTACTTCTAGTACCTAATCTCTCAGGGATTTGTCTATTATTTCCTCAGTCTTATCCTTTAACTGGGATAAAACTGCCCTCCGTTATTTCAACTTGTGTGCGAGGCTGGCAGTTAAGAGCTGGCAGTTAAGAGCCGTGAAGGACAAGGAAGTAGAGATGCATAAGTTTTTTTCCAAGGAGATCCAGAATTTAACTACCCTGTTCTTGCAAAGAATGCAGAGCTGAACATGTAACATACCTAAAACTTTAGCTTTTGACATCTATACCAAATGCCTTTAAGTGTAACCTTGTACAAAAAATTCTAAAGGACAAGAAAGTACCTGCAATGGGATACTTATTTGAAAATTTTGGATGCAAGGCCAAACCAATGGAATGACAAATGTTAGCACATCGATCTGTACTTAATACTATGGCATAGACAGACATTCCACTTACACCACTGACATGATGACAACCAGGTGGGAAGGCCAGAGGCCAGCTAGGAGGGGGAATGGTGAAAGAATATGGATGCCAGGTACTTCTGTGGTAGAAGTTCAGAGACATTATCTCTACTGCAGCATTGGAAAACACATGATTTGTTAGATGCAATGACAATGACCACTTATTGCGTGAATCTAAAAGAGAAAGCTTATGGGAGAAGAGCATAGATTTGGACATGGAAGAGTTCAGATGAAGACCCATTATGTTCAACCATTACTTCACCCATTATTTATTTATTTTTATTTATTTCCATTTGTTGACCAGGAAAATCTGACTGGACACAGGTCCTTTTTCAGCGGAGGCCCTGAAGAAAAGCTCCACAATAAAGAACATTTAATTACAAGATTACAAGTATAGGTAGACTGTTTAACAATAACAGTAATACAGATGCAGTTCAAGATGCATAAAATATTTAGGTGAAGGACAATTCAGTTTATACTATACACTTATAACATCTACGCCATTTAAGATGGCAAGTATCCTAATAGTTAAGCTAGCAGATATTACACATGAATCCAGTACCTACGATTACAGCTGAGATACAGGTTTAAAAGCAATGGAGTTAACTGTAACCAAATATTGTAGGGTGGAAGATATAATTAGGGTGGTTGGAATAAAGATATTAGTGAGGACTGTTACAAGAGTATGTCCAGTGCTCTTTTAGATGAGATTTAAGTACAGCTTTGAAGTGAATACATGATGGTACAGAGGTTATAGTATGAGGGAGGGTATTCCATAACTTTGCTATTCAGTTGGAGAAGACTACTTCGTCAGCAGAGTTCTTGGCTCTGGTTACCTGTAATTAATTTTTGTTGCTAGAGTGTAGCAGTATGGTGGTGTGACATGGCTGGAGTAGATTTTGGAGGGATGGGACGTTTAACGGATGATTTACTAGCTTGTGGGAAAGTGAGAGTTGATACCACTGAAGGAGGTCAGGGAGTCCTAGCCAGCCATGTTCATTAACTGAGGTACAGTAGTGACTACAGTAGGCTGCACCAGTGGCAAATTTGGCAATTGTGTAGTAGCAAGTCTTGAGTTTATTTAATTCACTTTGTCTTAGGTTGGTAAATATTGGAGAGGCGTAGAGTAGGGAGGAGTTCAGGTGGGAATTTGCAGCTGATATCCCGGCTGTTTTGGTGAGGAATTGCTTATTTCTGTATTTATACCTCCTAGTTTTTTTGTGTACTTTCTTTATGGTTAAGGAAATGTGAATGTCAAACTTGAGGTTATTGTCAATCTCAACTGCTAGCAGTTTGCTGTGGTCTGTTGGGGGGATAATGGTGTTATCATTGGCTGTAATATTAAACTGGGGCAAGTTTTGTTTGTGTTTAGTGGGTTGGAAGATGAAGAGTTTAGTTTTGTTTGGATTAAGTATTAACTGTGCACCAGATAGCCAAGTTTAAATTCAGGAAAAGGCTTCTTGTGTGATCTTTTGAAGTTCAGGTAGGGACTGGGCTGAGCAGATGATGGTGGAATTATCTGTGTACTGCATGAGAGAGGACTGTTTGGTGGCAGAGGCTAGACTGTTTGTGAAAATGGAGAAAAGTAAGGGTCCAAGGATGGATCCTTGGGGAACCCGAATTTAGACAGGAAGTTGGGGGATATATCATTATGCCAAACAATGGATTGCTGGCAGCCAGTCAGGTAGCTCTGAAACCAGTCTGTGACAAGATTGAGAAAAGGATAGGTTATTGAGAACAGAGATGAGTTGTTTGTGTGAGACCATGTCAAATACTTTAGATAGGTCTAGGAAAGTTGCAGAGGAGAAATACCCATTGTTTTTATGACGTAGGATAGTGTTAGTAAATGCAAGTAAGGCAGTAGTTGAGCTGTGGTATGGCCAGAAGCCAAGTTGACTTGTTAGATAGGAGGTTGTTAGTAAGGAGGTAGTCTAGAAATTGAGAGTGAATGCATCTCTCAAATATTTTGGAGAATGGAAAGAGAATTGCTATGGGCCGGTAACTGATGAGTTCTGTGGAAGGGCCACCTTTGTGGAGGAGAATGGTTTGGGATATTTTCCATAGTGAAGGGACATTAACATTCAGAGAGAGATCGGTTGATCAAGACTGAGACTGGGTAGGCTAGGGCTTCAGCTGCAAACTTTAGGAATTCACTAGGGAGGTTTTTGGCTGCTAGTTTAGTGGGCTTTAGTTATTTCACTCACTGTAGTTAACAGCTGACAGTCTAAGGAGTCGCCACAGACAGCAACAGCAGAGTCATCTGGATAAGTTGGCATTCTTAATGTGCTGGGGCGCAACATTCACAAAGACAGGGAAAAGTAATGAACTAAGCACTGATCCTTGGGGTACACAATACAAACCGGGAGCCGGGATGAAATTCTGTAGTTCTGTTGAACAGCCAGTATCCCACTGCTTAGACAGCTTAAGAACCCTCCAGAAGTGCTAACATAAAAAAAATGCTTTCTGTTGTTTGTTAAAAGCTTAGTAATGTGACTTATGAAAGATGTTTGAAAAATCAAAAGTACTGCTCCAAAGAACCACAGACAAGTTCTTGGATAAACTGAGTTAAGTCAAGTTAAGTCACACACACTAAAGAACTCACATTTATGCAGGGGGGCAAGCCACCCTGCACCCCCCCTACTTTTATATTCTCACTCCAAGATAGCAATACAGTGGGGAAAAAGGGAATATTCCCTTATCGCCACTGTCCTACAATCTCAGCAACATCCATTTCCCCACGTTATTCTCTTTTTTTTAGCACACTTTCACGAAAGTGCTTTTTCGGTGAAAAGCAGTTTCGCGAAAGTGTGCGCGGCCATTTCACTTTTGGTGAAACAATCGTTCGGTAGTGTGTGCATATGTGTATATATATATATATATATATATATATATATGTGTATATATATATATATATATATATATGTGTATATATATATATATATATATATATATATATATATATATATATATATATATACACACACACATATATACACATATATACATACATACATACACGCACCATAAGTGTGTGTGTGTACATTTTTGGCTGAGCTTAAATTTACACTGAATATTACAAATTACACAGAGTTTTAGCAGATAGCTGTGGATATACACATTTTTTCAGGATTTTTGACAACGGTAGGAAAGTTACTAAGAGAGGTAAAATGGTTCATTCTTGTCAAAGTGAATGAATGAAAGCTATGAGGAAGACATGGCGGTGGAATCCTGACAGGCTTACCAACAGAGTCTGCTTCTCAGTAGTATAAGACTATGTAACCACACCTGTTGTGAGAATTCTGGTTAAATCACAAGACTCTGGTTTAATTTTGTATGTATATAAAAAGAAGTTATGTTCTTACCATAACGTTCCATGTGAATTGTTCATCTCGCCTTTGTTCTTACACACAGGTTCGGAGCCGATCCTCGGCTCCGAGTCAGCCGCTTCACAAGCTCTGCATCTAAGAGAAAGCTCGAGGCACAGTCTATATCCCATGATCCTCCTCTACCATCCCTCAGATCTAGTTTGCAAGAACCAGAACTCAGTACTAACCATGGCGTCTAACGCTCACGCAATCACACACGAGACTGAACAATACTAGAACCAACCACAGATAGTAAATGGCTAATAAGCAACTTGCTGAACAATAGGTAGAGAAGGCAACCTAGAAATTACTAACCAGGCACTAGTCGTACCCGTTCTTCCAGAACGTGGTGGGGGAAGGTGGGAGGGGGCTGTAAGAACAAAGGCGAGATGAACAATTCACATGGAACGTTATGGTAAAAACATAACTTCTTTATGTGAAATTGTTCGATCTCGCCGTTTTTTTCTTACACATGGGTAGCGCGTCCCTAGCTCCATTACCCTGGGTGACTCATGGAAGAACGTTCCTGAGTACAGTGGAACCAAAGGATGCCCTGTCCTTGGAGTACCTGTCTACTTTGTAGTGAGTGACAAACGTATGAGGTTTTGCCCACGTAGCTGCTGCACAAATAGTATCCAATGAAAGAAGAGTGGCATGGGCTGAAGAAGTAGAAACGGCCCTGGTAGAATGAGCCTTAGGCTTGAATGGAAGCGGTTGCTTTGAAGCTGAATAAACAAAATTTATGCAGTCCGAAAGCCATTTGGATAATGTCCGTTTAGTTACTGCCATGCCCTTCTTATTATCTGCGAATGACACGAACAGCTGATCTGATTTTCTGTAATGTTTTGTCCTATCCAGATAAAATCTCAGTTGTCTATGTACATCCAACTTGTGTAACATGTATTCCAATTTGTTTGAATGGTTTTTGAAAAATGTGGGGAGTTCTATAGTTTAGTTAATGTTAAGCACAGAGCATACCTTCGGGAGAAAAGACGGATTCGTACACAAGGAGACACTGTCTGGGTGAAAAAACATGTATGGTGGTCTGACTGACGATGCCTGTAGCTATGATGTTCTATGAGCTGAGGTAACAGCAATGAGGAAGAGGGTCTTCCACGACAAACACTTAAGCGAGCAGGTTGAAGCTGGTTCGAATGGTGGTAGTAATAAGCTGGGACAACATCAAATTCAAATTCCATGGAAAAACCAGCTCGCGGATGGGTGGCCGAAGGTGAAAGGTACCCTTCATGAAGGCCCTACAAAGCCTGTGAGACATAACGGAAGAACCCCCTTCACCTACATGGAAGTTCGATATGGCCGCTAATTGCACCCTTATCGTAGAAGTAGAGGCCCCTTCGTGAAACAATGTAGATAAAAATTCCAGAATTTTGTGTATCGGGGCCACCAAGGGATCTAATCCTTGCGCTGATGCCCAGCAAGAAAAATGTTTCCATTTGCTTTTGTATAGTTTTCTGGTAAAAGGTTTGTGTGAAGAAACTAGAATGTGTTGTACTGTTGGAGACAAAAACTTTGACCTGGCTAAATTGGGAAGTGGAGCAGCCAAGCTGTCAGTTTGAGGGACCGAAGGGATAGATGAGGAACTCCCGATGAGTGAGTCAATAGATCTGGCTCTGGGTCCAGAATCCATGGTTCCTCCATCAGGTGGGCACGAAGGAAGGGAAACCAGATCTGTCGAGGTCAGAATGGTGCTATGAGTATAATCATCCTTTCCAGATTCCTGGCTTTCAGTAGAAATTTGGGAATCAACGGGACAGGAGGAAAGGCATACAGGAGACCTGGGGGCCAATCGTGTACCAGTGCATTCCTGGGGGCACCCCCCGGAGGGGGAAGAAGGGCAAAGTAGCTTCTGCATTTGGCATTCAAGGGGGATGCAAAAAGATCGCAGCAAGGCTGGCCCCATCTGCGGAAAATCCTTTCCGTTACTTGACTGTTCAGGGACCACTCATGAGGCAACAGGATGGCTCTGCTCAACCTGTCCGCAATGACATTGGATGACCCCGGGATGTGTGTTGCTATCAGAAAACGACCTGTGGACGCCGCCTAATGCCAAATTCTCAGGGCCTCTCTGCATAATGGATAAGATCTGGTTCCACCTTGCTTGTTTATGTACCAGACCACCGACATATTGTCCGTCTGAACTGCCACTGTTCCTAGAGGTAGAGATTCGTGAAAGTGTTGCAACGCTAGGAACACCGCTCTCAGCTCCAGAACATTGATGTGCAGATTGTACTGTATCTTGGACCACTCTCCTTGGACTGTTCTCCCCTGGAAAAGCCCCACCCCCACCCCATCAGGGAAGCGTCCATGGTTACTGTGGCTGTAGGGCTGGGTAATACAAATGGATGACCCATCGTCAGATCCTGGCTGTTTAGCCACCATCGAAGATCCCGCTTGCAAGATTCCGTGATCGAGATGTGGTGTGACAGAGGGAGCTGTTGGAACGACCACTGTGCAAAAAGCAGCCATTGGTGGATCCTCATGTGCATCCTGCCCAGAGGAACTGCAATCAGCGTGGCTGCTATCATGCCTAGAACCTTTAGCACTTGTGCTGCAGAAACTTTTCTGTTCTGAATAAGAATAGCGACCTGGTCTCTGAGGGCTGATACTCTTGTTTGTGGGAGCTTGATCAGCATTGTGGTAGTATCTAACTCCGCCCCTATGAATGAGATATGCTGTGAGGGCGATAAGGCAGATTTTTCTAAATTGACTGAGATCCCTAAATGGGAACAAAGGTTGATTGTGTACTCCCTGGATTGTAGAAGGCGATGCTTGGTGGTGGCGGTGAGGAGACAGTCGTCCAGATACGGAAACACCCGGAATCCTATCCGCCTCAGGTGAGACGCCACTACTGCAATGCATTTGGTGAACACCCTGGGGGCTGAGGTGAGACCAAAGGGCAGAGCTCGAAATTAGAAATGACTGACTCCCAGCCGGAAGGGCAGATGATCCCGGGACGTTTTGGCCATTTTGATGTGGTAGTAAGTGTCCCTGAGATCTATAGAGCACATCCAATCGTCCTTCTGCAGAAAGGGATGGATCGACTGTAGCATGACCATCCGGAATTTTTCCTTCCTTACGAAGGTGTTGAGTTTGCTGAGGTCCAAAATCGGCCTCCAGTCCCCTGTTTTCTTTGGAACTAAAAAGAACCTTGAGTAAGTTCCGGATCCTATCTGGTCTGACTGGACTGGTTGGATGACTATTTATTCGAGCAGCTTTCTTATTTCTATGGCTGCTTGATCTCGCAGACTGGGTGGAACATATGGAGATCTCTTTTGTTCGGGGGGGGGTGGTGGTTATAAATAGGATGTTGTATCCTCTGGTTACTATCCCTGTCGCCCTGGTTCTACGGACCCCCTCTGCCGCCTGGGCGGCGTCTTCCATTCCTGCCTCCTCCTCTGCCTCTGGAGGGGGCGTCACTCTGTGTGGACTGGAAAGATCCCAGAGTCTTTCGGAACCACATTTTTCTGCCTCTTTGCGCTTTGGGGTACGGTCTGGTCGGTGCGGAAAAATGGACCCCTAAGGCAGACAGGGTCTTACCTTCTTGCTCACACCGAGTGAGAGTCACCTTCACTTTGGGACCATACAGGGTGGCACCATCAAAGGGGGCACTGGCAAAGGAAGACTTAAAGGTTTCCACAAAGGAGCAAAGGCGCATCCAGGATTGCCTCCGTAGAGCGATCGCTGAAGCCCTACTCGAACCCTCGGCCGCATACGAGATGAGCCTCATAGATGAGTTAACTATCGAAGTGAGGGTGTTAAGTTGTGCTGTTACCTTTTCGGAGACAGCAGCATCTGTGTTACCCTGGAGAGCATCTCCCAACTCCTTAATGAGATCTCTCTGAAGTCGCGTAAAATGCATGTGGTAGTTCAGCGAACGCATGGAAAAAGTCGCTGAACTGAAAACGCGCTTCCCGTACCTGTCCATAGTCCTGGAATCCTTATTAGGAGGATGAACAGAGGAAGATGACTCAGACATTTCCTTCTTCGTGGCTGCTGCCACCACCATAGCATCCACTGGGACTCCTTTTGTAAGATAAGCTTCGTCTCTGGGTGCAGTAATATACTTATTTGGCCTCCTAGGGACTGGTTCCACTGTATCTGGAGTCTCCGAAGGCCTTCTAGCTATTAGGTCGATTAGCTCATCGAAGGGCGTGGTCACCCAGGAGGTAGAAGGTTGAGCCCCACATGCCTTCAGCAACATCGATTCATCCTCAGTTGGGGCAAGGGTCTGCCAATCACCCCTCTGTTTCAAGATCTCCAGGATGTCAGCAAGTGAGGCATCCTCCGAGGGGGACCGTGGGGACCCCTCTGACTCATCCAAATCGGTGTCCGATGTCAGTGATTCTTGCGGAGAATCAATGTGCCTCCTCTTGCACAATTTCTTCCTCGGGACTTCATCAGAGGGAGCATCTGGTGAAGCTTCCGAGGAACAGGGAACACCCTCTGGGGCTGGCTGAGGCATTGGGTCTCTACGCTTAGGAGGGATCGCTGGTACAGAAACAGAATGCGGTCTTTTGGGGGAAGGGGAAGACGATTCCGATGAAGTGAATGTCTTTTCAGACAAAACCTTCCTCATGACGTCGAAGGCACCGGAGCCCCAGGCCGAGGATTCCACCGGATCCGAAGAGCACGGTAGTTTCCCCAAGACCGTGACCACGGGCTCCGACCCCGAGGATGGAGCCGAACTAATCTGTGCCGAAGCTCCGAGGGGAAGAGTAGGAACTGAAAGCTTGGTTCAACTCTCGGCCCCGGAACTAAGGAGAGACCGTCGGCTCCGTGACTCCTAGATGGGCTCTGAGGGAGTCGAGGTCAGTGGCGCCGATCGCACAAAGGTAGGCTTCAGCACCGAGGGTTCCACAATCATCGGTTCTTCCTCTCCCGGCTCCGAAGACTCGAGGGGTCTCGAAGGAGGATCTGCTGGAGGTACAGGAAGGGCTTCCAGTTTTGAAACCAACTGGGACGAAACCGCAATTAGTTTGGAGAGAACCGTATTCTCCATGAGCTTCTCTCCCACTCAATCCACGTCAGTATCAGATAATGGCCTGGAAGAACGAGTCGAAGGGGCCGAAGATGTCATCGACCGAAGGATCGAGGGTGGAGGTACCTCCGACACTGGCTCCAAGACCGGAGGCTCGATGAGAGATAGTCGCTTGGTGCTCGGCCCCGAGGTCTGTGGAGCTGGCGACCGAACCTTAGATGAGGTGCTTGGAGCCGATGACCTGGACTCCGAAACCTTTGAAGTCTTCGACCCCTTCGAAGACTTAGATGCCAAAGTCAGGCTTTAGTAAGCCCCTTTCTATCAGCTTCCTGCGCCTTTCCATCATGACCCTTCCACTAAAAGAGTGACAAATAGAGCAGTCGTCCTGCAGGTGGAGGGGGCCAAGACAGTAGACACAGGAAGCATGATTGTCAGTAATGGACATCTTTTGCCCACACTGACATCTTTTGAACCCTGATTTGGCTTTTTCTGCCATGACTAATAGGGAGCAACTTTGAACAACAAGGTTATCTAGCTTATCAAGTATAAACACTATTTTAACTATGTAATATGAGAAGCTAAGTAATCTTAAAAAGTCACTAATTTAACTAATATGACTAGAGCTACAATATAAGAGAGTAAATATATGCGTGTAACAAGTAACTATATAGCAAAAAACACTGCACACCAATACTATACTGCTAAATATTAGGAGAAATATCTAACTAAGTTTATAAGCAACTACTAATACTGTCAGAGCCCTGACAGTACTAAATAGGCCTAAGCCCTAAGATTATATCAATATCACTAAATATAAAGCAAAAACTCCTAGATAAAGAGCACACACACACACACACACACACACACACACACACACACTAACACTATTAATATGCTAAAGAAACAAATTTAAACAACTCTAATACTGAAAAAATACAAAAGTTTTAACTGGCCCGAGCTCTCCTCGACACGATCTGCTGCAGCGGCAAACTAGATCTGAGGGATGGTAGAGGAGGATCATGGGATATAGACTGTGCCTCGAGCTTTCTCTTAGATGCAGAGCTTGTGAAGTGCCCGACTCGGAGCTGGGGATCGGCTCCGAACCCGTGTGTAAGAACAAACGGCGAGATCGAACAATTTCACATTAAATGGTATTACTTTAAAAACTGGTGATTTCAGACAAAAATGCTAATTCTAGAATTATTGTATATAAAATTAACTCTTTGTAACACTGCTCTAGACAATATCTATTTGCAGTCTGCTCTTTACAGCTTTTTCTAACACTGTTTTATAAATTATTTATACATTTCTGGACATTTGTGGGTCACTTATTTTACTTATCTAATTGAATTTGTTAACTGGGGTAGAACAGTGATGGCAAATTACCAGTTTCAGGGGCCGGAAAAGTACAGCATTAAAATTACTTTATACAATACAGAGTGTTGGTGCAATACAATATACGCAACAAAAAGGTTAGAGTAATGCAACAATAACTAAGTATAGTTAATCACCTAGTATGAGATATTCTTTACACTATACACCTGAGAGTTGAAGAGAGCTCTTGTACTCTTTCAAAGGATGAGAACCACCAGAGTTTACTATAGCTGACCCAAACCTTGCTTGAAATCATTGGTTTCAGATGGATTGGTTTGGGCTGTGTGTTCGAGATAGGCCACAGGTATTGCTTTGAGTCAAGTTTTATTTTAGGTTCATAGGTAGGTACTAGGCTATCTGCCCGAAGGCATTTATAAGCCTAGCCGGAATGTGTTGGCTTTCGCTGCCCCCTTAGATTAGTTCCCTGTACCTTTGTCCAGCAGAGCCATTGAAGTGATTCCAGGGATAAACTTTCTGTTTCCCATCCACTCATCAAGGTTTCTCTTGAAGAGGGTTAGCGAGGAGCTCTGCCTAATGTAGATTGGAATCTTGTTCCACAGCATGGGAAGTCTCTGGGACAGGAATCTATCCCTCCAGCACGTCCTATTTATTGTTGCGGTGAGGTTTAGATCCCTGGAGCATGTGGCTTGAGGGGATATGGTTTTCTTTAGATGGAGCATGTCCATCAATTCTGGGTTGGACATGGCCTTGTACGTCAGGCAGAGATCACCTCTGAGTAGCCGGTATGCAACCGAGTACAGCTGGAGTTTCTTCAGTCGAGCTGCATAGGGCATCTGCTTGAGACCAGTGATCCTCTTGGTGAGGTACTTCTGTGGTCTTTCCAGTTGTTGCAGGTGTCTTGTAAGGTACATCCCAAATGGGGCACTGTACTCTATGATGGGTCTGATGAGTAATGCGTAGAAAGGCCCAATGACACCTTTCGATCTGGATACAAACCCTTTTGTGATTAGGAGGGCCACATAGAAGGATTTTCTAACCACTTTGGCAATGTGATTATCAAAGGAGAGGTTACTATTTACTTGGGTCCCTAGATCCCTTATTACATCTTCCATATTTAGGGGGCTACCATCTATGGGGAGTTTGTGGGTACTTTGTTTTTTCCAAAGGGGATGACTATGCACTTTTTGGCATTTAGCTTGAGGCCATGGTTTTGACACCAGGTATTTGTCTCAGTGAGACCCCTTTGGAGGATGTTTGTGTCAGCCTGAGGGTCAGTTATAGCCCCTAGTTTGCAGTAGTCTGCGAACTTGGTCAGCCATAGTCTTCCTGTGCTTGCCTGTACCTCTGCGAAATATATGCCAAACAGGAGGGGTCCTAGGACTGAGCCCTGGGAAACGCCACTTGTAACCAGTTTAGAGTCAGACCTAGCTCCCTTAACTATTACCACGAGTTCTGTATGTGAGTCAGTTGGCAAACCATCTTGTGACGTATAGGTTTATGTTCAGGCTGGTGAGCTTGTCTACAATACCTGAGTGGGGAATGTTGTCAAAGACCTTGCGTGGTCTAGGTAGGCTGTGTGGACCACCTTTCCCTCGTCTATAGCTTTGGTAACTGTCTCAAAGAAGTCCACCAGGTTTAGGAGGCATGATCTGCCCTTAACAAAGCCGAACTGGGTAGGGCCCAGTGTTTGGAGGTTTCCTATGTCTCTGCTAATGAGATCCATGATAATGTGCTCCATAGCTTTGCAGACCAAGCTAGTCAGGCTTACAGGGTGATAGTTCTTGGGGTCCGTTGTGGCTCCACCTTTGTGGAGCGGAATAACTGTTACTGTGCGCCACTCTGTGGGCACGTAGCCTGTGGAGAGGCTGAGTTTAAAATAGGGTGTTTAGGTGAGGGGTTAGTTCATCTTTGAGCTCGTGTAGAACTCAGCCTGGGACACCGTCCGGTTCCACTGTTGCTGTGTTTTTGGCTTTGGAGAGAGCTGTTTTATCCTGAGACTCCATGATTTCAGGGGCACTACATTCTTCTGGTATAGTTATGGGACCTTTTGGGGGTGAGAGGAGGTGAAGTTTGCACTGAACCTGTCTGCCAGGATGTTGGCTATATCGGTCGGTACAGTGTATTTTGTGCCATTCTTCACTAACTCTGAGCAGATCTGAGAATTGCCACTTAGATTCTTGACATAGCTAAAGAATGCCTTGTGGTTATCTTTGGAGTCCATGGCAATTTCTTTCGAAGCTAGCCTTGGATGCTTTTATGAGGGAACATAGTTTCTTGCTGATACGGATCAGGGATGTCTTCCCTTCTTGGGATTTTACTCTTTTCTGTACTAGTTATCTCCTTCTATTGTATAGCTTGTTTATGGCAGGCAGGGGTCTACCAGACTGGTTTTCTTTTCCTGGAGGAGTGAGTCTTGGTTTTGTTTGGGATAGCACGATCCATGCATTCTTGTAGGTGCCTGTAGAGTGCATTAGTAAAGGATTTTGCAGCTTGGACAGTGTTATCCTTTAGCATGGGGGCTTTGAAACTTCCCACCTCGGTCTTAAGTAATTTGAAGTTTGTTTTTGAAAAGTTTTTCTCTGTGGTTTCTTTGAACGGGGGTGGGGGGCGGAATGTGGATATCCAGAGTGATTAGTTTATGGTCAGATCCAACCAGCGAGGGGTTGACCTCCGGTGTGGAACACCGGTCGCCCATGTTAGTGATGACCAGGTCCAATATGTTGTCACCTCTGGTGGGGGTGCTAACCAGTTGATCCAGGGTGTTTAAGTTTATAAATTCTAGGAAATGTTGGTCAAGGGAGTTTGTACTTGAGTAGTTCTCCCAGTTAATGTTTGGGTAATTGAAATCACCCAATATCAGGGTGTTTGGTAGGACCTTTATGTTTCCCAGTGTTTCCAGGAATGTGGAGTGGGGGTCCTAGGACATGGTGGGTGATCTGTAGCAAGCTATAATTTGAATAGAAGTTTTGCCTGTTGTTAGTTGCACGTGGATGATCTCTAAAGCATCGTGCTGTGCCACTAACCTGGAGATGTGGGTATCCTTGATGAATATGGATACTCCACTCCTTTTGTATTTCGGTCAAGGTTTTGTGGCTGAAATATATGGTATGAGTTGTAGCCTGGTACTGCTGGAGTGCTCTCTGGAGCCTTTCTGTTACTGCACATATATTGATTTTCTCCATAATGAGGAGTGCCTCAAGTGCGTGCATTCTGAGGTTTAGACTTCTGGCAATGAGTAGCATTACCCTCAGTTTTTTGTTACTTGTGCTATTTACAGTGGTGGGTTTGTCTTTTGAGCCTTTCCTAAAAAAGGCACTATAGGGGTGGCAAGAGCCTTGGCCAATATTTGAAAGCCTAAGGATGACAGGTGCAAGCCGTCTCTAGTGAAGCTGCGTGCCTTTTCGAGCACGTCATCCCAGGCTGACAGACAATGGATCCCCTGTGAATGACACCAGAAGCTTAGCCAATTGTTGAAACTGATAATTTTTTTCTCTATACCGTGGTATCATTCTTGTTGAGGGCAGGATGCTACTTAGGGTCAGGGTCATACCAGCCTGGGATACGTGATCAGAGAGCTCATCCATGTCTCTTTTCATGTAGTCCAGGGAGGTACGGCACAGGTCATTCACACCAACATGGACAATGACAGAGTCATATTTGTACTTGTTCTGGAGTGACCTGAGGGCTTGTGTTATGTGGTGGATCCTAGCACCTGACAGGCAGCTAACAGTAACCTTCTCCTTGTTCAGTCTAGTGAGTGGAACGTCAGTGTGCCTGACTATAGAGTCAACTATTACTAGTGTGTTGGGTATGTTATTTTGCCTTAAGGGCTGTGATTGTATGGCACACTGGTTTTGTGAAGTATGTGTTTCACGGTTTGTGTTTGGGGGATGGAGGTTGCTTGGATGTCTGTTTTGGAGGTCTCTGTTGCTTTTGCAGATTTTTATTTAGAGCCTCCGAGTATGTTTTTGTTTATTTATGTGTGTTTTTTGCCGGTGCTGGTTTCATAGGTCTATGTGAGACAGGTGGTGTGAAGCAAGTAATTCCCTTCTCCTCTTGACTGCCTGGTCCAGTCTTGGGTTGAGAGAGTTTAGCCTCCAGTTTTGTTGTATAATTGCATCTCTCACATGTATTACTGTTTGGTGGAAGGAGGAGAGGGTTGTCTGTGTACATGAGGCAATTGTAACATTGCTTCAAAATGCCCAGATTCACCAGATGGACTGGAGAGTACACCTGAAACTGGCCTTTGGACATGCCTGGATAGGTACAGTGAACTGTTTTATTGATAGGCTGGTAAGGTCGAATAGAGAGACTTGTCCTTCTCTACAGTATAGGAGGGTCTAGTGCTAAGGTTTATTAGTGCTTGCTACGAGTTTTGAGAAAGTGCTAGGATGAGAAGTGAATGGTTTGAGTGCTTAAACTGAAAGTTTGTCTAGTTCCAAGGGAAAAATCGAAGAGTAGACTTTGTGGGGCCGGGAAAGTACAGTTGTGTACACTTACCATAAATGTAGATGTTCGAGTGTATTCACTGCTGCAGTCATTACATTTGGGTAATCTGCTGGCAGGTGAGCCTCAGTCGGCCTGAATTCCAAAGTCTTGGGTCCTGCGTTGGTTGCTGTCTTCTCTTCCATGACGTCAGGTTGTCAGGGGTATAAAACATGCAGCAAACGCCATTTTCTTCAGTGTTTCTTGCCCCCGATGTCAGGTGCCCCCAAAAAGGTAGAAATATTACATATATTTACAAAGATACATGCATCAATATGAACTTTACCTTCATCTACAAGCAAATACACCACATAGGTTGTAGAAGATAGAGAAGGAAAGATAAACTGTAGAATAACAGGGGGATAGTGGGAGGGTAACCTGGAGTGCAACAGTGAATACACTCGAACATCTACATTTATGGTAAGTGTACACAACTGTACTATGTTCTTCGTCTTTCACTGTTGCAGTCATTACATCTGGGTAGAATCCCAAAGCTATGGTTGGAAGACTGGAGCTAAACAGCATTAGGTGAGGCTATAAGGCCCTGCAGCACTGCAGTGGCAAAGCCTGCCCTGGACTTAGAGTAGAGGGGCAAAGGGTAACGCTTTCTAAAGGTGTGAACAGAACTCCAAGTAGCAGTCTCTAGAATGCCCTTGATTGGTACTCCTCTGAGAAAGGCTGCTGAAGGAGCTGCAGCTCTGGTGGAATGATACCTAATGCCCTTGGGCACAGGTTCGCCATGGTGTAAGTAGCAGAAACGGATGCAATGGCTTATCCACTTTGAAATTGTCTGCTTTGAAACAGCCTTTCCTTCTGATCCTGCAGCATATGACACTAGTAATTGCTCAGTGTTTCTTAGAGCTTTAGTCCTGCTCAAGTAGAATCTTAGCTGTCTGTGTACGTCCAAGGAATGCAGAATTCTCTCCCCTTTGTTCTGCGGATTTGGATAAAAAGTTGGCAGATGAATTGTTTGGTTAAGAGCCACACTGGAAATGACCTTAGGCATAAAAGTATGATTTGTCCTCAGAGACACCCTGTCTGGGTAAAATATAACAAAAGGCTCTACAGCCATGAGGGCCTGAAGTAATTGCTAGCAGCAGAGCTGTCTTCTATGATAAGAACTTTACATCAACAGTAGCAACTGTTTCAAATGGAGGCAGGGTGAGCTTTTCCAACACATAATTGAGGTTCCATGCAGGTAATGGTAATCCTTCTAGGAGGCCTTACATTTTTGGCTCCTCTAAGACACTGCTTTAGTAAAGGATGAGAAAAGATTGGTGGCTCTGTACTGTAATGAGCCGAAATGGCAGAGGCATGGATTTTGATTGATGAGAAAGACAGGCCCTGTCAAGCATCTCAGTTAAGTAATGCAATATCTGAGGAATATGTGGCCCTGCTGTATCAGTTCCTTGTGCTTGATTCCAAGCACAGAATCTCTTCCATTTGTCAGAGTAAGATTTTCTAGTACTAGGCCTTCTGGTTTCCAAAATGACATCCATCACAGCTGTACTGAGAGGTGTCGTTTGTATGATTACAGGATTAGCCATGCTGCCAGGTTCAGTGTCTGTAGTTGACTGTGCAGGACCTGATTGTTTTGCTGGGACAGCAGTTGTGGTTTCTGAGGCAAGGTCCAAGCTGGGTATTGAGACAAGTTCCTTAGGATTGGGTACCAGTATTGGCAGGGCCAGTCCGGGGCAATTAATATCCTCTTTGGCTTCTCTTGTCTGACTTTTAGGAGGACCTTGGGTAGAAGAGGCAGAGGAGGAAAGGCGTAAACTGATAGGTTTTTCCAACTGAAGGATATGGCGTCCACTTTTCATGCTTGTCTGTGATAAGTCCTTGTGCAGAATCTTTTCAGTTGATAATTTTGAGGAAAGGCAAATAGATCTATGTCTGGGCTCCCCCATTTCCCTGCTCTCATGCTGAAGACTTGTGGATTTAGTTTCCACTTGTGAGGATCTATAAGGTTTCTGCTTAAAACGTCTGCCAGAGTGTTTTGTTTTCCTGGCAGGAATTGAGCTTGAAGATGTATTTGGTAGGTCAAAGCTGTGTCCCACAGTGCCATGGCTAATCTGCAAAGGGGGTAGGAGTGTGTGCCCCCTTGCTTGTTTATATAGCACATGACTGTGGTGTTGTCCGTCTTTATCAGTAGTTGTCCTGGATGAAGTAAGTCCTTGAAGGCTGTTAGGGCATTTTGAACAGCTAGTATCTCTTTCTGGTTGAAATATAGATGCATTTGATTTGGTGCCCATATGCCCTGAATGCATCTTCCTGCCATGTGGGCCCCCCAGGCATAATCTGATGCATCTGTTGTTAGGGTTTGGCTGGCAGGAGGTAGAGTGAAGGGCCGTCCCATGTTTTGGTGACAGGCCTTTGCCCACCATAGAAACTCCTGTTGCAGGCAGGGAATGAGAGGAATCATTGTTTTCAGACTGTGTGAATGTTGACTCCATAAACTTTTTAGGTACCATTGAAGTTTCCTCATATGCAGTCTTTCATATGGAATTAGTAGGATGCAGTATGCCATGAAGCCCAGAGCCAGCAGAAGTTGTCTTGCAGAAGACTGGGTTTTTGTTGCCATCAGTTTGAAGTAAGTAGTCAGTTGCCATTGTTTGTCTGGCGTGAGGTAAGCCATCTGGGCAGTTGTATTCAAGCTTGCACCCAGGAAAGTTATCTTTTGAGAGGACACCAGTTGTGATTTCTTTTTGTTTATTGTGTACCCTAGGCATGTTAGAAGCCTTTTCACAAACGCCAGGTGTCGTAGAAGTGTGTCCTTGTTCTCTGCTTGAATGAGATAGTTGTCCAAGTAAGGATATATTTGTATACTACTTTGTCTGCAAAATGCAATTACTGGTGCCAGGCACTTTGTAAAGATCCTGGGTGCAGTAGATAAGCCAAAGGGCAGTGCAGAGAATTGGTAATGCATTAAGCCAGCCTTGAATCTGAGGTATCTTCTGCACAACTGTCTTATTGGGACATGCAGGTATGCCTCTTTTAGGTCTAAAGTCACCAGCCAAGCATTCTTGCCCAGCATGGGCAGAAGCTGCTGCAAAGTGAGCATTTTGAATTTGTCCAGGTATGTGTTCAAAATTGATAAATCCAGTATTGGCCACCAGGCCCTGTCCTTTCCGGGTACCAAGAACAGTCTTGAGTAAAAACCTTGTCCTTTTTCCTGTTCTGGTACTGTCTGAATGGCCCCCATATCCATGGGGGACGTAACCTGTTTCTGTGCCTCTGCCCATTGATTTTTTGGCAGATCTGGCCAACCATTTGTCATTGGTAAAGTGTGGAAATGGAATCTGTATCCCTGTGAAACGATGTTTAGTACCCACTTGTCCTAGGTTAACTGCCAATTTTGAGCAAAAAGTGCTAATTTTCCCCCTATGGGTGCTGCCAAAATATAAGTGCTTGGTGTAGGCCGAGGGAAGTCATTGGGATTGCTTTCTGTAGGTTTGCGCTTTATCTCCTCCAGATTTGGAGGTGGATGTGCCCCATTGCTTTGACCTGTATGAGTCTTGAGCCTGGTACCTGGAACCCTTAGGGCGTCTGGATTTGCCCCTTTGAGCTCTGTCTGACACAGGAAAGGACCAATTTTTTGCAGGCCAGTGTCTACTGAATCTTGGTGGCTGCACTTGTAAAGTTTGCATAGACTTAGCTTTGTCTTCCATTTTCTTTAAAACCTCTTCTGCCTTAATACCAAACAGAGAATCATGCTGTAAAGGTGCATCTAGCAATTTAGCTTTAACATGATCAGGCAAATTTTGCTCCTTCAACCAGGCATGCCTCCTAATCACAGATCCAGTAACTGCGGCCCTGCAGGAGGCCTCTAAAGAATCAAAACTACATTGCAAAGTATGCTTTCCAACTTGTTCAGCTGCATGCAATAATTCCTGCAATTCTTTATTTTCTGCACATTCTGAAATCATCATCATCTTCTGTTTCAGCAATCCCATAACATGTTGTTGGTACTTAAGCATATGAAATTGACAATTTAAGGCCCTGATTGCCAAGGTTGCAGATGTATAAACCTTTTTTCCCCATCTGCCCAGTGCCCTAGAATCCCTGTCAGAGGGGGTAGGGGTTTTTGCTGTTGAGGCCTTAACTCCCTTTGGACCCTGTGAAATAGTTTCAGGATCAAAAGCAGGGTTTCTAAATAAAACTTTATGTGAGTTGGGGACTCTCTAATATCTGTCAGGCTTACTGGGAGCCAGAGGTAAGGAGTCAGGGGTCAAGCTTGACTCCGAAAACACATCATCCACAATGTCTAAAACAGGGGGAATGCCTAAAGTCTTGTGCTGAGGGAGTAGAAGGAAATCCCTGAGCCTCTTTTTTGATTCTGAAAAGTCTTGACTCTCCCAGTGAAAATGCTCCCTCAAAGTATGCAAGGTTTCTCCAAATGAATAATCCTCAGGAGGAGATGCAGATGGAATAGACTCCTTAGCATCAGAATCCTCATAGGTAGGTATAGATAATTCCTGATCAGAAGAGGAATCAGAAGAAACAGAAACCTGATCTGATGATTCATAATCAGTGTCTTGCCTAGGCTTCTTATCTGAAGGGGGATGGGTACTCCTGATCAAGGTAATGAGGTCTTCAGCCATTTTGATCATCTGTTTTTTAGGCATAGAGGCCTGTGCACTTGGCTCATGCGTTGGGTCTTTTAAGTTTAGAAGTTGCTTTTGTCTTTGGTTTTGCAGCTGTCGTCGGTTTGATGTACAAATGTTGAGGTCTGAATACACCCTCTGAAGCCGGTGCCTGCTCAGCCGCTCCAGACCCATCCGAGGGAGATACATCCGTCGGTCCAATACCTTGAGTATCTTGCAGCATGCCGGACTCCACATGGGTGCCGTTAGAGGCCTGCGACTCGAAGGTAGTGGGTATCAGGGGCTGCGAAGGCACCTCACTGAGTACCGGCGAACCGGGGACTGGCTTAGGAGAAGCTTTGTCATCAGTTTTGGATATCAACTGCCTTTCTCTGTCCTTTTCTTTGCATTTTCTATGTACTCCGGTAGTCGGATTGCTATCCGATGACATCTCTGGGTAGTTAAATCTGTTTCCAAAATACTTTGATGCAAAAATATACCAACACTTAATAGTGCGTTGGTTAAATCTAGCACAAAACCGACAGCCAGGCACGTTGTGATCAGGGCCTATGCAAGGAATACAGTATAAATGGAAATCCTTATGAGGTATTTGCTTCCCACAAGTAATACAATTATTAACTTTTTCTGACATTGGTAAAAAGCAAGAAAAAAGTTTCCCCAATGGGGTACTTAGCTGTAGTGAAGACTTCGGTTCTGAAACTCAAACTCAAATATTTCAGTAGTTGGCCGACCAGCACTTGGGAAATGCTTCTACTTCGGGCACCGCGCGGCAAGGGAAAGACTAAAGAAAATGGCATCGGCTGCATGTTTTATACCCCTGACGACCTGACGTCATGGAAGAGAAGACAGCAACCGACGTAAGACCCAAGACTTTGGAATTCAGGCCAAATGAGGGCAACCTGCCAGCAGATTACCCAAATATAATGACTGCAACAGTGAAACACAAAGAGCATTAGTTATACCCTAGTTAACCGGCGCTGCCGGCACGCAAAACGTTGCAAATGCCGGTTTTATAGCAGGGAAATGAAAGAGTTAGAAATTAGCCCAAAATGGCCAATAAACTACTAATTTCTGGGCTGAAACCACTCCTCCAGGGACAGATAGACTGCTCAAAGCTCCCTCTCTCACAGTGAACAGAGAAACATCCTTCTATCCAAGTAAGATATGGGCAAACACAGAAACTTGTAACACATCCCTGAATTCAGCACTAACCTGAAAACTGGACTATACTAGCTTAGAAAGGTGGGAAAACAAGTATATTTTTTTTGTTTTTTTTTTCAGAAAATAAAGCAAATACAATAAAAAAAAAAACACTTTAAATGCACAGAAATGGCCATCACACTTGAGTGTGTAGCCTACAACAGTTAAACAGGTAATTTAAACACAAAAACGACTTTGTTAAAGTGCAGGCAGTAAAATAAGTACAATATGTAGCTGAAACAAGCTTTTTAAATCACAGAAACTCTAGAAAATCAGCGTTTTAGGCAGAATTAGCTAAAGGCAGCAAGAAAATGCAGAAAAATGATACTTATTCACTCCAAAGTCTCTCTGCTGCTGTAGAACTCTGCAGGGCACCAGGCAGGAGCTTGCTGAGCTGTATAATCACACAAAAACCTTGCAAATGTGGGTTTTATAGCAGGGAAATGAATAGAGATAGAAATTAGCCCAAAATGGCCATTAAACTACTAATTTCTGGGCTGTAACCACTCCTCCAAGGACAGATAGGCTGTTCAAAGCTCCCTCTCTCACAGTGAACAGAGAAACTTCCTTCTATCCAAGTAAGGTATGGGCAAACACAGAAACTTGTAACACAGCCCTGAATTCAGTACTAACCTGAAAATTGGACTATAATAGCTTAGACAGGCTGGTAAAGCAAGTATATATATTTTTTTTGTTTTTTTCAGAAAATAAAAAAAGATACAATCAAAAACAAATTTGTACTTTGAAATTAAGTTGTTGCAAAAATAAAGCCCACGTGAAGTGTTGCTTTCCCACCTTATTGTTGACGCAGCTATAATAGGAGTGCATGACCCATTACTAGGGTGAACTCTTTGCTTATCAGATAGTATTTTAGGGTACAGACTGCCCACTTGATCTCTACGCTTTCTTCTCTGATCACAGAATGCCTAGCTTCTACGTTGCTTAGTTTTCTTCTGAGGCAACAGCTTGGATGTCTCTAGCTATTTAAACTAACTCTAACTGATCAGTATAAAGTGGTTTACTAAAATCAGAAGTTTCTAACACTGTTTCTAAATGTAAAATTTCATTTTACTGCTTAAAAGCAGTTTGCTTCTACTGTCCATTTCATTTTGAGGGGCATCTTCCCTTTGGCCTGGCCGATGAGGAAAATTGCTGTCATGACTGAGAGTACCATGTTGACACCAGAAAAGCCTTCACACTGTGTGTAATGGAATGCTGTCTCAACCATTCTAGCAGATAGTTCATCACATTTTAGGGCCAACATTGTTTATGACAACATGCTTTTCAGAAGCTATAGTTTTCACAGGTATAACAGAGCTGCTACCACAAGTACAAAATGTAACTATGTGACTCATCTTTCCATGTTTAAAACTAGATTTGTCTGCAGTTGATATTTTTGTTACCAACATTTGACATAGGTTTTACTACAGGCCCAGACTGTTCGGTTTTGCAATTAGTTTCATGGCAACAGTAACCGTTTCTCCACTGACACTTGACCCTGAGGATCTAATCATAAATTAATATGCTTTGCTATATTTTATTAATTATTTGTCTTTTATTAGTATATGGTACTGATCAGAATTTGACCATTTTCAAGACTAGCCTGGGAGCTTAGAATTTATACAGCAAGGAAACAGAACAGTAAAAATTACAAATGAACAAAGAAATCATACAGTGGTACACTTCTCAAATAAATGCTGTTCAGTACAGTCAAGACCCCAGTTCAGTCCCCAATGTCTCTGCCCAAACTAAAATATCTCCACTCACATAACCTCTAGAAACTTCCTAAGACACCCCTTCCTAATAAACACTCATGATACATAGGGACACAATTGGGTTGAATTACAAGGCTAGTTCTATAAAGGCCCTGTTAGTTGTTAGCCCACTATATACATCTTCCTCTTCTCTTCTTCTCTTTCGGCTTTTCCCGGTTAGGGGATACCACAGCGGAACTCCGGTCCGCTAATGATTGGCAGTAGATTTTTACATGCTGGCTTGCTGGGCCTAATGCACAACCTTCAACGAAGGAACACCCATTCACGCAGGTCGACACACAGAAGACGCTCTAACTGAGAATCGAACGGGCAACGTCTAACTGAGAGGTGACAACGCTACCACAGCACCACCACCGCAGTCCAAGCCCACCTATAAATGGAGAGATTAATGTCAGTATGCATTAGGTTAGGAAAAATGATGCTAAAGGACAGGAATTATTGGTTAGCAAAGTAAAAAAAAATGGCCCTTTACTCAAGGCTATGACTATGACAAGTGTAAAAAGCTATTAATTGTGTGATTTTTCATTAAAAGGGAAGAAAAAAAGTTGTACTAAAAGCCACTGCCATCGGACTTGCTCTAGAGAGGTTTGGCTGGGCAAAAGCCTTTTTCTCAAGAGGAAACCTTCTTAATCCACACAATGCTAGGAGTCTAAACCTGCGGCTTCAGTACCCTGTGACAAGCAAAATAAATCACACCCTGAGGCTTCAGTAAAGCCTGTCCCAGTTATCTGTATATCCGTGACTAAGAGATTAGGTACCCACTCTCACTGGTCATCAATAAGTAACTTCTGCATCTTAATATTAACCCATCTGAATGCAATTACATTTCCCCAGCCCTCAAAATTTTACTGTCTAAACCACATACCAGTACTTCCCCACAACTTCTGAAGCCAGTGTAATTGAGACGGGCATCTTGAGACAATGCAAGAAATGTCTTATGCTTTCTGACGATCATTTGTTACACAAACAGCAGAATACAATGTGGAGGGATTTACATATAACATCGCAATGGGAGCTAAAATCTCACCCACAAGCAACTCTGACATCAGAATCATCAGCAGTACACCATAAGTCAGCAAGAACATCATATTAACCTTCCTAAACCTCAAAGACCTCCAAAACGTAAAACAGGCACAAAGCACCCCCAACAACACTGTCTGCCTGTTAAGCCTATCACCTCAAATAGGACAAGAAATCCCAGGCTTCAACTAAACCAACTATTCTAGTTATAGGTGGTTCTACTCTAAGAACTACAAATGTACCTCTTATCAAGATGAACAAGGAAGTAGTGACAGTTGTCTATCGAGTGCTAGGATCCATGACATCTTACATACACTCAAGTCCTTGAATAACAAGTACCAGTATGACACCTGCATATACTATGACAGAGTCAATGACTTGAGATGGTCCTCCTTGGACTATAGAAAGACTGACATGATGCAGATCTCAGGCAATGTGTCCCAAGCAGTTGTAAGTCTAGCACTGAGCACCATTCTATCTTCTCCAAGGATAATGTTGCAATATGAGCAAAAAAAAAAAAAAACTGACTTCAATAACTGTCTTAGATTTTGTCATATGAATGGGGTCAAACAGTTGCCACCCTGGGAGGGCACAATCAATAGATCACTCTGCTTCACAAAAGATGGCCTATACCTTGTCCCCTCTAGGCTTTTGAATATTGGCAAAGACATTATCCATCCCCAGAATACCATTTTTGTCCTCAATGCCAACCAGATACACCTACCAATATAATGAAACAAGCAAAGGAAAATATGAAGGTTATACTGAACAATGCTAGGAGACTAAACAAGAAACCCCACTCCTTACAGTCCCTCCTCACCATGGAGAAAGCAGACATCTGTGGAGTGGCTGAAGCATGGTTTAAAATGGCAAAGAGTACTTTGGCTGTGCAGGGCTAGAATGCTTTCCACTTTGAGAACAGCCAGTGGGGAAGAGGGAAGAAAGGTGGAGGTGTCTCAATCTTCATTCAGAAGACACTCGCATTAAGCCAGTTAAACAGCTCGACTCATTTGGGGAAACAGATATTTTTTGACTTAACATTTGAGAATGAAGACTTAATGGAAATATTTTTAATTGTGAAAAGAAGGAGGAATTTTACCAGTGGAATTAATTCATACATTCCAGACAAGGGACTCGATTAAAAAAAAAAGTTTATGTTCAATTTCGTACTACTGAAATTCAGTTAAAACATCTTAAAAAATATCTGTCATGTGTTATTCAGTTTCTGATATTGTGAAAGTTAAAAATGAGGGGGGTATTAGGAATGGGGGATGGGAAGTGGATGTTATTTTAAAACATGAAAAAGCTGTGAACAAAGCATTCACCAAGTGTAATGTACATAGATGCTAACATAGGATCAGTCAGGTATATGGGACAGCGGAAAACTGTGTGTGTGTGTGTGTGTGTGTGTGTGTGTGTGTGTGTGTGTGTGTGTGTGTGTGTGTCTGTGTGTGTGTCTGTGTGTGTGTCTGTGTGTGTGTCTGTGTGTGTGTGGATTTCAGTCATCCAACAAATAAATGTGTATGAATAAGATGTAATCAATGATGGGAAAAAGATCATATGATGAATAAGTGCAAAAAGAATGTACAAAATGTAAACGTTAGGGGCATTTTTTTGGTTTGACTGTAAAAAGAAAGAGCAATATAATGTTGAGAAGGATGATGAAGACCTGTGTTGTAATGTCTGAAAGTAATGAGAAAGTACAGGGAAAAAACAGAAAGGTGTGTTAATGAAAAAGAGGATGAAGTAATAAAAGATTACTTAGATGTTACATTTCTGAAGGATGACACTAACTGTACTGGGAGTGCTGAAAATTAAGAAATTCAAAGTGCTAAGTCAGCTGTTTGTAAAGGGAGTGTAAAGGATGTTCGGAAAATAAATTCAATATGTGCTAGGGTAAGGGTGAGGAAAAGAAGATTTAAAACATACTTCACAAAAAATTAAAAAGAAAGTTAAGGAGTAGTTTCAGATGTGTTTCATTTAATGTAAGTGAAAAGTCTGATTCTGTGGATCAAGAACAGCTGTACATAAACTCAGAATAAAACATTCAATTGGGGAAAGAACAAAAAGTAAAAAGAATTTGAAACACTTCCCTTAAACTTAAAAAGAAAGGAAATGTAATCATTTTAGAGTGCTTTCAGTAAAATGAATAGTATTAGTAATAATGTAAGAAGGATATGGATATTAGAATGTTTTGCTAAATGTGATGTAGATATTATTTTTACAGATGTTCTGGAGTGGTTGCACTGAAAAAAATAGTAAAAATATTAGCTGTAACATTGATATGGATGGGAGGGTTAAGTTTTGTAAATGTGAGGTGGAGAGAATGTATGTACAGAATTATAGCACAACACATACATATATACATGGCAAGGAAAGATGATTTGTTTAATCAAATATTAGATTATGTGGTAGTTAACATGAAAAGTAATACTGCAGTAGACTTTGTGATTTAATGGGAAATGTAAAAAGAAAGAATTAGGTTAAAAAAATACAAAAAAATGATAAAATGTGTTAAGTTAGCCGTGTGGAATAAAAGTCAATGGACATATAGAAGAGGGTTAAATGAATCTGAAATTGATTACTTGATACTATAGGAAGGTTTGGGTGAAGCAAATGGTGATACAGTTGAGACAACCTATTCGGATCATTTTGCAATATGAATGAAGGTGATGGAAAAAAGGGAGTATACTAAAATAGGAAAGGGAATAAAAAGAATAAATGAGAAAAGTATTTGTATGCTTGCTTGCTTGCTGTTCAGTTTTGGTTTGTATCATATACAACTGTATTTTATTTTGTATATTTTATTTACAAAATGATTGCTAGGTTTCTAAAAAGAATGTTAGGTTTGAAGTTAATTAATTGTATAATTGAATAATGGTTTGGAGACATTTGTGATGTCATAATCAATTGTAGTATTTAACATTTTGAAAGGCTTTTATGTTTGTAACATTTTGTCTGAGGAAGGTGGGGAGAATCTCTCTACCGAAAGCGCTTACATTAAATGGTTATTTGTCTTGAGTCTGCCCAGCCTTTGCTTCAGTACTTCGTTGTTTCCTATTGTTTTGTTTCTGGTAAAGTATTAGATTAACTTGGAAAGTGGAAAGCATTGCAGTTACAGAGGGATCAAACAACCATGAAGGTGCTTTTTATAAACTGGTGTGAGTTGTCAACTGAATTTAAAAAGTGGTACAAAAATGACTTTTCAATGGCAGGATAATATAAGAAAAGAAAATGAAGTATGGAAAGATCTATAAACATATATTGGAGAATTTAGAGATGCATACAAGAGAGTGCCATGATATGGAAAATGAAAATACATAAAATAAATCTTGAAAAAATAAAGACATTACTGTTTAAGTAGAGATAATATTTACTAAGGAGAAGGGAGGAGGTGTTTACATATTTGGGTAAAATAGTAAAGGAGGATATTAATATAAAGAGGGAAATGAAAAATATAAAAGGACAGGCAAAAAGAACACAACAGCAAATTATGAGAATTGTAGTACAGCACGTAGAAAATATGTATAAGAGTAAAAAGAAAGAAAGTAAGGAAAAATGGAAAGTAAAAACATTTCAAAAATGAATTAAGGAAGAATTTGAAAAGAAATTACTATTACTGAAATAGATGAAGTACAGTATCAGGTCCAGATGGTATAGGGTATGGAATGTAC
This sequence comes from Protopterus annectens, assembly GCF_019279795.1. Taxonomy (NCBI): domain Eukaryota; kingdom Metazoa; phylum Chordata; order Ceratodontiformes; family Protopteridae; genus Protopterus; species Protopterus annectens. Next base: position 1,790,535,909 of record NC_056729.1, read on the forward strand.
AAGAAATGATGGGACTGGCAAATAAGAGTGTTTTATAAAACGTTTTGAATGAATAGTTGAAAGAAGGACTTGTTTATGAAGACCTATGTAGTAGGATATTAAAATTTATAAAGAAAAAATATGAAAAGAATGAAATAAACTGGAGACCTATCACATTAAATAATACATATTAGAAAAATTCTGTGAGAATACTACACAGGAGAATAGAAAGAAGGATGAAGGACATTATGGAAAAAAGATGCCAAGAGTTATTATCAGAGGTTCAAGAAATTCTGAATGATATTAAGTAAAATGGAATGTGTGAAACTTATGGTAGGTGATATTAGTGAGGCATTTGATACAGTGATGATGCTTTGTGGGATGTTACAGAAAAGTATGGAACAGGTAACAGAATTAGGATAATGCATATGTCAGCATATCAAAATTACAGAGTGATGGTGAATGGGTGGCTGTGTAAAGAAATATGCATGAATTTTGGTATAAGACAAGTATATCCCACAAGTGGAAAATTGTTTGCATTAGTAATGAATGCGATAGTGAGTGAAGTAGCTTATACAATGAAAGATGTTAGAGATGTGATGCAAAAGGAAGTGGTGGTTCCAGTAGTTTTTACATATGCAGATGATACATCTGTGGTTGCTATGAATAAAATATGGATGAGAAACTGTTGGTTTCTTTGAATGGATGTTTACAGGAAATGGAAAAGCAAGGGTTTAGGTGATGTAAAAATTGGGCGGGTGATTTTTTTTTGGGTCTATATCACATGGTCGAAAGCTAATAATAGTGAACGACCACAACTTCGAAAACACCGAAACAGGAAGTTGCAATTGTGGGGGGGCTGTGCCCCCAACCCCCCCCCGCTATATATCAACTCCGAGATCGCACTACAGTGAAGAAAGGGCAAATACCCCTATCTACAATGTAGTGCGACCCCCACACTAACAACTTCCGAGTTCCAGTGTTTTTGAAGTTGGGGTCGTTCGCTATTATTAGATTTCAACCATGTGATATAGACCCAATTTTTTTCAATGACTGAAGTATCTTTGTTAGGGATAAAGTTTGGAAAAAATGAAGTAGCTATGAAGAAATGGGAAGGTTTGATAAAAGGAATGAAACATATTTTATGGGGATGACTTTTAGATTAGCATTTAAGAAAAAAGATTTATCTGGTGAATTCTATTTTAATGGGAAAACAGCATATATGTACATTGTTACTTGATCCCAGAAAACTCTGAAAAAAGAAATTGTGCAATTAGCGTTTTCTTCCATATGGGGTTCAAGATTAAATCCTATGAAAAGAAGGTGTACTATATATGAGTGAAGATGAAGGGTGACTGGGGTTATTAAATTCAATTTACTCTGCTTCTTTAAACTTGTACAGAATATTAAGATGGGTAAATGAAGAGAATGACAAATACAAATTAATAGTGAAAACATTTAAATCTAAGCAAAATAAATTGAGAGATGATGAGAATAAGAAAATGATTATATACATCAAGAAATTAAAAATCATCAAGAAAAAAATTCTAACATGGGAAATGAAAACTGATGACATATAGAAGAACACAATGATATGGCATAATAACGTGATGAAACAATATTACTATGTATATCTATGGGAACATTTTAGCAAAAGTGGTGGTAAAAGCCATTAATGTACGGAAAAAGTGATGTACTAAAACTGTAGTGTGTCAAGATTTCCTATGGAGATTGGTAATAAATAAGGTACTGTTAAAAAGGAATATACATATAAAAAGAACACAGTGTGCGTTTGCTTTGGGGGGGGGTAGAAAAGGCAACAAAATATGTTTTTTTGAAATGTAAAAGAATGGTTAAATTCTGGAAAAAGCTGTGCAAAGAAATTTTTTTGAGAATATTAATGACACAAAATACAGACACAAATTTGATTATGTGTGGAGATCATAAAAACAGGAAGAAAAATATGCAAGAAGGCTAGACAATAATTTATTTTATGTAATAATGGTTATTTAGAATGAAAGATTGAATGAAACTTTGTTTAATGGAAAATGGACTTTGGCTGATATATTGTGAAAAATTATAATATGGTTGTGAAAGGAGGAGTGATTATGGAAGACCAATCATGATGATGGTACATGGGAATGTGTAAATTTTGTAAATATGTAAATGATGTTTTGTTTAGGATGTGTTAAAGGATCCCTAACTCTTTTCGACAGGAGCCATGAGATCTTTTACTTGCAACTGAGCTACTACCAACTCAAGCAGATAAGGCCTCAGTTTAACATTTCATCTGAAGAATGGCACACTCAGAAGTGCTGTATCCCACTTACGCTGCACTGCAGTCTCCACAATTAATCTGACATGGGAATAGAACCCACAACCTTCTGCACCAAAAGCAAATATGCTACTTATGTCACGAACACTGATATTATTAATTAAAAGTAAGAACAGCAATACACAGAATGATAGAACTGTTGTTAAATTAAACAAGCAACTCAGGTTTTCAATTCAACCAAAACCCAGTTTGAGATGAAAATAGGCACCCAAGCAAAGAATAACCACAAGACCTTTTTAAGTTATGTTTGTAATCACAGTAGCATAGCACAATAACGTGCTGAGCTGACTGTAAAAGATGTTACTGACACCAAAGTTGAAGATGTAGCTAACATAATGGCTGATAAATTCAGTTCAAACTTTACCCCGTCTATCTCACATAAAATTTCTTAAACGGACTTCCCAGCAGCAATCACACAAAACCAAGTCCTGAAAGCACTATCAAAAGCAAAATATACTATTGTCAGTTGGTTCTGACAACATCACAGGATGTACCCCAAATAGCACTCTGCTTGGTTTAGCCACACCCCTACCAACACTGTTCAGCCTTAGCCTCCATACACATACCTCTCAACTTTACAGATTTTCAAAGAATTTCTAGATTTCTGCCTCCTGGTTTTGGTCTCTTCCAAATAAAATCTTATTTTTGGGGCAAATATTTGAGGACTGAAGTCAGAAAATAATGACAAACATTTGAATTTCAGACTTCATACTCTTCAGAAAATTCATGCAAATGCAAAACCTGTTATTCTAAGTTTATAAGAGCACTATTTAACAATTGTCCCTAGTTTTGCCCCTTGGAGAATCATTATTTAAGATGCTGTCAAGATTTCTTGCTCCAAGAAGTTGAGAGCTATGCCATATGTATTTGGTGCCAAGTGACTGCAGAACAGCAACAATCATTCCCAAGCATAAAGGAGAAACTTCCAGAGATACATGCAGTTACAGACTCATAAGTCTGACCAGCCTCATAAGCAAAGTCATGGAAAGAATCATCATGGAATCAATAAAGACAAAGATCCGACAAACACTGGACCTATCTCAGTTTTGATTTTTTAAAGGCAGGTCATGTTTACTCACCCTAGTAGACTTTTTGAAAAGGTCATTAAAGCAAATGATGAAGGTAAAAATTCACGCCACCTACCTCAACCTGGCCAAGGTTTCTGACAATACCTTAATTAGACATAGTAGAAAAGCTTAAATTGGAAATAACCCCCTTCTTCGCTCAAAGGATTGCCAAACTTCTCAGACAGGATGCAGGAAATCAAAACAGGGGAGGCAACATCCACAAAAACACCAGTTAACAGTGCAGCTCCCCAGCGTTCAGTGCTGGGATCTCTTCTGTTTGTTGTCCACTTCCCAGAAGTAAAAGACAACATCAAAGGGCTCTGGTTCAGTTTGCAGATGATTGCAGGCTAGGAGCAGTGATTGGATTCCTGTAAGATTAAGCTATTTTACAGGAAGGAGAAAATCAATATATGTGCAGTAACAGAAACCTGGTTTAAGGCTCCAGAGAGCACCCCAGCACTACCAGGCTACAACTCATACCATACATTTCGGCCACAGAACCCGGACCGAAATACAAAAGGTGGGGGCATATCCATATTCATCAAGGATACCCACACCTCCAGGTTAGTGGCACAGCACGATGCTTCAGAGATTATCCACATGCAACTAACAACGGGCAAAACTGCAATTCAAATTCTAGCTTGCTACAGATCACCCACCATGCCCCAGGACCCCCATTCTGAGTTTCTGGAACCACTGGGAAACATAAAGGTCCTGCCAAACACCCTAATATTGGGTGATTTCAATTACCCAAACATTAACTGGGAGAACTACTCAAGTACTAACTCCCTTGCCCAACATTTCCTAGAATTTATAAACTCAAACGCCCTGGATCAACTGGTCAACACTCCCATCAAAGGTGACAACATATTGGACCTGGTCATCACCAACATGGGCGACCAGTGTTCCACACCAGAGGTCAACCCCTCACTGGTTAGCTCTGACCATAAACAAATCACTTTGGATATCCACATTCCGCCCCCGGACAAGGAAACCACTCCGAAAAACTTTTCAAAAGCAAACTTCACATTACTTAAGACCGAGGTGGAAAGTTTCAAAGCCCCCATGCTAAAGGATAACGCTGTCCAAGCTGCAAAATCCTTTACTAATGCATTCCACAGGCACCTACAAGAATGCATGGATCATGCTATCCCAAGCAAAACCAAGACTCACTCCTCCAAGAAAAGGAAACCAGTCTGGTGGACTACTGCCATAAACAAGCTATACAATAGAATGAGGAAACTAGTATAGAAAAGAGTAAAATCCCAAGAAGGGAAGACATCCCTGATCAGTATCAATAAGAAACTACGATCCCTCATAAAATCATCCAAGGCGAGCTTCAAAAGAAAAATTGCCATGGACTCCAAAGATAACCACAAGGCACTCTTTAGCTATGTCAAGAATCTAAGTGGCAATGCTCAGATCTGCTCAGAGTTAGTGCAGAATGACACAAAACACACTGAACCGACCGATACTGCCAACATCCTGGCAGGCAGGTTCAGCGCAAACTTCACCCCCTCTCACCCCCAAAAGGGCGCATAACCATACCAGAAGAATGTAGAGCCCCTGAAATCACAGGCACTCAGGTTAAAACAGCCCTCTCCAAAGCCAAAAACGAGCATCAATGGGACCGGACGTTGTCCCAGGCTGCGTCCTACATGAGCTCAAAGACGAACTAACCCCTCACCTAAACACACTGTTCAAACTCAGCCTCTCGACAGGCTATGTACCCCATAGAGTGGCGCACAGCAATGGTTATTCCACTCCACAAAGGTGGAGCCACAACAGACCCTGGGAACTATCGCCCTATAAGCCTGACCAGCTTGGTCTGCAAGGCTATGGAGCGCATCATCATAGAACTCATTAACAGAGACACTGGGAATCTCCAAACACTGAACCATACCTAGTTTAGCTTTGTTAATTCATTAATTAATTTATTTATTTTATTTACATTTGTTGACCAAGAGTGTCTGACTGGACCTAGGTCCATTTTCAGCGGAGGCCCAGGGAGAAAAGCTCCACAGTTAAAATAAACAGACAGTAGTTACATTGGATTACATAGCGATTAACAATTTAACATAGCAATTAATTACAAACATATTTACAGATGAAGAACATAGTACATCAGTAGACAACTAGAATCATTATCTGCGAAGTACATAACAGACATTAACAAATGTTAGAATAAGAAGTTCCCGCTGTATAATAAGTACTAGGCTTATGAGGGGCAGATCATGCCTCGTAAACCTGGTGGACTTCTTTGTGACAGTTACCAAGGCTATAGACGAGGAAAAGGTGGTACACACACAGCCTACCTAGACCTCGCAAAGGCCTTCGACACCATTCCCCATTATGGTATTATAGGACAAGCTCACCAGCCTGAACATAAAGCCCTACGTCACAAGATGGGTTGCCAACTGGCTCACGGACAGAACCCACATGGTGAGAGTTGCGGGAGCTAGGTTCGACTCTAAACCAGTTACAAGTGGCTTTCCCCAGGGCTTAGTCCTCGGACCCCTCCTGTTCGGCATATACTTCTCAGAGGTACAGGCAAACACAGGAGGACTTATGGCTGACCAAGTTCGCAGATGACTGCAAACTAGGGGCTATAACTGACTCTCCAGCTGACACAAACATCCTCCAAAAGGGTCTCACTGAGACGGATACCTGGTGTCAAAATCATGGTCTCAAGCTAAATGCCAAAAGTGCATAGTCAATCCCTTTGGAAAAAACAAAGTACCCACAAACTACCACATAGGTGGTAGTCCCCTAAATACGTAAGATGTAATAAGGGATCTGGGGACCCAAGTAGATACCAATCTCTCCTTTGATAATCACATTGCCAAAGTGGTTAGAAAATCCTTCTATGTGCCCACCTAATCACAAAAGGATTTGCATCCAGATCAAAAGCGGTCATTGTGCCCCTCTACTCATCACTCATCAGACCCATCATAGAGTACAATGCCCCATTTGGGATGTACCTTACAAGATGCCTTCAACAGCTGGAAAGACCACAGAAGTACCTCGCCAAGAGGATCACTGGCCTCAAACAGATGCCTATGCAGCTCGACTGAAGAAACTCCAGCTGTACTCGGTTGCATACCGCCTACTCAGAGATGATCTCTGCCTGACATACAAGGCCATGCCCAACCCAGAATTGATGGACATGCTCCACCTAAAGAAAACCTTATCCCCTCGAGCCACACACTCTAGGGATCTAAACCTCACCATAACAACCAATAGGACGTGCTGGAGGGCTAGATTCCTGTCCCAGAGACTTCCCATGCTTTGGAACAAGATTCCAATCTACATTAGGCAGAGCTCCTTGCTAACACTCTTCAAGAGAAATTTTGACGAGTGGATGGGAAACAGAAAGTTTACCCCAGGGATCACTTCAGTGGCTCTGCTGGACACAGGCACAGGAACTAATCTAAGGGGGCGGCGAAAGCCATCATATTCTGGCTAGGCTTATAAATGCCTTCGGGCAGATACCTAGCACCTACCTATGAACATATAAGACGTGTCCCAAACAAATAACTGGTGGCAGACTAGTGGACTAAAGCAAATTCCAAAAAATGAATTACCTTTTCCTTTGGACAGTCGACTCCGCTGGGAACTAACTCATTGACAATGCATCCCTAAGAGTCGTCCCAGTAGTTTAAGATCGGTGGATTTATGTGGACAGTAGCCTAACTGTTGACTAGCATGTGTCAACTGTTGTAAGGAAGTCCTTTACTACGTAGCTCATAAACAAGGGGGTTGCTTCTAGATTCAAGGATGTCATCCTCTTTACTCAGCCTTCATTAGACTACTCATTAAATATTTATTTTATTTATTTATTTTTCCTTTTGTTGACTGGGTTAGTCCCACTAGGCTAGTGACCTCTTTTCAAGGGAGACCTGAGGTTGTATTTATTCTACAAACGGAGATTTGGCAAGGGCACTGGGGAACTTCAACTATTTTCTATAAGTGCCTTGATCTTTTACATGGATCTGAGCTACAACCAACTCAAAGAGATGGGACTTTTGGTTTGTTCTCTCATCCGAAGGATGATGCATTCCACTGTATCTCCCTTTAAGAACGAAACTAGCTAGAACTCCCACAACTCCTTCACTTTAATCAACTCACCCTCGCTCATAAACTTATTAACCACCCTCATAACATTCCTTCCCTTCAAACCCTTCTCCAACCCTATCACTCCACTAGGCCCCTAAGATCAAGCAACAGAAATCAACTCACTGTTATCAAACCCAAAAACTCAGCAGGAGAAGCCATATTTTCATGTACCATATCTAAACTTTGGAACAATCTTCCACCCTCTATAACTACTCTACCTTCCAGCAGCCTTTTCAAGACTGCGCTCAAATTCCACTTAAATTAGCACTGGCTTTGTCCTTGTTTTAATCCAGACTAACACCCCCACCCTTACCCCCCCCCCACCTAGACTCTTAGCCCAACTATACTACCGCCACTACTAACCACAGTCAGAATTAGCTAGTTGTCTTTACATACTTTAAAATCTTGTCTGACAGCTTTTTTACTAATATTATAAATGACAGGAAACTATCTTAACTTGCAACATTTACTGTATAAACTGTTGATAATCAATATCTTGTTATTGTTTTAAAGCCAACAACCTGCAATGTTGTATACTATTGCTGAAACTTTGTTTCTCTATTTATCATGTGCATGATGTGGAGCTTTTCTCCCCGGGCATCCGCTGAAAAAGGACCTGCGTCCAGTCGTAATTTCCTGGGAAACAAATGTAAATAAAATAAATAATAAATAAATAAAATAAAGGGCGTGGCACTCTCCCAATGATGTACTACAGTGTCAGCAATCCAATCACATGAACTGGGAATAAAATCCTCAACATTCTACTCTTCCAGCACAAAAGGCAAGTGTGCTACCTGCTGCATCACTGACACTGGTGTCACTGGTTCTAGGTGATGGGAAGAAAAAGGAAAACCAGGACAAATTCCATGCCCATACAAGAAGATCAGAACTCCAAAAAGACAGTGATGGTCAGTAACAAGCTAACCACAGACACTGGAAATTTGCACATGGCACTTTAACCACTGAGCTACCATGTAGTGCAGACTGCAGGAGAATGCAGACAGGCTGTGCATGAAGACTGTCAGTTATATGTATGAAAGAGTTAAGCTGTACTAATAATATCCACAGCCTGCCTGTAATTTTGTGACAGGTTCTAAAAGGTCAGTGATGGTCTCTGGGGCATATACACATAAAAATGAATGATCTTTTACAAAACACACAAGCCTAAAAGCAACTGTGAACTGCCTAATTGAGGTGCATTTGTGCTGCTAGACACACATAGGGCTTTCAGCAAGAAAGTGAAGTCAAGCCTCATTTGCCATGAGAAATTCCTGTAACAAAAAACTGCAGACAAAATACTAAACTACTATGCAGCCTTTCAACCCAGATGGTCTGTTCAGTATAGAAAACTTGGAACCTATTATACAATGAACACTTGCTTCTCACTTAGAAGTTTATGAGTGTTTAACTATTCTTTTTGTCATGATCTCATAAACCTTATAAAGTTCACTCTTGAGGGATATGGAAATTCAATCAATGCAGAATTTGATGCCAAACGTTAAACAGAAACAGTACCCAGCTATGCACTTTCTCATACCTATGAAAAAATGCTGCATATACTACTTTATTGCCATATTTTACATTCTATCTTAAAACACTACATAACCAATATCGTATTTCACATATTTATCAATTAACTAGATGGGGGGGGGGACATGATCGAAGGCCACAAGGCAAAATAATATACAACAATTAATTGTGGCAGGAGATATTAGTGAAAAGCATTAATGACAAAACACAAAGAAGGTCAGCACACACATCTGGACACTAACAAAAACATAAGGCTTTCAGATTTAAATTTATTAAAACTCATTTGCCTACTACTGTGTGGCCATGACCAAATAACTTAAACAGTGCTTGTGGGCAAGTGAGAGTTTGGGCTAGTTTCTTCAACGGTCCTCTGGATTGCAATCCTAGTACAATCTATGAGGTAAGTGCTTAAACCTGCATGTAAAACACAAAATAAAAGATAAGAAAAAGAAGTTATGTACTCACCGTAACATTCCATCTCAGTAGTTCTACTTCATTTGTCTTCAACCTGTGGGTACTGGATCTGTATTGGATCCGAGCCGGCAATTTCACTAGCATCTGCTCTGAGCTCCAAGCTCCTCCCCTTACCTATAATACACCACCACTACCTTCCAACTCCCAGACTGAGTTTTTTGCAACTTTCGCTGAGAACCCTACCTCAAAAAATACCTTACACACCTAAAATCAGCCAAAAAGGCTGTCCATATGGTAAGGACAGGGTGAAGGAGGGAAGGACGGTTGAAGACAAATGAAGTAGAACTACTCAGATGGAACATTATGGGGAGTACATAACTTCTTTATCTGAAGTAGTTTACTTCATTTGATCTTCAACCTGTGGGACAGAGTCCCCAGCTACTAAATACCTGGGTGGCCCTCATGGAAGGATATTCTGGAGCACCGCGGAAGCAAAGGATGCTCTCCTTCGAAAAATCAAATCCAATTTGTAGTGAGAAATAAAGGTATGAGAGGAGGACCAAGTAGCTGCAGAACAAATATCATCCAGTGAGACTCTTGACCGAAAGGCCGCAGAAGCAGCCATGGACCTAGTCGAGTGAGCTTTCACCTGACCCGGAAGAGACAAACCTTTATCCTTGTAGATCTGAAGGATACACAAAGAGATGCATCTAGCAATGGTAACCTTGGAGATAGGTTGACCCAAAAAGAGTTTAGGAAAGGACACAAAAAATTGATCAGATTTGCGAAAGGTTCTACTGCTGTGTAAATAGAATCGTAACAGTCTATGAACATGCAACAAGTATAGCCTGTATTCCATTTTGTTAGCAAAATTTGAGATGAAAACAGGTAAATTGATGGCTTGACTGATGTTAACCTGTGATGCTACTTTTGGAAGAAAGGAAGGGAAACCCTGCCCTTATGGAAAATCATGTATGGAACTTTAGCAGACAACGCTTTCAGTTCTGAAACCCTCTTAGCAGAGGTGATAGCCACTAGAAACGCTGTTTTCCACGATAAAGATTTAAGATCTGTGGTTGCTGCAGGTTCAAATGGCGGAGCGACCAACGCTTTAAGAACTATAGTAAGGTCTCATGGAGGAATGGGATCTTTGACTGTAGGACGCAAGTGGAAGGTACCTTTAATAAAAGCTTTACACAATCTGGAAAATGCTAAAGAAGTAGAATTCTTGCCCACATGGAAATGAGAAATGGCAGCTAGTTGAACTGTGTTTGTAGAAGAGATAGCTCCTTTTTGAAAAATATTTGCCAGAAAATCCAAATTTGCTGAAACAGGAGCCGTGAAGGGGTCTAAACTCCTTTGAGAAGCCCAAAAGGAAAAACATTTCCATTTGCTACGATAAAACTTGCTGGTGGACGACTTATGAGCTGCCACCAGAATAGACCTGACTGAAGAAGACAATCCAGGAGTCCTAGCAATCAAGGGAACTGTAGAAGCTAAGCCGTGAGCTTCAAACTGTCTAGACTTGGATGAGGGACCCTCGAGGGGTGTGAAATGAGATCCTGAATGGGATCCAAGATGGAGCCAGAAGATGAGACCAAAGGAAGGGAAACCATACCTGGCGAGACCAAGATGGGGCAATGAGGATCACTTTGCTTCCTAGTCAACAAGCTTTCTGTAGAAACCTCGGAATAAGGGGTACAGAAGGATAAGCATACAGAAGACAGGGAAGCCAAGCATGGACTAGAGCATCTCTGGGGGATTCTCCCGGCTGGGGGTTCACAGCGAAGAACTCGCTGCACTTTGCGTTGGAAGGAGATGCAAAGAGATCGCAGCAAAGCCGACCCCACTCTAGAAAGATCTGCTCTGCTACTGAAGGATTCAGAGACCACTCATAAGGCATCAGAATAGTCCGACTTAGTCTGACTGCTAGAATGTTGGACAGTCCCAGAATATGCGTTGCTGTCAGAAAATGACCGGTGGAGATCACCAATTCACAAACTCTCATAGCCTTGTGACAAAGGGGGTAAAATCTGGTCCTGCCCTGTTTGTTGATATACCAGAAAACTAACATGTTGTCTGACTGAAATGCAATGGTTCCCAGAGGTAGAAAGGCATGAAGGGCATGCAAAGCCAAATGGACCGCCCTCATCTCCAGAACATTTATATGCAAACTGGTCTCGATAGGGGACCAAAGGCCTTGGACTGTCCTTCTCGAACAATGCCCCCCCACTCAAGTTGGGAGGTATCCATGGTCACTGTGGCTTGGACAGGAGCTGGAACAAAAGGTCACCCCTCCTGAATTTCCAGAGAATGCATCCACCAAAGAGGGGACGACCTACAGATTTGGCTGAGGTGTATTGGATGCGAAAACGGAGGATCCAACAGGGACTACTGCACTGCTAAAGTCCACTGTAGTACTCACATATGTAATCGAGAACATGGAAGAAGCGTTATGGTCGCCGCCATAGAACCTAGGTCCCTCAAAACCGATTCTGCTGTGGGAAGGTAAGAATGGTAGATGAAGGCAACAATGCATACGTAGGTTTCAAGCTCTCTCCGTGGTCAGGAAGATTTTTGTCTGTAGAGTGTCTATCCATGCCCCTATGTATTCTATCACCTGGACAGGATGGAGAAGAGATTTGGTTGCGTTGATTGTAATCCCTAAGTGGAGTGCAAACTTTAGGAAATAATCTCTGGTCGGTCCAGCAAAGTAGATGCTTGGTGGAAACAGTAAGGAGCCAATGGTCCAGGTACGGGTAGACTTGAATTCCCTGAAGCCTCAGGTGAGCCACTACTACTGCCATCACTTTGGTGATCACGCTGGGGGCTGTGGTGAGACCAAAGGGTAGGGCTCAAAATTGGTAATGATTGGCTCCTAGCTGGAAGCGGAGGAAACTCTTGGAGCTTCTGTGCTTCTTTACGTGATAGTAAGCATCCTAGAGGTCGAATGAGCAAATCCAGTCACTCTCTTGCAGGTATGGCATGATGGACTGTAAGGTGACCATCCGGAACTTTTCTTTGGCAACTGACAGGTTCATAGTAGATAGGTCCAGAATGGGCCTTAAGTCCCCCATTTTCTTTGGCACCAAAAAGAACCTGGAGTAGGTGCCCAATCTGGACTATCTGGGGGGATGGGTTTGATGGCTCGTTTCTCTAGCAGCTTGGAGATTTCTAGTGCTGGTGCCTCCCTTTGCACGGGTGGTACGTCCAGAAGGTGTTTGAAAGGTTTGGGAGAAACCACAAAAGAGATAGAGTATCCTCTGGAAATTATCTGAAGCATGCAACGGTCTGATGACACAGTTTCCCATGCCATCAGGTGCAATAACAGGCGACCCCCGACTGTCTCCAAAGCAGAACAGTTGGGCAACCCCTCACGGTTTCTGTGCGGGCCTGTCCGAGAAAGGTTCTCGGGACCCAAAATTCCTCTGACCTCCCTCTGCCTCTGGGCCAGCGTCTATCCTGTCCCCCTCTGCCTCTAGGGGAAGAAGAGCCCTGAGTGTCCTGGGAATACTGAGCCTTCCAGAACCTCAAGTTCTTTTGCCCTCGCTGATTCCAGGAAAAGGATCTTTGAGGGTTCGAGAAGCAGATTCCGACAGCAGACAGTATTTTCCGGTCTTTCTCACTCTGGAACAAGGTGTCTCAGACGGTCTTACCAAAGAGGGTAGAACCGTCATAAGGGGCGCTCACAAAAGATGCCTTGAAGGGGTCCGTGAACTGATATAATCTGAACCAGGTATTACGCCTCATGGACATGCCACCCTAACCGCTCCTTCAGTCGCATGTGAGAGGAGTCGCATGGATGTGTTAGAAACCGCTGTCAAAGTAGCCATCCTCGCAGAGAACATGTTTCTGTCTTCCTGTGACATGGACTTTGGGGGAGACTCAGCCAGTTCCTTAACCAGGTTGAGCTGCAGTTTGGTAACATGGGCAAAGTAGTTAAACGCCCTAATGGAAAAGGTCGCTGATGCATAAACCCACTTCCCTAGGCAGTCCGTCATCCTAGACTCACGGTCAGACTCACGGTCAGGGGGATGAACAGAGGAACTCTTCTGGGCTAGTTCCTTTTTGGTGGCTGCTGCTACCACCATAGCATCTACAGACAACCCTTTATTCCACGCTGGTCTGTCTGTGGGGGGACACAAAATTTTGCCTGGGCATTTCGTGACTGGTTCCAAATTGTCCAGCTCCTTCCAAGCCCACGAGGTGACTAAGTCCACAAAAGGATCTCCGGGAGGGGACACCCAGGAAGTAGACAGGCCCATGCTGAAAGCCTCCAAGAATACAGATTCGTCCGAGGAAGGTTTTGGGGCAGACCAACCTCCCCGCTGGCATAAGACTTCAAAGATGTCTCCGAAGGAGAAATCCTCAGGAGGTGATTCTGGGGAACCTTCCCCGTCATCCAAATCCATATCCTCAGTGAGGGACTCCGGGGAGTCCAAGTGCCTCCTCTTGCACGTATGCTTGCTAGGTACGTCTCCAGTGGGGCTCTCCGGGGGGAACTCACAAGCTTCTTGTTCCTCAGGGGGAACCACCTGGGGCTCCTTGAACATGGGCTGCCCCTCAGGTAAAATTATGGGATTCGCACATAAAGCAGAGGGAGTCGGGGCGTAGTCCGAAGAAATAGCCAAGGGCCTCGATCCAGTGGAGAGAACCCTTTCTACCACGTCAAATGCAGAGGGAGAATGAGCTTCCTGGACCACTGGTAAGGGAACCGCTCTCCCCAGATCCAAAGTGAGAATCGGAGTCGGGCCAGAAGTGGATATAGCTCCGAGGGAGGGAACTTGACCCGACAACGTCAGAGCCAATGGAAAAAGTTCCACTCACTCGGATCAGACACCCACGCTCAGGCTTCGTGAGCCACTCAAATCCGAACTGGTCGAGGATCTGACATGCTCCAGGCAGCTGCCGGCATAGAGGAGACAGGTACCATTAGCACCAACCCCCTGATTAAGGCCATCCTTGGATCCATGTACTCAGAAACCGGGGGTCGGATAGGAGAATGAGATATTGGTGTGAAGAAGGGAAGCAAGCCCCCCCCCCCCTCCAGAGGGAGAGGGGGCTGGAAATACTCCCATCTGAATTTGTGTACGAATAAACCTCTGCATAATTTTATCCATGTAAGTTAAAAGGGAAAGAAACTCGGCAAATAAATAAAATAAAAGCTCCGTTGAACGTACAAGATAAAAACCACAGAATTTATTCTAAATAGTTGTGAAGCGCTTTTCGTCTACTTTGACCAATGGGTAGACTTCATCAGACAAATCAGCTACTAAATGCAGGTGAATTAAATACTTTAAAACAAGATTGACATTAAATTTGACCAATCATAACATCAAGATACAAAAATAAATAAATAAATAAATAAAAAGACCAATACAAACACCACAGGTAATCTCAGGACGCCTCCTCCATACATTTAACCCTAAAACTCTTTTCTTAGTTTATCATTCTAAATAACTTACAATTTAATAGAGGAAATATGAGAAAATATAATTGATCTGTGACACTCAAGTGAAATAATACAAAAATATTACACATAACTTAACAAACAAATTCAACACAGGAGGCTTTTCAATTTTAAAATACATTACAATGAAGTTATTTCATTCAAACCTGGAAAGGTATAAGAATTTAGCCTCAGCTGCCAAATTAACTTACACTTCTCTAATAAAAGTTGATAAGGGTCTCCTTTTAAAATAGGGTAACCTGATCTATTACCCTAAACAAAAACTGTGGGTAGGGTTTTCATTACACTGCCTTGCCAAAGCATTTAAACTATTCTTCCTAATGTCTAAAGCCTACCGTACCGAGCTCAAGTTCCTCCCTTTACCCATAATCCTCTTTAGCCTGAATTCTCTCAGATCGAGTTTATCATCTATTTAGCCTATCATACTGCCCATGGCACAAAAGTCAGTAATAGTACAGTATAATTACAAAACAAAAATCAAGTTAGACTGCAAGGAAAGAAGGAAAAATGGAAATAAAGAAACATTAGACTAGAGCTCATCAAAAAGCAAACAACATAACACACCTCAGGTCGATCTAGGAGACCAGAAAATAAAAACTTCCAAATTAGAAGAAGAATGGAGGGCAGGAGGTTGAGGAAGGATGAAAGACAACAGAGATGCATTGTTATGGTTGAGGAACAGCTCTTTCGTATGTTACTCAACTGATGAGGCAGAGCCCCCAGCTAGATAAACCCCATGGTGGCCCTCAACGAAAGATATTCTGGAGTACAGTGGAGCCAACCACTGCCCTATATTCTAGACAAGCTCTCCAATTTGTAGTGAGCAATGAAAGTATGAGTATTAGACCAAGTGGCAGCTTCAGAAATGTCATCTATGGAAGCTCTGGACCAGAAAGTTGAGGTTGTAGCTACAGATCTGGCGGAATGAGCCTTATGAAGTTTAGGGAGTGTCAGTCCCTTCTTCTTACAGATAAAATAAATGCAATGAGTGAGCCATTTAGCTAAAGTCATTTTTGAAACTGATTTGCCCAATTTGTCTTTGAAAAAGGAAAATGGTCTGATTTTCTGATATTTTTTGTTCTATGGAGATAAAAATGCAAGCTGTTTTTGAACATCCAAAAGATGCAGCATGTATTCTCCTTTGGTGGAAACAAATTGAAAAGAAAACAGGAAGGGTGATGGACTGATTTACAGCCGTTTCTGAAGCCACCTTAAGTATAAAGGAAGGATTAGTATGGAAAGAGAGACTCCATCTTTGTGAAAGATCAGCTATGATTGCTAAGAAGAGAGAACATGGAATTCTGATATCAGTCTGGCTGATGTGATCGCAACCATAAAAATAGTTTTCCAAGACAAATACTTTTTAAGTCCACCTTGGCAGCTGGTTCAAAGCCATGCTGGTGGGGGTCAGGGCTTGGAGAAGTATTGTTAAATCCCATGGAGGGGTAGGATCTTTAATAGGGGTGTTGAACAAAAATGTACCTCTGACAAAGGTTTTGCATAAACTAGAAGATAACATGGACAAAAGGTTTTCTCCTACATGAAAATGTAAGATGGCTGCAAGTTGGATAACTAGATAAATTATTAAATATAAAAGCAAGAAAATCTAGGACAGCTAGAACAGGTGCTGAGAAGGGATCTAATTGCCTCTGGACAGCACAAAGAGAATATTTTCTATTTGCTCATATACCTTCCTAGTACAATCCTTCTGAGAGGAAACAAGGATGTGATGAACTGGGAAGGAATACCTGGACCGTCTAGCCATCACTGGAAGTGAAGAAACCAAGTGGTCAATATGAGAGTCTGAATGTCCAGATGAGCTACCCCTGATGGATGAGAGAGGAGATTCTGGTTTGGGTCCTGCATCCAAGGGGGGGTGCTCTAGATGAGGCCACAGGAAGGGAAATCATAACTGTTGAGGCCAAACAGGGTCAGTGAGGATTACTTTGCTTTTCCAGTGAAACGCTTTCTGAAGAAATATGTGAATTAGAAGTGTAGGAGGAAATACATGTAGAAGCCCTGGGGGCCAACTGTGAATTACAGTGTCTCTTGGTGATGTCCCCCTATGGGGGAATCACAGCAAAGTTGGGAGATGAAAGGGGAATTGAAAAGATCACAGCACAGCTAGCTTCACTGATGAAAACATGTATCTACCACCACAGGATTAAGAGACCACTGTTAAGAGTAAAATGGATCTTCCCTGCGATTTGCATTGCCAAAAGAAAGCAGCCAGAAGAGATCGCTCACTGCCAAACTCTCAGAGCCTCTCAACACAGGGAACATGAACTGGTTCTCCCCTGCTTATTGATGTAACAGACTAATCACATGCTGTTTGTCTGGATGGTAATCAGCCCTTGAGGGGGGAGCATCTTGAAATGCCTGCAATACTAACAGGACTGCTCTTATTTCCAAGACATTGGTGTGAAGACTGACCTTTAATTGGGACCAAGTGCCTTGGAACATCCTTCCCAAGTAATGAATCCCCACCCTAACTGGGAGGCATTTGTAGTCACTGTGGCTGTGGTGGTGGAAGGATAAAAGGATGGCCCTGAGATACTCCTTTTTTGGTGATCCACCAGTCTACATGTTCCCTGCAAATCTTGGTAACCCAAAGCAGTGCAGACAGGTGGGGTGTCATCTTAATGAACTTGCACTGCAAGCATCCACTTCAGTACCCTCATATACCTTGCTAGAGGTACTGGAGTTATGGAAGCTGACCGAGATCCAAGGAGTTGCAATACCAACCTTGCTAGCGGGGAAGGAAGAGAAAGAATGTGGGATGCTTGACTCTCTAAGGTGTTTACTCTTGTCTGTGATAAGCTTGAAATTTGTGTCACTGTATCCAGATGAGCACCAATAACCTTTAAGACTTAAATGGGAGAGAGCTGAGACTTAGTGTAGTTCACTGTGATGCCTAGCTAAACACATTGTTGGAGCAAGTTGTCCCTGGCTTCCATGAGTAGAAACTTGGTGGGAGCAGAGAGGAGCCAGTCTTCAAGATATGGAAACACATGGAATCTCAGCAATCTCAAGTGAGCTGCGACCACTGTCATCTGACTGGTGAACACTCTGGGGGCTGTGGTAAGACCAAAGAGCAGGGACCTGTACTGGTAATGACTAGCTCACAGCCAGAAGTGTAAATATCTCCTGAACTACCTGTCTGTTTTGAAGTGATAGTGAGCATCCTGGACAGCTATAGAGCACTTCAAATAATCATTGCATAATAGTGGTAGAATGGACTGAACTATAACCATTCAGAATTTCGAGCGTCTAACAAACTTATTTAGACTGCTGAGATCCAAGCTAGGTCTCGGGTCCCAGTTTCCCTCTGGCATCAAAAAGAATGTCAAGTAAGTTCCAAATCCTTGCTGGTGTGAGGGGACCATATGGATGACTCTTTTGGCCAGCAGTTTTTTTTTTTATTTCAGTAGCTGCTACTTTCCTTTGACTAGGTGGAATGTCAGTGATCTTTGTGGACTGATTGGGGAGCTGAAAGGAAAATGGTATGTGATAACCTCTGGATATGATCCTCTGCACAAAAGTATTTTTGGTGATGGCTGTCCAGGTTTCTGGGTGTAGCAATAAGTGCCCCCCAACTGCCTCCAGAGTGCAGCAGTTGGGCAACCTTTTAGAAGCACTGGAAGGGCTTCTTAGGGAAAGGACTACTTGCCCTGGTTTTGGCAAGCCTCCTCCAAGGGTGATGTCTACCACTGTATTTCCCTGCTGTGGGGGGAACCTGTCCCCACAGAAGTCTTGGGATGAGCCTTGAGACTTATGGAACCACATTCTTCCTGCCACCTCTCTGTATTCAAGAAAAAGTCTTTGAGGGGTAGAGAAACGTAACCCTGTGACAGATAATGTCTTCCTATCTTGTTCACTCCTAGATAGGATTTTTTTCACCTTAGGGCCAAATCAGGTGGAGCCACTAAAGGAAGCACTGATGAATGATGTCTTGAAAGGCTCCGCAAAATCACAGAGGCACATCCAGGCATGCCGTCTAATAACAATTCCTGAACAAGCGGTTCTCGAAGCTCCCTCTGACGCATAAGAAATCTGCTTCACAGAAGCATTCATCAAGGACTGTAGGGTGGTCAGTTGTGAATAAAAAGTATTCTTGTCCTCCACAGACAAGGACCCTAAGAGGGCAGTGGAAAACTCCATGATCAAGTCCCTCTGAAATCTCATAATGTGTGCCAAATAGTTCAGCGGCCTGAGAGTAAAGTCACTGATGCATGAACATGCTTCCCATACCTGTCCAACACCCTGTACTCTTTGTTGGGTGGATGGACTGAAGAACTTTGTTCAGCAAGTTCTTTCTTGGTGGCTGCTGCTACCACCATATCATCTACTGGGGCACCCTTGTTCCAATAGGTTCAATCCTTGGGCAAATTAAGGTACTTATCCAGCCTCTTGGATCCTTCCAAGTCCAGTGGGAGATGAGGTCAACCATTTCTTCTGCCAGGGGGACTACCCACATTGCAGCTGAGCAAGTCTAGAGAAACAATAACTCCTCCTGGGAAGGGAGGGGGGGGGGGTTGGAAGACCAGCCACCTTTCTGACTCAAAAGTTTGAGTATTTCACGAAAGGAG
Organism: Protopterus annectens; assembly: GCF_019279795.1. Classification (NCBI taxonomy): domain Eukaryota; kingdom Metazoa; phylum Chordata; order Ceratodontiformes; family Protopteridae; genus Protopterus; species Protopterus annectens. The sequence goes on from NC_056729.1 coordinate 1,790,555,409, forward strand.
ACATCCTCAAGGGGTGATCTGGGGTACCCTTCCCTTTCACTTAAGTCCGTGTCTTCTGTCAGTGATTCCTATGTGGAATCCACGTGCCTCCTTTTGCACATGCGTTTACAAGGAAGCTCCTCAGTGGGATGCTCTGGAAAGGACTCAAAAGTGAGTCTTGGATGAGGACCACCCCTAGGCTAGAACAGACTGGCTGTCCTGATGAGACAGGGTAACGGCACTCTGGGACCAGAGCACACAGCTGCAGAGGGGGTGGACCGGGGGGGGGGGGGGCAAGTATGCCTTGTCACTGAGGTGGAAAATGCTCTCTCCCTTACCTCAAAGGCAGAAGTCATGGGAGAAGCAAGGGCCACCCTGCTAGGAACTGAAGACACCTGCTCAGGATGCCTCAGAGCATCACATGATTCTGCTTCAAAAGCAGAGGTCAGAGCTGAGCTGTCCAACACCAAGGTCCCAAGAGGAAGGGATGGTTATGACAGCATTGGAGTCAAACCCAACCCCACAGAACCGGTGCCAATGCTACAGCCCAAGATCCCGCTGGTTCTGACACTGTCGGCACTGAGTGGATCAGAGATGCAGTCAGAAAGGCTAGGCCTTCAGATCCGACACAGACAAAAGTACAGTTTTGTACCTACCATAAATGTAGATGTTCGAAGATCCACATTGCTGCAGTCCTAACACTTGGGTAGTCCGCTGTCCCAGTCGGCCCGAATACCAAAGTATAAGGCTGACGTCGGTCAAGGCGCATTAGTCTGACGTCAGGACGTCAGGGTACAAATGCGCATGACCGACGTCATATCCTCAGTCTTTTCTTGCCCCAGATGTCAGAAGACCCTAAAAAGATAAGGCCAAACCAAAAAACAACAACACACCAAACACCCCTGTACCAAATATATATACAATATATACAAAGTCAGAATGGTACAATCCCACCAACACAACCACCCCTAAACACAGAGGGGAAGGAGGGAGGGTAAATTGGACTGCAGCAATGTGGATCTTCGAACATCTACATTTATGGTAGGTACAAAACTGTACTATGTTCTTCATCTCACATTGCTGCAGTCCTAACACTTGGGTAGAATCCCAAAGCAGAGGAAAGGGAGGATGGCAAATCACAAAGAAGCAGGAGCTGCCAACATGCCCTGTAAAATAGCAGTGGCAAAACCAGCCCTAGATTTAGAGTAGAGAGGAAGGTGGTAATGCTTAGAGAAAGTATGCACTGAACTCCAAGTAGCTGCCTCTAAAATATCCTTAGTTGCCACCCCCCTTAGAAAAGCTGTGGAAGTGGCAGTAGCCCTAGTGGAATGAGGCCTAATCCCAGCTGGAATCTCCTTGCCATGATGGGAATAACAGAAAGTAATGCAAAACCCAATCCACTTAGAAATAGTTTGTTTTGACACAGGCTTGCCCTGAGAACCCAAAGCAAAAGAAACAAACAACTGCTGAGACTGCCTGAAATCCTTAGTCCTGCTTAAATAATAACGCAACTGCCTGTGTACATCTAAAGTATGCAAAATCTTTTCCCCCTTATTTTGGGGATCTGCATAAAAAGTAGGCAAATGAATAGTTTGGTTTAAAGCCACACTAGAAACCACTTTAGGCATAAAGGAAGGATTAGTACGTAAAGATACCCTATCCTTATGGAAAATCAAGAAAGGCTCAACTGCCATAAGGGCCTGCAATTCAGAAACCCTTCTTGCAGAGGTAATGGCCAACAAAAATGCAGTCTTCCATGACAAATATTTTAACTCAGCAGTAGCTGCAGGCTCAAAAGGTTGTAGAGTGAGTTTCTCCAACACAAAATTGAGGTCCCAAGCAGGAGTAGGAGCTCATTGGGGTCTTATATTCTTTGCCCCTCTAAGAAATTGCTTGAACAAAGGATGAGAAAACAATGGTGGGTCACAATCATAGTGAGCTGAAATTGCTGCAGCATGAATCTTAATGGAAGAGAAAGACAAACCTTTGTCCAATAACTCAGTAAGATATTGAAGAGCCACACTCAAATTAGGCTCAGAAACATCCAAATCTTTTGCTGCACTTCAAAATAAAAATCTCTTCCATTTTTCTGCGTACACTTTCCTTGTACTAGGTCTTCTGGCTTCCATAATCACATTCAAAACTTGTTGAGGAAGCTGAGACCTGCTATGGCTCAAAACAGAATATGCCAGGCTGTTAGATGCAGAGAGTGAAGCTTGACATTGAGTAGATGACCGTCCTTCTGAGACAATAGGTGTGGAATCAAAGGTAAGGGCCATGGAGGCTTCCTTACCAGACTCCTCAGTAACGGGTACCAGTGCTGTCGAGGCCAATCTGGAGCTATTAAAATCATCCTTGGCTTGTCTTGTCTGACCTTTAGGAGTACCTTTGGGAGGAGAGGCAGAGGTGGAAAGGCATACACATGAAGATTTTTCCAACTGAAAGAAAGAGCATCCACTTTCCAAGCTGTGTAATGAAACTTTTTCGTGCAAAACTTTGGCAGCTGGTGGTTTAGTGGAGAAGCGAACAGATCTATGTCTGGAGTTCCCCATGACACTGTCAATTTCTGAAATACATGAAGATCCAGTTTCCACTCGTGGGGATCCATGATTTGCCTGCTTAACACATCTGCTAAGGAGTTCTGTGCTCCCGGCAGAAACCTTGCTTGAAGAGTCAGCTGCAAGCTTAGCGCAGTCTCCCACAAAATCATTGCCTGCCTGCATACAGGATAAGAATGTGTTCCCCCTTGTGTGTTGATGTACCACATGACAGTAGTGTTGTCTGTTAGAATCAACACCTGCCCTGGAAGAAGTAAATCTTTGAAAGCCATTAATGCAAACTGGACTGCTAACATCTCCTTCATGTTGATATGTAGATGCTGCAGACTGGCAGGCCACTTGTCTTGTATCCACTTTCCATTCAGATGAGCACCCCAAGCTGTGTCTGAGGCATCTGTCGTTAAAATCTGACTTGCCTCTGGCCGGGTCACAGAGAGTCCCTTGTTTAGGTGACATTCCTGAGCCCACCACAAAAATTCCTTTTGAATGCAAGGTATTATTTGAATGACAGTGTCCAAATCCTGGCAGTGCTGTGTCCATACATTTTTGAGATACCATTGCAGCTTCCTCATGTGCAGTTTGGCATTGGGAAGCACCAGAATACAAGATGCCATGAACCCTAAGGCTTGAAGGACTGTCCTTGCAGTCAGCCCGGACTGATGAGATAGTTGATGGAAGTAATTTGTAAGATTCTTTTGTTTGTCCGGGGTTAAAAAGGCCATCTGGGTTGCTGTATTCAGTCTCACACCCAGAAAGCACATGTCTTGAGAGGGTACTAGACTGGACTTTATTTCGTACACAGAATACCCTAGGCATCTTAGCACTGCTATCACATATTCCAAATGCTGAAGAAGCACGTCCCTTCCTTGAGCCAGAATCAGGCAGTCGTCCAAATAAGGATAGATTTGTATTCCTTTTAGCCTGAAGAAAGCTATCACTGGAGCCAGAACTTTTGTGAATACTCTGGGCAGTAGATAAGCCAAAGGGCAATGCAGAGAACTGATAATGAGAATTCCCAGCTCGAAAGCATAGATACTTCCTGCAAATTAGTCTGATAGGAACATGAAGGTAAGCTTCCTTGAGATCCAAAGTTACCATCCAGTAATCTTTGCCCAGTAGAGGTAAAAGCTGTTGTAACGTCAACATTTTGAACTTGGGAATGTCCAGATAAGTGTTGAGGATAGATAAATCCAAAATTGGTCTCCACGTGTTCCCCTTTTTTGGTACTAGGAACAGGCGTGAATAAAATCCTAGGCCCCTTTCTGGCAAAGGAACCGGCTGAATGGCGCCTATTTGGAGTAACAGAGAAATTTGCTTGTGAGCCTCTTTTCTTTGTTGAGGAGGAATGTCTGGCATGCCTTTGAAAGGAGGCAAGGTATGGAAATAAAACCTGTAACCGTGGTGAATGATATCCAATACCCATCTGTCTTGGGTAAGTAAACTCCAGTTTTCTTTGAAAAGTGCCAACCTTCCTCCCAAAGGTGCTGCCAGACGAGAAGACTCTGGCAGCTGAAAAGGCAGGTCATTGGGTCTGTTTACGAAAGGACTGACCCCTGCCCTCACCAGAAGACTGAGCAGGTGAACTCCCTGTTCTAGGCCTAAAAGAACCTTGAGCTCTACCCCTACCACGTCTAGACCTACCCCTAGACTGGGAATCATAAGCAGGATATGTCCACCCCTTGGTAGGCCAATTTCTACTAAACTTTGGAGGCTGAACCTGCAAAAAATCTTTAACAGTCTGCATAGACTTAGCCTTGTCTTCCATTTTCTTTAGAACAGCTTCCACAGGCGAACCAAACAACACATCAGATTGCAAAGGAGCATCTAAAATCCTTGTCTTAACATGCTCAGCTAAATTCTGATCCCTCAGCCAGGCGTGCCTGCGAAGAACCGAACCAGTGGCAGCCACCCTCGAAGAGGCCTGTACAGCATCAAAACCACATTGCAAAGAATGCTTACCCACCTGTTCAGAAACATGAACTAAATCCTGCAACTCTTTACACTCAATACCTTCCGCCAGAGCATCTACCTTAGACTTCAATTGTGAAAGGAGATAATTTTGGTATTTCAACATGTGAAACTGGCAATTCAAAGCCCTCATGGCTAAAGTGGAAGAAGTATACACTTTCTTTCCCCATCTATCCAAAGCCCTTGCCTCTTTATCTGGAGGAACAGGATTTTTAACAACAGAAGCCTTAACACCTTTAGGCCCCTGAGAAACAGTTTCTGGGTCTGCCCTAGGACTCTTAAAAAGATACTTATGAGCTTCAGGCACCCTATAATATCTATCCGGTTTAACTGGAGCAGGGGGCAAAGAATCAGGGTTCAGAGAAGCCTCTGCAAAAACATCTTCTACCACATCCAGAACAGGAGGTATAGCTAAAGGCCTATGCTGGGGTAGAAACAAAAAATCCCTAAGCCTTTTCCTGGAATCAGAGAAATCCTGACCTTCCCATTTAAAATGCTCCCTCATGGAATGGAGAGTCTCAGAAAAAGAAAAATCCTCAGGAGGAGAAGCAGAAGGAGTAGAATCATCCACATCAGAATCAGAGTAAGGAGAATACTCCTGCAAGTCTTCAGCCGAAGACTCAGAAGCATCCGAACCCTGCTCAAAACTCCCAAGCTCAGGTTCCACCCTAGGCCTCTTATCAGGAGGGGGCATAGAACCTCTAATCATTGTAATCAAATCTTCTGCCATCTTAAGCATATGCTTCTTAGGCACAGACCCTGAAGAACTAGGGGTAACACCTGAAACAAAACCTGGCCTGCCCCTGGGAGAAGCCTTGGAAACAGAGGGGGAGGGCCTAATCACCTTAGGAAGGGAGGGAAGAACAGCTACCTGAGAAGCCCCTTCAGCCTGGCCTACCTCCTGCGAGGTCACATCTTGCAATAATAAAGTATCTCCCTGGGACTCCAAAGAAACTTCTGGCTGAACCTCCGGCTCCACCGAGCCCTCTAAAGAACCGGCGTCCGGGACGGACGGTTCTTCCAACCTAGGCTTTACTGCTTTGTCCTTGCGCTTTTTAGACGAAGCGGGCGTCGGAGCATCCGACGGCATTTTATAATTACACCGCTTCCCAAAAACTAACCTGGCACAATCCAATCTTCTCTTTATAGTGCGTTTGTTAAATCTAGCACAAGAGCGACAGCCAACAACGTCGTGCTCAGGCCCTAAACAAGGTATACACAAGGTATGGTAATCCCTATGAGGTATCTGTTTCCCACAAGAAATATAGTTATTCACTTTTTCTGACATCCGGTAAAATACTGAAGCAAGAAAAAACCAAAATATTCCCCAACGGGGTACTTAGCCAACTTTGATTCGATCTGAAACTCCGACTTCGGAAAATCTCAGAATGCCAACCTGCACTTGCAACGCTGCTTCTGCATCGGACCATGCGGCAAAAAAGACTGAGGATATGACGTCGGTCATGCGCATTTGTACCCTGACGTCCTGACGTCAGACTAATGCGCCTTGACCGACGTCAGCCTTATACTTTGGTATTCGGGCCGACTGGGACAGCGGACTACCCAAGTGTTAGGACTGCAGCAATGTGAGATGAAGAACATCTGTGAACTCTTGGGTCCGATTGCTCTAAAACCGCAGGTCAGATTGGAGTAGGAGTCAACAGCTGGGTTAGAGTGGGTTGCAGGCTAACAGGTCTGATGGGAGACAAGAGACAGTAAACACCCAATGGAATCTGGGCCCGGAAAAACTTTCTCATCTTCCTGTTCACATCTGCTTCAGTTAGGTTCCTAAATGAACTGAGGGATGAAGAGGTTGGGGGTGGCTTGAAAGCCCTTCGAGGGGTCTCCTGTAAGAAAGGAGAATGGATCCTGGAAGAGATCAGCTCCGGAGTGAATGTACAGGAGTGATGGGTCGGTGATTTGGATTTGGCCCTCTTCAGATCCGAGGAACCAGACAGATCTGAGGGCTTGAAAACTTTTTCAGGTGAACCTGATCCCGAATCAGAGGAAGGAGAATGATTCTGGAATCAATTCCTAGACTCCTTGCCTTTGGCTGATGAATCCCCCTTAGTCTTCTCAGAAAGTTTTTTTTTTAAGAAGGAGGGGGATCTCCCGATGAAGAGGTAGAAAGTAACAATCATTTGAGTACTAGCTTGTTATGGTGCTCAACCAGCACCTGATTACTAAAACCTGCACAGATTTCACACTCTACCTCAAGGTGGGCTAATCTAAGACAATAAATGCACTCTTGATGGGGATCTGAATCTGGGATCTTATGCCCACAGGAGCTATATTTTTTGAAACCAGTAAGCTTGTCGGTCATACTGGAAAAGGTCATTCAAAAAAGAAAGAAGAATGCCAGAAATGGTACACAAGGGGAGAAGAACATGAACACTGGTAAAAGAGATGTACCCTTGACAGGTATCACTAGAAATAAGAGGGGAAACAAGCAAGGAATGAGGTCTGTAAGGGAGAGCAGGGAAATGAAAATAACACACACACACATTATTAAAAAAAAACGGGAGAAAATTAAAAAAAAAAACAAAAAAAAAAAATAGGATAGCTTAAGAAGCTATTAAAATACCACAAAAAACACTTATCTTAAACCACTAATGCCCAAGTTACAGTAGACTACATCTATAAGCTGAATTGGCAAATGAGATCTGAGGGAATTCAAGTTAAAGAGGAGGATTATAGGTAAGGGGAGGAGCTCAAGCTACAGAACCAAAGTCTTTAGAAGTGGCGGAAGTCAGATGCAAGGTAGGATCTGAGAATCATCATTTGAGGAAGAGGTGAAAGACATCAGATGAATAAGGAAATAAAGGAGGAACACAGAACAAGGGATTAAACAAAGAAGAAGTTATGTACTTACCATAATGTTCGATGTTTGTAGTCCATCTCGCCTACATTCTTGCTGGATGGGGTTCGGAGCCGACTCTCGTCTCCGACTCGGCCGATACTAAAGCTCGAGAGCTTTTACTGGCTTGAGGCTAACCTCTATCCCATGGTGCCTCACGGTAATTCCTCAGATCTTGTTTGCAAGAAAGTAACTACGTACATAATACTAAGTAAACTGTCAATAACTATGCACATACAAACAGAATACTTTGTATTACTATCCATGCCAAGTGGACGGACAACTGCAACCAGGTCAGACAGCATAATTGATAGTCCACCAGTTCCGCCAGAAAACAGGAAGGGGGAAAGAGGGTGGGAAGCAAGAATGTAGGCGAGATGGAATACAAACATGAAACGTTATGGTAAGTACATAACTTCTTTATGTTATGTAGTCCTATCTCGCCGTAATTCTTGCTGGATGGGACAGCATCCCTAGCACCTTTATCACGGGTGGCTCAAGCGAAGAGACTCTTCAGCACAATGGACCCAAAGGATGACCTGTCCCGGGAGGCCAAATCCAATTTGTAATGAGTGACAGAGGTATGAGGTCTTGCCCAAGTAGTTGCTGCACAAATGGTATCAACTGGGAGTTTTGATCTAAAGGCATATAAAGTTGATACTGCTCTGGTTGAATGGCCTTTTACTTTAGCAGGTAATTGTTTGTCAGCAGTTTTGTAAGCAAATGAGATGCAGTCTGAAAGCCATTTAGACAAAGTGACCTTAGAGACGGGCAAGCCTTTGTTTTTGTTTGAGAAGGAAACAAACAATTGGTCCGATTTTCAAAAATCTTTAGTCCTGTGCAGGTAAAACCTGAGAATTCTGTGGACATCTAATTGGTGTTTTCTGTATTCTGATTTGTTACTACGATTTGCGAAGAAAACTGGTAATTCGATAGTTGTGTTGAGATTATGTTCTGAACATACCTTAGGAAGAAAGGAAGGATTAGTTCTGAGGGAGACCCTATCCTTGTGGAAAACAATATAAGGAGGATGAATGGTGAGGGCTTGAAATTCTGAAACTCTCCTAGCAGATGTTATAGCAACTAAGAACAATGTCTTACAAGATAACAATTTCAAACCTGTTGAGGAAGACGGTTCAAAAGGTGGAGAAATTAAAGATGTGAGAACTAAGTTCAGGTCCCAGGGCTCCGGTGGTTACCTGACTGGAGGTCTGGGAAGGACGACTCCTTTAAAAAAGGTTTTGCATAAAGAGTGGGACATGATTGGATTTCCCATATAGCCAAAATGATAATTAGAGATGGCAGCTAACTGAACTTTAATGGTAGCAGCTACAGCTCCTTCTTGAAAAACGGATGCCAGAAAGGACAGGATAGACTCTGTGGGAGCTGAGTAGGGATCTATGCCTTGGTTTGCTGCCCAAATGGAGAACCATTTCCATTTACTGGAATATAATTTCCTGGTGGAAGGTTTGTGTGAAGAAATCAGGATGTGCTTGACTGTAGGGGAAAGGGAAATACACCTGGTTATTCTTGGAACTGGAGCAGCCATGCTGTCAATTTCAGGGTTTGGATGGAAGGATGGAACTGTCTTGATTGATGAATCAGGAGGTCTGGAGATGGTTGCAAAATCCATGGTCCCTCCAAGAGATAGGCCCACAGGAAGGGGAACCAGACTTGGCAAGGCCAGTAAGGAGCAATGAGGATCAGGGTACTCCCAACAGTTTTGCTTTCTGAATCACTTTTGGTATGAGAGGAAAGGGTGGAAAAGCATAAAGGAGTCCCGGAGGCCAATTGTGGACCAGAGCATCCCTGGGTGACATCCACAGATGGGGAATGAGGGCAAAGTAGTTGCTGCATTTGGTGTTCATGTACGGGGCAAATAGGTCGCAGCAAGGCTGGCCCCATTTGCGGAAAATCTCTTTTGCAACCTCTGTATTCAGGGACCACTTGTGAGGCGTCAGAATTGCTCGACTCAGTTTGTCTGCTATCACATAGGACTTCCCTGAAATGTGCGTTGCTACCAGAAAGCATTGGGTGTCCATCGCCCATTTCCATACTCTTAGAGCCTCTCGACAAAGTGGGTAAGAATTGGTTCCCCCTTTCTTGTTTATGTACCACACTACAGACAAGTTGTTTGATTGAATCGCAATTGTCCCGATGGGAAGAGAAAGTACAGTTTTGTACCTACCATAAATGTAGATGTCCGAACTGGATAGCATCTGCAGTCATAACAGCTGGGTTGTCCTGTCGTCAGGCAGCCCTTCAGTCGGCCGGATTCCAAAGTCCGGGTCCGGCTTCGGCTGATGTCGCACTTCACCCGACGTCATCACTGTTGGTCTTCGGGTATAAAAGCATCAGCCGACGCCATTTTCCTCAGTGTTTCTTGCCCCAGATGCCAGAAGCCCTCTTGGAAGGCTAAAAATTTTTGGATAGAATGCCAATGTTTCCAAAAAAAAGTATAGGTAATCACAAAAATAAGCATGTATGTACATATATACAAACAAATACACCATAAAAGACTCCCCCCCCACCAGCTAGCTATTAGGGGGGGTAAACACCCTAGGAGTACCACAGAGGGGAAGGAGGGAGGGTAATCCTGACTGCAGATGCTATCCAGTTCGGACATCTACATTTATGGTAGGTACAAAACTGTACTATGTCCTTCATGGATGCATCTGCAGTCATAACAGCTGGGTAGAATACCATAGCCAACTAGGGGAGGAGGATAAAGGAAGATTATGGTGTGTTTATGATCCCTTGCAGTACAGCAGTGGCAAACCCTGCTCGGGATCTGGAATATAGAGGCAAATTATAATGCTTGGCAAATGTATGCACGGAGGTCCAAGTAGCCGCCTCAATAATGTCTTTGGTTGCCACTCCTCGTAAGAAGGCTGTGGTAGTGGCTGTTGCCCTTGTAGAATGAGGTCTTATGTTCTGTGGAATTGGTTTTCCATGGAAGGAGTAACAGAATCGAATGCAATTTCCTATCCATTTGGAGATTGTCTGTTTGGAAATAGCTCTTCCTTCCCTTCCTGTTGCATAGGCTACAAAAGTTGGTCAGTCTTTCTGTTGCTTTTGGTTCTGTCCAAGTAGTAGCGTAGCTGTCTATGTACATCCAAGGTATGCAATATTCTTTCCCTCTGTTTTGTGGGTTGGGAAAGAAGGTAGGGAGGTGGATTGCCTGGTTTAAGGACACCCTGGATACCACCTTAGGCATAAAGGTTGGATTAGTCCTCATGGACACTCTATCTTGGTGGAAGATTAGGAAGGGTTGCACTGCCATTAAGGCCTGTAGTTCTGAAACCCTCCTTGCTGAAGTAATTGCCAGTAGGAAAGCAGTTTTCCAAGACAGGTGTTGTAGGTCTGCTGTTGCTGCTGGTTCAAAGGGTGATAGTGTCAACTTTTCTAGTACGAAGTTTAAGTCCCAAGTTGGCAATGGTGGTTTCCTTGGAGGTTTTACATTCTTGATTCCTCTGAGGAACTGTCTGAGCAAAGGGTGTGAAAAAACAGGTGGATCAAAGCTGTATTCTGCTGAAATAGCTGATGCATGTATCTTGATGGAGGAGTAGGACAGGCCTGAATAGAGAAGTTCGGCCAGGTACTCCAGAATATTAGGCATATCTATGTTTGCCACATCCTTTCCTCTTTCAGAACTCCAAGTGACAAACCTTTTCCATTTTCCTGCGTAGTTCCTTCTTGTTGAAGGTCTGCGTGCTTCAAGAATAATGTCTTTAACTCTTTGGGAAAGTTCTTGATTAGCTGCTGCTATGTGATGTTCCATGCAGTCAGTTGTAACGTTTTCAGGTTTGGATGTATGGTGCTGTAGTTGTTCTGAGTTAGCATCAAAGGCATCAGGGGTATTGGCCACATATTGTTCCGAGACATGCTCCTCAGCAGTGGGTACCAGTGTTGTCTTGGCCAGTTTGGAGCTATCAGGATTATCCTTGGCTGTTCCTCCTTGATTTTTAGTAATACTTTGTGTATCAAGGGAAAAGGTGGGAATGCATATGCTCTTAAGCCTTTCCAGCTGAAGGAGAGAGAGTCCACTTTCCATGCTAATGGGTGGAATGTCCTTGTGCAGAATTTTTGTAGCTGGTGATTGTGGGGTGATGCGAATAGATCTATCTGAGTCATTCCCCATTTCTTTGTGATGGTCTTGAAGATGTGCGGGTGCAGGTGCCATTCGTGGGCATCTGATGTGGTTCTGCTTAATATGTCTGCTAGAGTATTTTCTTTTCCTGGTACAAATATTGCCTGTAGCTGGATGTTGTAGCTGAGTGCCAGGGTCCACAGTTCCAAAGTCAGTCTGCATAGGGGGTACGAATGAGTGCCTCCCTGTTTGTTGATGTACCACATGACTGTGGTGTTGTCTGTCCTTATCATCAACTGGCCCTCTTTGAGAAATGGTCTGAACTTTTGGATTGCCAGTTTTACTGCCAGCATTTCTTTTAGGTTGATGTGCAGGTGAAGTTGATCCTGAGTCCACAATCCTTGCACGCGTTTGTCCATCATGTGGGCCCCCATCCTAGGTCTGAAGCGTCTGTTGTGATGTTCTGGCTTGCTTGACCTCTGCGAAAGGGAAGGCCTGGGTTTGACTGGCATGCCTGAGCCCACCATAGGAACTCCTGTTTTATGCATGGAATTAGTGGGATTTCTGTTTCTAGGCTGTGCCTGTGCTGGGACCATAAATTCCTTAGGTACCACTGTAGTTTTCTCATATGAAGTCTGGCAAATGGGACCAAAATTATGCATGATGCCATGAAGCCCAAGGCCTGCAGTACCTTTCTTGCTGTTAACTTGTTCAGTTTTGTTAGTGCCAAGAAGTAAAGAGGGAGTTCTTTTTGTTTTTCTGTGGTTAGGAATGCCATTTGTCTTACTGTGTCCAATTCCGCTCCCAAGAATGTCCTTGTTTGGGATGGTATCAGCCTTGACTTTTGTAAATTGACTGTGTATCCCAATGCTTGTAGCAAGTAAATGACCCTTTGTAAATCTGTTGTCAACTTGCTTTTGTTGTCCCCTTGTAGTAGGCAGTCGTCCAGGTATGGGTAAATTTGAATTCCCTGTAGTCTGCAATGGGCGATTACTGATGCCAGGCATTTTGTGAATACTCTGGGCAGTAGATAAGCCAAAAGGCAATGCTGAGAATTGATAGTGCTCTGATCCTGCAAGAAATCTGAGGTATCTTCTGCAGATTGGTCGAATAGGGACGTGCAGGTATGCCTCCTTGAGATCTAGAGTTACCAGCCAACACTCCTTGCCCAGCATGGGAAGAAGTTGCTGTAGGGTCAGCATTTTGAATTTTGGTACAATGATGTATGTATTTAAGGTGGACAGGTCGAGAATTGGTCTCCAACTTTTTTCCTTTCTTGGAACTAGGAATAGTCTGGAGTAGAACCCCTTTCCTTGCTCTGCTGTTGGTACTTTTTCCACAGCTCTCATGTTTGCTAACTCCATTATCTGTTGTAGAGCTTCTGCTTTTTGATTTGGAGGTAGATTTGGCATTCCTCTTTTGACTGGTAAAGTTTGGAAGTGGAATCGATAACCTTGATCTATGGTTTGTAAAATCCACTTGTCTTTTGTTATGTGGTGCCAGTTCTTTGAAAATAAGGTTAACTTTCCGCCTAGAGGAGCTGCTATTTGTTCCCTGGTAGGCGGATTTAGGATTAAGTCACTGTGGCTGTGCTGTTGTAGTGGCAGTGGTTGTGTCTGAGCCTCTGTTGTTACCTTGCCACTGTCGTCCTCTGTAAGCACCACCTCTAGATTGGTTTCTGCCTCTGGAACGTCTATTCCTGCCCCTTTGAAATCTTGCGGAGTCAGGAAAGGACCAATTTTTGGCAGGCCAGTTCCTGCTAAACCTTGGGGGTTGAACCTGCAGGAAATCTTTAACCGTTTGAACTAATTTTGCTTTTTCTTCCATTTTCTTTATAACCTGCTGTGCAGGTGTACCAAACAAACTTGTCTTATCCATAGGAGCATCTAGCAACTTAGCTTTAACATGATCCGGTAGAGGTTGCTCCTTTAGCCATGCATGTCTTCTTATCACTGTGCCAGTCATGGCTGATCTAAATGAAGCTTCCAGTGCATCATAGCCACATTTTAAGGAATGGTTACTAACCTGTTGTATGTTATTTACCATCTCTAATACATATTTCTTGTCAAGAGATTCATCAGTGGTTAGCTTTTTAGTTAACTGATCAAGCATAAACTCTTGGTACTGTATCATGTGAAATTGACAGTTTAAAGCTCTAGTTGAGAGAGTAGCTGAAGTGTAAACCTTTTTACCCCATCTGTCTAATGACCTTGCTTCCCTTTCAGAAGGAATAGGGTTTTTAGCTATGGTCGCGGCTACTGCCTTGGGACCCTGGGATATAGATTCGGGGTCTGCAAGAGGGGCCTTGTAAAGGTGGTGATGAGTATCTGGCACCCTGTAAAATCTGTCTGGTTTGGCAGGGGCTGGGGGCAATGAATCTGGAGCAGAGCAGACATCATTGAAAGCATCATCTACCACAGAGAGAACAGGAGGTATAGCTAAGGGCCTGTGCTGTGGAAGGCGTAGAAAGGTTCTAAGCCTTTTTCTGGAATCTGAATCTGAAAAATCTTGTTGCTGCCATTGGAAATGCTCTCGCATGGCATGTAAGGTTTCCCCAAAGGAGAATTCTTCTGGAGGAGAAGCAGCTGGAATAGATTCTTCAGCATCAGAATCTTCAAAATTGGAGAAAGGGGCCTCTGGCTGGTCAGTTATGTCTGATTCATCAGCCGAATCATCAGAGGACACTGGCTCAGGGGGCTCTGCCCTAGGTCTCTTCTCTGGGGGCTGAGAGGCCCTGTCTGGGTGAGATTGAGATCCTCTAATTAATGTAATTAAATCTTCTGCCAAAGTAAGCATTTGAGAACTAGAAGAGGGCCTGGTAGAGGGGGGCACTGTTTTAGAAGTCTTGGCTGCTTTAGCCCTGGCGAAGGCCTTAATGGACATGGCTGCTGGAGGCCTAGCAGCACCACGTGCTGGGGTAGAGACATCCAAGGGAATGGTGTCTGATAAGTCATTGGCAGCCGCCGTAGTGGGTAAAACTTCTGAGGTTGGTTCAAGAGTTGTAGCAGGGGCCTCAGCTATAGATTCAGCTGTACTTAGATCAGTTTTCTCGGTTTCGGCGAAACCGAGACACTCATTGTTTGTTTAAGCATGGTTTCGGCGAAACCGCGGACCCAGTGTCGGTCTTTATCTTTGCGTTTTTGGCAGAAAGTGTAGTCGGAGGATCCGGCGACATAATGTACGCAAAATCAGAACCGAAAAACTGTTCTGCAAACTCCGACCGGCGCCTAAGCGTTCGTCGGTTGAAGGAAGCACAGGCGAACAGGCTGCTACGTCGTGGGCTGGGCCTAAACAAGGCAGACAGTAAGAGTGGAAATCTTTATGAGGTATTTGTTTCCCACAGGTTAAACAATTATTAACTTTTTCTGACATCGGCTGAGGCAAGAAAGAGTCCCCAACGGGGTACTTAGCTTTAGAAGTCTTCAAAGTAGTATTCGGTAGAAATAATCTCTGGATCCGACCGACCGGCACTTGCGAACAGCTTCTGCTTCGGGCGCCACGCGGCAAGAAAGACTGAGGAAAATGGCGTCGGCTGATGCTTTTATACCCGAAGACCAACAGTGATGACGTCGGGTGAAGTGCGACATCAGCCGAAGCCGGACCCGGACTTTGGAATCCGGCCGACTGAAGGGCTGCCTGACGACAGGACAACCCAGCTGTTATGACTGCAGATGCATCCATGAAGGACATCTGTGAAGTACTTGCAATGCATATAGCACCGCTCTCATCTCCAGAACACTTATGTGCAAGTGGGTCTCGTGATCCTGCCAGATACCTTGGACCGTCACTCCCAGATAATGCCCCCCCCCCCCCAATCTGGGAAGTGTCCGTGGTCAAGACTGCATTTTGTTGAGGGGGAACAAGTGGGCGACCTAGATGAAGTTGATCCATATGTAACCACCAATGTTAGATCCTTCTTGCAGGAGTTTGTGATGAGTATTTGGTAAGACAAGGGGAGATCCTGCATTGACCACTGGGCAAATAGTAGCCACTGAAGTACACTCATGTGCAGATGGGCTATGGGAGCTAAGAGAATGGTGGAAGTCAAAGTCCCTAGAACCTGAAGGACTATCCAGGCCTGTACTTTGTCTTTCTTCAGCAAGTATCTGACTTGGTTGTGCAACGATTCTATCCTTTCTGGTGTCAGTTTTGCTGTCTTGGTGGTTGAGTCTCTGTCTGAGCCTAAGAAGACAATGCGCTGCGATGGAGATAAGGCTGATTCTTTTAGATTTTAATGCCTAATCTGGCACACAAGGATAGTCTCTCATCCCTGGTTCTGATTAGTTGGTGCCTGGTGGTAGCAGTGAGGAACCAGTCGTCTAGGTACATAAACACCTGGAATTCTTGACATCTCAGGTGAGCAGTTACCACTGCCATGCATTTGGTGAACACTCTGGGGGCTGTAGTGAGGCCAAAGGGCAGTGTTCAAAATTGAAAATAACTGGCTCCCAGCCGAAAGCATACATGTCTTCTGGAGCGCCTGTCCTTTTTGATATGGTAGTACGCGTCTTGAAGATCTATTGAGCACATCCAATGGTCTTTCCCAATAAAGGGAAATATTGACTGCAGAGTGATCATACGGACTTTGATTTCTTTACAGACTTGTTGAGTTTGCTGAGATCTAGAATTGATCTCCAGTCCCCTGTCCTTTTTAGAACTATAAAGAACTGTACGTTCCGGATCCTATTTGCTCTTTGGGGACTTCTTGGATGACTCTTTTTTGAAGCAATGAGATGACCTCTGATGTTGCACGGTCTAACTGAATGGGTGGCACATCTGGTAGAGACTGGTTTACCAGGGGATCGGAAAGAATGGGAATAAAGGTAACCTCTAGAAATTATGGTTTGTACCCAACGATCTTGGGAAATTTGTAGCCATGCGCTTGGGTACATTGACAGATGACCCCCGACTGCCTCCAGAGACAGACATTCGGGCAACCCCCTCAGGGACGATGGAAGGGAGGAAGGGACGATCAGAGAAAACATCTCTGTCTCCCTGATGTTGCAGACCTCCTCTGCCGCGAGCGCTGCATCTTCCATTATATCCTCCCCCTCTGCCTCTAGGGGAGAGCTGACCTTGTGCCTGAGGGAAACCTTTTTGGGATTTACAGAACCACATTTTTCCTCCTATCTGACCCTTGGGATAGGATCTAGAAGAAAGGGAGAAACGGATTCCGACAGCAGATAAGCTTTTCCCTTCCTGCTCGCACCTGGTAAAAGTCTCTCTTACCTGCGGTCCAAAAAGAGTTGAACCATCAAAGGAGACGTTGGTAAAGGAAGACTTTAAGGATTCCGTAAAGTTGCATAGACGCATCCAGGAATGTCTCCTAAGAGAAATTCCTGCTGCGGCTGCCCAGCTCACTCCATCAGCTGCATAGGAAATCAGCCTCATGGAGGAGTTAGCTACAGATGTAAGGGTGGAGAGCTGCGCAGATACCTTGTCCGTGGATCCCGAAGCTAGTGAACCCTGAAGGGTATTTCCCAACTCCTTCAGGAGATTCCTTTGAAGTCTGGTAAAATCGGACAGGTAATTCAGAGATCGTAAGGTAAATGTTGCTGAAGAGAAGGTACGCTTTCCATACCTATCCATCGTCCTGGACTCTTTATTAGAAGGATGGATACTTGAAGATATCTCAGACAACTCCTTTTTCATGGCCACTGCTACCACCATAGCATCCACAGGAACTACCTTAGAAAGAAAGGATTTGTCTTCTGGAGCAGTCATAAATTTGTTTGGCCTCCACGGGACAGGCTCCACTGTGCTTGGGGAGGTCCAAGCTTTCCAGGATATGACCCCCAAGAGTTGGTCATATGGCGGTGTCACCCAGGAGGTGGAAGGTTGGGAACCAAAGGCCTCAAGGTACACTGATTCGTCCCCAGTAGGGTTAGAGGTCTTCCAATCACCCCTCTGTCTAAGGATTTCAAGGATGTCTGCAAAAGAGACATCCTCAGAGGGGGATCTTGGGGACCCTTCTGACTCATCCAAATCAGTGTCTGACATGACAGACAAAGGTGAGTCAATGTGCTTCCTCTTACAAAGTCTCTTCCGAGGGAGCTCTCAAGTGGGATAATCTGGGGAAGTCTCAGAAGAGGGGACACCTCCAATTGGGGCTCCTTGAGTCTCTGGTTCCCTACACTGAAGGGGAGGCAAGGGAGAAGAGGTTGCTACTGGATGCTGGTGGGACATTGGGTCCAAAGGCAGGGCTTTGGCACTGGACAAAGCTTTCTCTATTGATTCAAAGGCCTTCCCACCCTGCTCCAAAGACAACCTCCGCTCCGAGGAGGAGGGACAGGTTCTGAAGCAGAAGTGGGAAACGAGCTCAGTCGAGCCAAAGCACCGAGAGGGAGGGTCGGTTCCGAAGAAAAACCGAGGTGCTTATCTCTCTAGGAGTTGACTCGAGAGCGTCAGCTCCCAGACCCCTTGGCTCCAGACTGAGCAGATGAGGATAAAGTTATCGGTTCCAAGGAAGCATTCTCAGAACCGAAGGATCCAGCACAGAAGGACCCGAAGTGTTCGACCTCGAGAGCGAAGCAGTTGGAGGAGGAGCAGTAGTCTGAAGATGGGATGGCTCCGAAGCCTTTGGGTCTGGAAGAGCTAACTTTTTGGCCAGAGCTGGGTCACAGAGCAGCCTCTTCACCACCCGCTCGATATATTCATCCAAAAGTGTCCTGGAGGAATGTGTGGAGATAGAAGGACATCTCCTCCTTTCTAAAATAGAAGATCTCAAAGTTGGTGAAACAGGGTCCAATACAGCTGAGTGTCTCAATACCGAAGGTTGCCTCGGCACTGAAGAAACAGATGGCACCAAGACAGAAGAAGTGGAATCGGAGCCAGAACTCTTTGGCTCCGTCACTTTAGACCTCTTTGATGGCTCCAAAGCTGGAACCGATGGAGATTTTCTCTTCAAATTTTGGGAACTGTCTAAGTACCGTCTGTTCCTGGAAGGAACTAGTCATAAGACCCCTGTCAATCAATTTTTGTTTTCTCTCATTAGGAATCCTAGTACTAAAGGCATGACAGAAAGTACAGGGTTTTTGTAAATGAGCCTCTCCCAGACAGTACACACAGCTGGAGTGACTGTCAGTCAATGACATTTTTTGAGAACACTTATCGCATTTCTTGAACCCAGAAGGGTGGTGTTCCTTATGTTCTCTGTCTTTGGACATATTGCTGAGAAAAACAAAGCTAACAATATAACAATAATAACAAAACAAGCTATAAAGAGAAGAAATTTTTTTTTTTTTTTTTTTTACAGAAGGATTAGCACTCAGAGAGGAAAGGCCATCTAATTTAAACGGGCAACTATGGCCCTCTAACTAAAACGGGCCATACAATCCAAAGAAAGTGGGACAGGGGATCAAGCACTCACTACAAACACACAGGAAGAAGGTAACAATTATTTAAATAGAATAATGAAGAAAACAAGACAAAATTATCAAAAATTTATGAAACAATCTTCTATTTATGAAAAAATCTTCTACTTTGCCAACGAGCCAGTAAGGAGACAACCTCGAAGCTTTTGCGGCAAACGAGATCTGGGGAATTGCCGTGAGGCACCATGGGATAAGGGTTGGTCTCGAGCTTTAGTATCAACCATGTCAGAGCCGAGAGTCAGCTCCGAACCCCATCTAGCAAGAATTACGGCGACATAGGACTACATAACATCAGAAACTGAAGTTATAGAATTTCTGTGAAATGAAGGATTTAGTGTAGAAAATCCAACACAAGTAACTTCACACCCATGATGGAACAAGTCCCCAAATTAAGAAGAAATAGATGGAGTGGGATACATCTAAAGAAATATGGAAAGGGAAAAAAAAAAGATTTGATATGGTGTAACGCTGATGCAAAGAAGAAAGCAAAACTAATGAATACAAAAAAAGAAGCACCAAAGATATTTGAAGTGAAACATAGGCAAAGGCACCCGGATATGGAAAACTTCACAATACAACAAATAAGAAAACAAAGGGGTAAAGTAGAAAAGAGAATTAGTAACGTAGAAGTTAAATAAATAGAAAATGAAGCTATGGATTATCTGCTAAGTGAACGCTTTTGTGCGGAAAATCCAACATAGGTTATGTCACAGCATGGTGGACTAATGAGTCCCCGAACTAAGGAGAAACAAGTGGAATGGGAGACATCTGATGACTTACCACATGATGAAGCTCTGAAGCCTTTGGTATGAAACCAGTACAAACGTTAAGCTGAAGTTGTGCAGCAAGGGAAAGAGCAGGAAATGGTGGGAACTCTGACACAGTCAATGTCGTGGAATGATGGGCCAATGAGTTTCAATATGAAAGAGCAACAGATGATGCAGGATATAGCTGAAGCGAATATATCAAAGGAAGATGTTTTGGAACTTTCTGTAGAATGCCCACATGAAACAAAAAGCAAAGAATGCAGTCTTAGTTTATAAGAAAATGATCCAAGGGTAGAGCTGCTTGATTTAATAGAGATGGACAGACATATTATAATCGAGGAAAGAAATTGATTACAGAAAGTAAAGAAGACCCAACATTTTAGTAGTCTGGAAACAGATGAACACAGTAATCAAGACTAACAGAAATGTCTGTGATATAACAGACGTAAATAGGATATATTACTGTGCAGCTAAATTAATGACAGATAAAGTCTTACCACAAAAACATCCAGCAATAAGAGAAAAGAAGGGTAGAAATTAAATGCCATCACGGAAGCATCAAAAAGAGAAAACTATAAAGCAATTAGGACATGAAGTGTCATTGTTAGAACAATATAGACAGGTAACAGATCAACAAAAATACCTAGAAAGATATGGTAAAAACAATGCATAGTATCAGAACAGACTGGGATCATACATTATTGAAAATAATAAACTAAAGATATCAGTACAGGCAGAAAAAACTTAGAAGATATGCAGATAAATATAAAGGAAAAGTACAAAATAAGCAATTCTTTAATGATCCCAAAAAGT
This sequence comes from Protopterus annectens, assembly GCF_019279795.1. Lineage (NCBI taxonomy): Eukaryota > Metazoa > Chordata > Ceratodontiformes > Protopteridae > Protopterus > Protopterus annectens. The sequence goes on from NC_056729.1 coordinate 1,790,575,814, forward strand.
TTTTGAGAGATCTGTGAAACAAAGCAAAAGATATACAAACGCCACCAAATAAAAGAAGAAATAGACATAGTTTTCAAGAAATATTTATGTGGGACACAACAAAGTTGCTGAATGGATAGAAATATTTTAAAAAATCATAAGGAGTTCACACGTACAGGATATGAAATGGAAAGAAGTAACGGCCAGAGCCATACCTCTCAACCTCTTAGCACAAGAAATCTGGACAACGCCTAAAATATGGGGGATCAATGGCCAAAAATAGGGCCATACTTTAAATATTGCTCTCACAAACTTCAATAGTTGCTAGAATAATAGAATTTGTTCTAGCATGCATTTTTCTGAAGAATATGAAGTCTGAAACACAAATGTGTGTCATTATTTAGTGACAGACCAAAAATATGAGGCTAAAATCTGGACAGCTGAGAGTTATGGCCAGATGAATTGAAATAAAATTAAGAAAATCTCTTAAATGGAAACTCCCAGGCCAAGATGCAACACCTATCTTCTGGCTAAATTAACATATTTACACATAAAGCTTTAGCCATGTGTAAGAATTACTTTTATGCACATCCCGAACGGACACCAACCTGGTTAATACGAAAAATGATACTCCTCCTTAAGAGTGAACCTGTAAGCTAACAGAGAAAAAAAAAACCTTCAAAACTGACAAAGAAACCTTGTGCTAAGAAAACAAATAGGCCAACAAACAGAAAAGCACAAAGGTTCACACGGCAGACCGAAACTCACAATAGAACTTTATTCAATAGTAAGGTAAGTGCTTTCACGGATATCATCCGCTTCATCAGACCACAAAAAGACTAACAAAAAATCTTCTCTTATAGTCATTCAAACCAACCAATCAGACAAGAAAAAAACATTCATCATTAATCCTTGTGTATCTGAACAAGGGTATATGGCTCCTACTGAGCATGGTAATCCTACGGCTGGTTGCAGCTATGCTGTGAATGAAGACAATGAGGCTTCAGTTAGACCCAAATCCATTATGGCACCCTGTAAAAATCTGAGTTCAACTGAATGGGGCACTTCGCTGTCTGGATCTACTGAGGGTAGTTTTTATTGAAGGAACCCTTTCCGATACGAGGGAGATCCACAAATCGTTTGCAAAACCGACAGATACAACGCTTGCATAGCGAGGAAGAACTGACGAGGGCAGGCAAAAGACACAAACAGGTCTAGTATTTAATATTTCTTCTATGACTAACTGAAACACAGCTTTCTGTTCTAAACAGAAGTTTAACTTTTGTTCCTGCACAAAAGGCAGACTTGACTGATGTTCTCAATGATCTACGTTTGTCTGAGAGGACGCTTACACTTAAGACATTGTTTAGTGACAGTAACTATATGGACCTAGGTTTTAAGAAACTGAGTACGTTTGTACCACCTAGCAACCCTACAATTGATCTGTTTGTTAATGTCTGTGAAAAGCAACTTAGGCAGAAATTTGCTACTGAATGCTAATTTGTCAGCAAATGAAATTGTTGTTGTTGTGTCTTTCGGCTTTTCCCGGTTAGGGGTCGCCACAGCGGAACTGCGGTCCGCTAATGATTGGCAGTAGATTTTTACGTGCCGAGTTGCCAGCCCTGACGCACAACCTTCAACGAAGGTACGCCCATTCACGCATGTCTCCTTTAGCTGAAAATCGAACAGGACAACATCTTACTGTGAGGTGACAACGCTACCACAGCACCACCACTGCAGTGGCTCTTATTGAGCTTAAACAGTTAAATAGCATTGAGATAAGACCAGCTAATAAAGGGGGTGGTTTGGTCATTATGGACAAAGATAAATATATTCAATGCATGTTAAATCATTTGAGTGACACTAATACTTATGCACTGATATCTGCACAGAGGTTAAAGGGTGTTACTGAACGAGTACAGTTTTTAGTATTTGATTTACTTGTAACTGGATTGATTTCGGAGCATTTATTTGAATACTTTAAAGTTGAACATTCTATGATTCCTACAATTTATGGCCTCTCTAAAGTGCACAAAAATCTTTTGACCCCCACCTATGTGACCAATTGTTTCGGGTAAGGGTTGGGTGACCAAGTCCCTGTCAATTTTCGTAGAAAAGAACTTGCACAGTGTTCTAAGTGAATGTCATACTGTGTTAAAAGATACTAAGAGTTTTCTAAATGAGCTAAAGGACCATATGGATGTCATGCAAGGTCCTTGTTGTTTTTTTGTGACTCCAGATGTAGAGTCTCTTTTTACTGTGATCCCTAATAATTGCGGTATAGAGAATGTTAGGGAATTACTGTGTATTAATAATGTTGCTAGTGACAAGGTGAATCTCATATGTACACGGTTAGAGATCATTTTAGAGCATAATGTCTTCATTTTTTCTAATGATTACTATCTACAGAAGGTTGGCGTAGCCATGGGCACAGCCTGCGCCAATAGCTACGCCACCCTATGCTTAGTTAATTGGGAAATGAAACGTGCTTGCTAATAATGCCCTTTGCAGCTGTATCAAATGGTATAAGCGTTTTTGTTGACGGTATTTTTCTTTTGTGGCAGGGCACAGAGCAACAATTGAATGATTTTTTTTCTCAATCAGTTGAATGAGTTTCTGCGATTTACATACAAGTACTTGGCGGTAGAGATAGAATTTCTAGATGTGAAGGTGACTATAGACCAAGTTCGTACACTGTCCACGGTTATGTACAGGAAGAGCGTAAGAAAGAATAATATATTACATCATAGCAGTATGCATCCCAAACATACTAAAATGAATGTACTTAAAGGACAGATCTTTCGTGTAATGTGTCTACATAGTGATGACAGTAAGTTGAAAGATGCTTTACATACACTTAAACAGGAGTTTATAGATAGAGATTATGATGTTGGTGTGATAGAGTCCTATATTGGAGAGGCCTGGCATGAAAGGCTAGGGAGATGTAAGCCTTATTTCTCTTAACACAAGCAGTATGAATTAAATGACCAATACTACTAATACGGCTGGAGCTCAGAGCACTAGAAGACATGGATTTGATGACAAAGTGAGGATGCCCCTTACTTATGCGAGTGACATCCATGCAGTGTGTGAAGGGATTAGGAATAACTGGGATATCCTTTCCACTATAAATGAACTAAAAGATGTTATTGATCAACAACCCTGCTATACATTTAGGAATAATACGTTACTTAAAAAACAACTTTGCTAGAAGTCCTACCACTCTCGATCTCAGAAGTTATCTAATAGAACTGGGACGTACACATGCAGAAGATGCACTGCATGTAGGCACATACATACAGGTGGGCAGTTTGTACATCCCACAGCAGGGTTTAAGATAGAGAGTAGTTTTTATGCAGACTGCCACACCAGAAATGTTACTTATTTCAGTTTTTACATGGTGTGCTTCTCTTTCTATGTAGGGAAGACCAATAGAGCTTTTAAAGAGAGGATACTAGAACACCTCAGGGACATCAATAATGCTAAAGAACCTAGTGCTTTAGCCATGCACATTGCAAAAGAAAGACCGTCTCACAGGTTTAAATTCCTAGTGTTGGAGATTATTTGTAGCACTATGAGGGGAGGTAATCTGGTGAATAAAACCGAATCAAATGAGCAAGAATGAATTATACGGTTTCAGGCTGATAAACCCCCAGGTCTTAACAGTAAAGTGTCATTAAAACCGTTCCTTGGGGCAAGCCTTCAAACACTAATTTGTATTTTATTTTTATGCTATTTTTATAGGTTTTATTACTATTGTTTTATCAGTGTTACTTATGAAGCATCGTATAGAAGTTGTGTGTTATATGTCAATACATATGTATAGTAAAGTTGTTTAGGTTTTAACATGTTTGTAATTTATAGTGTGCATATGCATTTGCGAGTGTATACCACATACTCTTGTTCAGACACACAAGCCTTAATGATGAATGTGTTTTTCTTCTTGTCTGATTGGTTGGTTTGAATGACTATAAGAGAAGATATATTGGTTATCTTTTTGTGGTCTGATGAAGCGGATGATATCCGTGAAAGTGCTTACCTTACTACTGAATAAAGTTAACTTTGTGAGTTTCGGTCTGCCGTGTGAACCTTTGTGTTTTTCTGTTTTTGAACCTGTAAGCTATCCTAAAAACTGTAGATCAATAACTTTGTATTCCAACAATATACAAATTATATACTGGAATTGATGAAGACTGAGTTTATAATCATTTAGAAAAAACACTCAATCACAGTAACAGAACAAAACGGTAACAAAAGCCACATGGAACAAAAGATCATGTGTTGCTAAATAAAGCCATAATAGAAAACTGTAAAAGGAGAAAATCCAAGTTTTTCAGGGATAGTTTACAAAAAAAAAAAAACATTTGACAACATCCCACATTTATGGATAAAGAAGTACTTACAAACATACAAGAAACATTCTACACTGATCAATTACATTACAATAACTGTGAAATAGTGACAAACCACTTTGCTGTTAAGCCAAGACAAAGGGCACATTATCTCAGGGACAAAAATTCAAAAGGGGACATCCCAGGGTAATTCGTTGTCACCACTGTTGTTTTGTCTTGCCCTTAACCCATTTATCTATTTACTTAACAGATTAAGTTATGATTACAGTTTGGCTCCCAGATTACAACCTTGCTTAAAGACTTTTCTCCTTTTTGTGAATGATTTAAAACTATAGTTCATCAGATGAGGAGTCGAAAGCATAACTGCAAGTGGTTAAAACTTTCTCAGATGACACAAGAATGTCTTTTGGCATTGATAAATGTGAAAAAGCAATATTTAAAGCAGGAAAACTGCAGTCTCAAGAAATTATTATCTTGGACAGGAAGGTTTTATAAAGGAACTTGAACAGGAGAGAATATATAAATATTTCAGAATTAATGAAGGATCACCAATAAAGCATAAACAAATGCGAATAAAACTCATTAAGGAATACTTCAGAAGACTAAAACTAATACCATAAACAGCCTTGACATCTAGGAATAATGTCCAAACTATAAACCAAAGATTACACATTTAAAATCTTACCGTAACGACATATGTCCTTCTCTTACCTGTTGCAGTATTCTTAACACGAGGGGGGAGTTGTCTGCTGTGGCAACCTGACGTTGGCCAGTATACAAAAGACTTTTACTACTAGGGATGCAAGGTACATCAAGCATAGGCTGGTGTTGGACGTTGGCATAAAAGTGACCTACACAAGCACCATCCTCAGAACAGGGTGCCCAAGGAGGAATACCCATCTAAGGGAATTATGTAGGATAAGTACATCCAAGGAAGAACAAAGTTGGCGGAAGAAGGGAGGGACAGAATACTGCAACAGAGAATGGAAGGACATAGTACAGCTGTGTACACTTACCATAAATGCAGATGTTTGAGTGTATTGACGGTTGCAGTCATCGCACTTGGGTTATCTGCCTGCAGGCAGCCCTCAGTCGGCCAGAATACCAGAGATTTAGTATTTCTGCATTGGATGCTGTCGCTCCAGAACTGACGTCAGGTTGTCAGGGGTATAAAACTAGGCAGCCGACACCATTATATCAGTTTTTCTTACCCCAAATGTCAGGAGCCCCCCAAAAGGGAGCTAAGTTATGGTGGGGGAAAACACCACCAGTAAAAACTAAATACCAATACCTCTGAAAGTGGGGGTGGGGGGGGTAAAAGGCATAGAGAGTTTAGAGAGGGGGACAGAGAGAGAAACCAGGGGGCTTGAAGGGAGGGAAACCAGGACTGCAACAGTGAATACACTCGAACATCTACATTTATGGTAAGTGTACACACAACTGTACTATGTTCTTCATGTTTCACTGTTGCAGTCATCACACTTGGGTAGATTCCCAAAGCTGAAGAAGGGTGGAGGCAGATAAAGAAGAGTTAGGGCTGGCTAGAATGGGCTGCAGGACTGCTGTTGCAAAACCTGCCCTGGATTTGGAAAAGATAGGCAGGTGGTAATGCTTGGTGAAGGTGTGAACAGAATTCCAGGTAGCAGCTTCCAGGATGTCCCTGGTAGGGACTCCCATGAGAAATGCTGTAGAGGTAGATGTTGCCCTAGTGAAATGTGTTCTGACCCCCTGAGGGGTTGGTTTCCCATGGTGCTTGTAGCAGAAATGGATGCAATGTGTTATCCATTTAGAGATTGTTTGCTTTGAAATGGCCTTGCCCTCTGCCCCTGTTGCAAAGCTGACTAGTAACTGGTCTAATTTTCTGAAGGGCTTAGTCCTATCAAGGTAGAATCTGAGCTGTCTGTGCACATCCAAGGAGTGCAGGATCCTTTCCCCTTTATTTTGAGGATTAGGGAAGAAGGTTGGCTGACAGCCACACTGGACACCACTTTAGGCATAAAGGAAGGATTTGTCCTGAGGGAGACCCTGTCAGCATGGAAAATAATGAAGGGTTCCCACAGCCATAAGTGCTTGTAGCTCAGACACTCCTCTAGCTGAAGTGATGGCCAGAAGTAATGCTGTTTTCCAAGAGAGGAATTTTAAGTCTGCTGATGCTGCAGGCTCAAAGGGGGGGGGGGTGAGCTTTTCCAGTACAAAGTTAAGGTCCCTGGCAGGGGTGGGTGCTCTCCTTGGTGGCCTTAAGTTGTTTGCCCCTCTCAGGAACTGTTTGATAAAAGGGTGCAAGAAGAGAAGTGGATCGGTGTTGTAAAGAGCAGAAATGGCTGAGGCATGTATCTTAATGGAAGAAAAGGACAGGCCTTTGAGGAGTAGATCTGCTTAGTAATCCAGGATTAGAGGCAGGGAGGGCAGAGTTGTGCCCTTTCCTTTAGATAGACTCCAGGAGTAGTACCTTTTCCACTTATCCACATAGGATTTTCTTGTACTGGGTCTTCTGGCTTCCAAAATGACGTCCAGCACCTGCTTGCTTAGGGTTGTTGGGGGAGGATTCAAGGGATACGCCAGGCTTCAAGATTTAAGGTTTGTGGTTGCGAATGCGAAATCTGTCCCTTCTGCTGAGAGAGCAGGGTACGGTTCTGCTGTAGGTGCCAGTGTGGCACCGATGTCAGGCTGCGCAGGAGTGGGTACCAGTACTGGCGTGGCCAGTCCGGGGCAATCAGAAGTGTCCTTGGTCTGTCCTGTCTTATTTTGAGTAATACTCTTGAGAGAAGGGGCAGAGGTGGGGATGCAGAAATTGAGAGTTCTACCCACTGAAAAGACAGGACATCCACTTTCCAGGCCTTGCTGTAAGGGTTCCTGGTGCAGAATTTGCTGAGCTGATGGTTGCAGAGGGGGGCAAAGAGGTCCACCTCTGGGGTCCCCCATTTCTGAATCAGAAGGTTGAAGGTGCTGGGCTCTAATTGCCACTCGTGTGGGTCTAGGAGATTTCTGCTTAAGTCGTCTGCCAGTGAGTTTTGTTTGCCTAGCAGGAACTGAGCTTGCAGATGGACTTGCATGTCCAAGGCATTGTTCCACAGGGTCATGGCTAACCTGCAGAGTGGGTAAGAATGGGTTCCCTCCTGCTTGTTGATGTACCACATAACTATGGTGTTGTCTGTTTTTATTAGTAGTTGCCCTGGAGAGAGAGTAGGGATCTGAAAGCTGTCAGGGGGTTCTGCACACCTAGCATCTCTTTTTAGTTGATGTGCAGATGAATTTGACTTGGGCTCCAGTGGCCCTGAATGCATTTGCCATCCATGTGTGCTCCCCAGGCATAGTCTGATGCGATTAAGGTCTGGACGCCGTAGGGCTGAGTAAAGGCCAGTCCCTAGTTTTAGTTGCATGCTGGTGCCCACCAAAGAAACTCTGTCCTTAGACAGGGTATGATAGGAATGACTATTTCCAGGTCTTGAGAATGTTGGCACCAGACTTTTAAAGTGCCATTGACGTTTCCTCATACGCAGTCTGGCAAATGGAATTACCAGTATGCATGAGGCCATGAACCCTAGGGCCTGCAGTATTTTCCTTGCGGATAGCTGGGTTCTGGTGGCCATTTGTTTGAAATAGGCTGTAAGACAGATTTGTTTTTCTGAAGTGAGGAATGCCATCTAGGATGCTGTGTTCAAGCTTGCTCTCAGGAATACAATCTTTTGACCGGGCACCAGTTTTGATTTCTTTTCATTGATGGTGTACCCCAAGGATGTGAGAAGGTTTTTTACAAATGGCAGGTGCTGCAACAGCAATTCTTGACTGTCCGCCTAAATCAGGCGGACATTTAAGTATGGGCAAATTTGGATATTTCTCTGCCTGCAGTAAGCAACGGCTGGAGCAAGGCATTTTGTGAATACTCTGGGAGCAGTGGATAAGCCAAAGGGAACTGCAGAGAACTGATAATGCATAGATCTGGCCCCGAAACGTAGATATTTCCTGCATGACTCCCTTATAGGGATGTGCAGATAGGCTTCTTTTAAGTCTAGGGTGACTAACCAGGCATCCTTGGCTAACATAGGTAGAAGCTGTTGCAGGGTAAGCATTTTGAATTTGGTACCACCAGGAATGTGTTGAGAATTGAAAGGTCCAGGATTGGGCACCAAGAGCCCTCTTTTCTGGGTACCAGGAAAAGTCTGGAATAGAATCCTCGACCTATCTGTTCCGCTGGAACCAGCTGAACAGCCCTGATAGAGAGCAGGGATAGGACTTGGTTTTGTGTCTCTGCCCACTGGTTTGGAGGAAGGTCTTGAAACCCTTTTGGGGTTGGCAGAGAATGGAAGTTGAATTTGTACCCCTGGGATACAATTTTGAGGACCCATCTGCCTTTTGTGATGGACATCTGTTTTTTTTTTTTGCATGAAGGGCAAGTTTTGTTCCTAGGGGCACGAGCAATTGGGCAGAGGTGGGGAGTGGAGTAGAGAAGTCATTGTGAGTTCTTTCTGTAGGGAGTTGGCTTACCACTCCGTTTTGGGGGTGGGGGGCACTCCACTGCTTAGATCTCAGCATACCCTGAGACTGTGGTCTGTTTCCCGTGGGTCTAGTTTGAGAGGGCCTGTAGGGAGCTGGAAAGGACCAGTGTTTTGAGGGGCAATGCTTACTAACTCTAGGAGGTTGTATTTGTAAAAATTCTTTAAATATCTGCATACATTTAGCTTTTTCTTCCATCTTTTTTAAACACCTCTTTTGCTTTGGTGCCAAACAAATTGTCCTTGTCAAAAGGATCGTCTAGTAACTTTGATTTGACATGGTCTGGCAAGGTCTGCTCCTTAAGCCAAGCATGCCTTCTCAGTACAGAACCAGTGACTGCTGCCCTGCAAGATGCTTCTAGGGCACCAAAGCCACACTGCATTGTATGCTTGCTGACTTGGCTTGCAGAGTGCATAAGCTCTTGCAATTCTTTATTTTCTGCACAGTCTGTAAATGTTGCTAATTTTTGCTTAATAAGTTCCATTATACATTCCTAGTACTTCAGCATGTGAAACAGACAATTCAATGCCCTAATGGCAAGAGTTGCAGAGGTATAGACTTTCTTACCCCATCTGTCCAAAGCTCTGGAATTCCTGTCTGAAGGTGTGGGATTTTTGGCTGTAGTTGCCTTGATACCTTTAGGAACCTGGGAAATGATATCTGGGTTAGCAGTAGGATTCTTGCAAAGAAATTTGTGAGAGTCAGCTACTCAGTAGTACCTGTCTGGTTCCCTAGGGGCAGGGGGCAAAGTATCAGGAGTAAGACTGGAGTCCATAAAGACATCAACAACAACTTCCAGGACTGGGGTAATTGCTAAAGTCCTGTGCTGTGTCAAATCTAGAAATTCTCTGAGTCTCTTTTTAGACTGAGGATAGTCTTGGCATTCCTAGTGGAAATGCTCTCTTAAAAGTATGTAAGGTTTCACAAAAGGAAAAATCGTCTGGAAGAGAGGCAGAGGGAATGGATTCCTCTGCATCTGAATCCTCATAAGCAGATAAGGGTATGTCTTCATAATCAGATACCTCAGAGTCATCGGACTCTTGGTCTGTTGAAGCTGCTGGGGACTTGTCCCTTTTTCTCTTAACATGGGAAGGCTGACTTCCCATAATCAGCATAATAAGGTCTTCTGCCATTCTAAGCATTTGATGTTGTGGCAAGGGAACAGGTGCATGCGCTTTGTCGTCGGTTTTCTAGGTGTAGCGCGTACTCTTGGCCTTAGAAACCCGGTTGTTTTAGACAGAAAAGAAGTCGTCGGTTTAAGTCGAACATCGGTAGTGAGAAGAACTGCCTCAGAAGCCAGTGTCTGCTCAGCGGCTCCGGACCCATCCAAGGTAGAGACATCCGCAGGTTCCATAGTCAAATTAGAGTTTTGCGGCATACCGGACTCCGAACGGGTCTCGGTAGAGGTCTGCAAATCCACTGATGCGGGCATCAGGGGCTGCGATAGCACCTCACTGAGTACCGCCGAACTGGCGACAAGCTTAATGGAAGCGTTGGTAAAGCAAGCTTGATAAGACCAAAACCAAAGTACAAAGCCTGCTAGGAAATCCAAATGAAGGACTGAAACTGGAACAACTCCTTTATTCAAAGCGAGTGCAAACTAGTGAATGTGAAGCCACAAGAACTGTAGAACAAGAACATTAACGCCACAGAAATTGCATACGTTTTCGCTGTATAAAAGGCACTTTATGAATGGTGTTTAGTTTTTCTGAAGAAGACCTGTTTGTATTAGGGTCGAAAACGTATGCAATTTCTGTGGCGTTAATGTTCTTGTTCTACAGTTCTTGTGGCTTCACATTCACTAGTTTGCACTCGCTTTGAATAAAGGAGTTGTTCCACTTTCAGTCCTTCATTTGGATTTCCTAGCAGGCTTTGTACTTTGGTTAATGGAAGCATTGTCGGCAGCTTTGGACCTGTGCAGTCTGTCTCTGTCTTCATCCTTACATTTTTTTTTCAGAATATCAGTAGTTGGATGGCTTACCGAAGCCATTTTGGAATACAGAGATTGAGAGTGAAAGAATTTATTGACAATGAGAGCCTGAAGACAAATGGGTCGGGTTTTGAACAAGGCACAAAACCAACAGTGAGGTACGTCGTGGTCTGGGCCTAAACAGGTAATGCAGTAAGAATGGAAATCTTGGTGTGGTATTTGCTTTCCACAGGCAATGCAATTGTTAACTCTTTCTGACATAGGTTAGAGCAAGAAAAAAGGATCTCCAATGGGGTACTTAGCTTTAGAAGACTTCAGGATGATTCAATTCGTAAACGAAAACTCAGGTAGCGGCCGACCAGCACTTGCGAACTGCTTCTGCTTCGGGCTCCTCGACAAGAAAGACTGATGTATTGGGATCAGCTGGCTGGTTTTATACCCCTGACGTCAGTTCTGGAGCGACAGCATCAGACGCAGAAATACTAAGTCTCTGGCATTCCGGCCGACTGAGGGCTACCTGTAGGCAGATAACCCAAGTGTGATGACTGCAACAGTGAAACACGAAGAACATCTATTGTTATGGTTAAGATTTTACACAACTAATCTGTGCCCTTCTATTTTTCTGTTATAGTATTCTTAACATGAGGGAGAATACCAACACTCATGAGGAATGGGACGAGGTATGGGCAGTGGAGCTCTCCATGAAACCATGGTGAACAGCCCTTGACCCTGCCTAAATTTGGAAATGATGTTGAATTTGTAATGTCTGGTGAAAGTATGGACTGAAGAACAGGTGGCTGCCTCCAGAATGGAGTTAGTGTCCATTCCTTTGAAAAAGGTGTCAAAGGAAGTGACAGCCCGGGTACAATGTGCTTTAACAGGAGAAGGGAGGCTCTTTCCATGGTGCTCATAGCAAAAGGAAATGGCTTTAGAGATTCAGCTGGAAATAGTGTGTTTAGAGACATGGAGCCCGAAAGCTCTGGGGTAGAATGAAACAAATATTTAGTCTGATTTCATGATATTCTTTATTTTGTCACAATAGAACCTAAGCTGTCTGTGCACATCCGATGTGTGCAAAATACTCTCTGCAGAGTTTTGTGGAGTGGGGAAAAAGGTAGGTAAATGGATAGGCTGCTTGAGGGATAACTCATTTATCATTTCAGGCATAAAGGTAGGATAGGTGTGGAGAGAGAGTCTCTCTGTAGAACACCAAGAAAGGAAAGGAAGCTATTACAGCCTGTAGTTCAGAAACCCTTCTGGCTGAGGTTAGTGCAAGCATCAAAATAGTTTTTCAGGAGCAATACTTCAAGGAAGCAAAAGATGATGGCTGAAAAGGAGCAAGGGTCAGCTTTTCTGATGTAAAGTTAAGATCCCAGGGGGGTGCACAAGTTTCCTGGGGGGTGGTTCTTGTGTGAAGGATGCCTTCTAAGAACTGTTTAGCCTCAAATCTAGAAGCTAAAGGTTGAGACAGAGGCAGGCAGACAGACAGAAATAGCTGAGAAGTGTACTTTGACTGAAGAATACGTTAAGCCAGCATCTAGTAATTCACACAGGTATGACAGGACCAGAGGGACTTCCACTGTCAGTAGGTCCTGGTTTTGGGAGAGACACACAGGGTGGGACAGTGGTGCAGCAGTTAACGTTGTTTCCTCACAGCAAGAGATTCTGCAGTTGACTGAACATACTGGAGGGACAGGTTCATAACCCAGAGACTGCCCATGCTATGGAATAGACTTCCCGTACATGTCAAATAGAGCACCTCACTGGCCCTCTTCAAGAAAAATCTTGACGAGTGGATGGGAAATAGATAATTCACCCCCATGGATCACTCCAGTGGCTCTACTTGACAGAGGCACTGGGAACTAAGGTCGGGTGGCATGATGTCAGGGTAATCCTATGGGCTAGGCTTGTAAAGGCTCCAGGGCCAGTGGCCAAGTACATAACTATGACTGGGGCACCTTCTGTGCCGAGTCTGCATGTCTTCCCTGCATTCACGTAAGTTTCCTCACACATTTCAAAGACTTGCATGTGGAGCATTTTTCCACAGGTCTCCGCTGAAAAAAGGGTCTGTCCTAGTCGGACTTTCCCTGTCAATAAATGTTAAATAAATAATAATAACAAAATAAGCCACCAAACTGAAAATCTCTTCCATTTGGATAAGTAAGATTTTCTAGTACTGGGTTTCCTGGCCTCCTGCAGAATCCTGAGCAAATCCTCTGAAAAAAGGTGTCTGAAAGGAATTAAGACCCTATCACCCACATTGTCAGCTTAAGGGTAGGCAAGTGGGTTGGATTAGAGTTCCTTATTCTGTGAGAAGGTACACCCTGTGGTGTAACTTGTGGTCATTACCCTTGGTTAAATGCTGGAGCAGGGGGAACCAATGCTCTCTTGACCAAAGGGGGGGGGGAGGGTCTACCATCAACATTATTGGTTTGTCCTGCTAAATCTTTAGCAGGACTTTTTGAATAAGAGGAAGGGGAGGGAATGCATACAGAAACATCAACTTCCATGAAAAGCTGAGAGCATCAACCTTCAAGAAGAGAGGATGAGGATCTATGGCACAAAATCGTTGAAGCTGTCTGTTCATGGGGGAATCAAAATGGTCTATTTGTGGAGTACCCCCACCTGGGCATAATGTCCAGGAACACTTCCCTGTAAAGCATCCATTCATGGGATTGTGTTTCAGACCTGCTAAATGTGTCTGCCACTACCATTCTGACTGGAGAGGATATACAGAGCCTAGAGGGGAGTTTGAAGTTTGACAGCCAATTCTCAAACTTGCAGAGCTAGTCTGCAAAGGAGATAAGACTTTATCCCTCCCTGTTTGTTCACATACCAGAGAACTGTCATGTTGTCTGTGAAATTTTTTTTACAGGGTCTGGGATGACGGTCTGAAGAGCCAGCAGTAATGCCCTAGTTTCTTTTAAACTGATGTCTTCACTTCTTTGAGAGGAGGACTAGGTTCCTTGTGTTTTTATGAGCCAAAAGCTGCTCCCCATCCTGTGTCTGAGGTGTCTGTGAACATCTCCTGGACAGGTGGTAAAAGATGGAGTAGAAGATATGGGTCAGCAATTAGCTGTTGAATCCACAAAATAATTTCCCTCTTCAGACAAGGAAGAGGGAGAACTGGGAACTCTGGCGGTGTGCATGTTGTATTCACACTGATTTCGGGAACCATTGTAGTTTCCTCATGTGAAGGTTTCCCAGTGGAAGCACTGGGATGGTGGATGCCATGAAGCCCAGGGTTCTGAGAAAGGTCCTGGCAGTCATATGAGTCAGTGGGATGAGGCTCTGGAAAAAGGAAATGAGCTCCTGAGCCTTCTGAGTGGGGAGGGAGCTCTTCATAAGGTCTGCTTGCAGCCTGCATCCTAGAAATATCTGGTCTTGGGATGGGGAAAAAGCAGATTTCTGGTAGTTTATTTTGAATCCCAAAGATTTGTAGGATGGAGATGGCAGAGTTTAGATTGCACTCCACTGCTCCTGGACTGACTGCATGAAAGAGAAGGACATCCAGGTATGAGAAGACCTGAATGCCTTGAAGTCTGCAACAAGCAATTACTGGGGCTAGACATTTCGTGAATACCCTTGGGGCGGTAAAGAGACCAAAAGGCAAGGCAAAGAACTGAAAGTGCCAGGAAGCCAAGAACTTCCTGCAATTGGGATGAATGGGCATGTGTAGGTAAGCATCCTTTATGTCTATGGAAGCCATGTAGGCTTGTGGGATGATCAGGGGAAAAAGAGTTTGCAAGGTTAGCATTTTGAATGTAGGTACTTTCAGGAAGGCGTTGAGGTAGAGAGGTTGAGGATAGGATGGGTCTACATAGGCCCTCTTTCCTTAATACCAAAAACATCCTTGAACAGAACCTTTCCCCCTTTGTTTGGATGGTACTGGTTGGATGGTGTCTTCAGCAGATCTTGTAGCAGCTTTGGGAAATGTGGCAGTTGGTCCTCTGGGAGGACGTGGCATGGCCCAGAAAGCCAGGAGAGAATCCCATACCATGAAGTAGCCCTTTTATATGATGCAGAGCACACAGGCATCATGTGTTATGTTTTCCCAAGCTGGAAAGGAAAGAGAAAGGCATAGGGTGGGGGGTGTTTGGGGTCTAAATAGTCAGATGGACCTTGGTCTGTCTGGAAAGGACTGGTTTTGAAGTAGGGTTTGCAGTGGAGTCCTGAGATGATGAGGCCTCTTACCAGACTTTTTCGCCTTACCTGGAGGAGGCTGTGACTGCCTTCTAACATACACTGGCTTTAAAGGATAGATCCTCTTGAATTTTGTTACAAGGGAGACCAGGATGCGCTTCAGTTCCTGCATCTCTTTTCCCTTCTCCTGTAAGGTTTTGAACATTTCTGTAGCAGTAGGGTCAAACATGGCTGAACTGTCTAGGGGCATCCACGAGTTTGGATTTCATGTCCTCTGGTAGAGGTTGTAGCCTCAGCCAGGCAAATCTTCTCAGGAACGAGCCTGTGGTAGCTGCTCTAGATGAACTCTCCATAGCATCATAGCTACATTTTACGGAGTGCCCGCCACTTGAGAGGAAACAACAATCAGGGATGAGGTCAAAGATTTATACTCAGAGTCTGGCATATCAGAAATAATCTTTGTAAGTTGGGACAAGAGTTCCAAGGTATATTTAGTCATGTGTGTCTGATAATTTATAGCCCTAGCAGCAAGGGTGGCAGAAGTGCATACTTTTGTGCCCAACGTTTTCATACATCTGCTGTATTTGTCAGAGGGAAGCAGAGTGGTACTGGATGCCTACGGTACCTCCAAGGATGTGCTATCATCCTGATCCAAGCTGGCCTCTGTTGCAAGCTAGTCAAAGACGTAGGTGCTGAACATTTCAACGGCTAGCAACTGCCTAGGGAGAGAAGTCTGCCACCCTAGGCATAGCAGAAGTTTCAGGCCTAGGCTTCTTGGCCTTCTGCCTCATGAGCGATTCAGCTTCAGGCTCTGAAGAACCCTCCATAGTGCTCTTCGAGAGGAATTTCAAGCACCAATTCTCTAAACAAATGGAAATGGAAGCTAACCTATTTCTCAAAGTTTTAGGCACAAAGGCCTGGCAGATTGAGCAAGATCTGTAGTAGTGGGTAGGCCCGAAACAAAAAGAGGCACTGCTGGTGGTTGTCTTTATGTGGAATCTGATGTCCACAAGAACATTTGCCTTTCTTTGATTACATTAAACCTAACCACAGTGAAGAAGGTAAAGAAAGGATTCTGCAACGGGACACTTTACCTGAAATGTTGAGATGATAACCACTTTGGCAAGCAGACCGTACGTGCAGGTGAAGCATCTGGACTGGCAGCAAAGTTGTTCTGAGGATGGTGTGTGTGTACATCACTTTTATGGCCGATGTCCAATAGCAGCCTACGTGCAGCGTATCATGCACACCTAGTAAAAAAAAGTATTTTGTATACTGGCCGGCATTGGGTCATCATGGCAGGAAACTCCCCCCTCAAGTTAAGAATACTGCAACAGAGGAATAGAAGGACATCTTGCTGTTCCTGTTCTAACTTAGAGTTTTAGTGTGATTAACTGGCTCTAAAAGGTAATGGATCTGTTAAGACAGGAAAGCAAGAAAAATACTTCACACTTATCAACAGTCACTGTAAACCAAGATTATATATTCCTCATTCTGAAGGAGGTATGGGTCTCCTCAAAATTGATTACATGTATAGATCTGCAGTTATGGGACTGCATACATATCTGCTGAACTTATCAGATCCAAACACAGTGAGTTTTAAAACATGAGGAGAGGAAGTCTAGGACAATCTCTCTGCCTAGTTTAACAGAAGAATTACAGTGTCAAGTGAGAATGAAAATCAGAACAGAAGTACACAAAAATCAGATGGCAAATTAACATATTAGAAAACAAAAGAAATACTTTAGTATTAGCGGTAAAGTACAGTTGTGTACACTTACCACAAATGTAGATGTTCGAGTGTATTCACTGTTGCAGTCATTACATTTGGGTAATCTGCTGGCAGGTCGGCCTGAATTCCAAAGTCTTGGGTCCTGCGTCAGTTGCTGTCTCCTCTTCTATGACATCAGGTCGTCATGGGGTATAAAACATGCAGCCAACGCCATTTTCTTTAGTTTTTCTCACCCCAGATGTCAGGTGCCCCCAAAAAGGTAGCAAAAATATATATATAAAAACTATATATACATGCATCAATACAAACTTTACCTTCATCTACAAGCAAATACACCACATAGGTTGTAGAAGATAGAGAAGGAAAGATACACTCCAGAATGAAAGGGGGAGGGCAGGCGGGTAACATGGACTGCAACACTGAATACACTCGAACATCTACATTTATGGTAAGTGTACACAATTGTACTATGTTCTTCGTGTTTCACTGTTGCAGTCATTACATTTGGGTAGAATCCCAAAGCTATGGATGGGAGGCTGGAGCTAAACAGCATTAGGTGCGGCTATAAGGCCCTGCAGAACTGCAGTGGCAAAGCCTGCCCTGGACTTAGAGTAGAGAGGCAAATGATAAAGGTGTGCACAGAACTCCAACTAGCAGCCTCTAGAATGTCTTTGGTTGGTACTCCTCTGAGAAAGGCTGCTGAAGTAGCTGCAGCTCTGGTTGAATGAGACTAAATGCCCTTGGGCACAGGTTTGCCATGGTGTAAGTAGCAGAAACGAATGCAGTGGATTATCCACTTTGAAATAGTCTGCTTTGAAATAGCCTTTACTTCTGATCCTGCAGCATATGCCACTAGTAATTGCTCAGTTTTTCTTAGAGCTTTGGTCCTGCTCAAGAAGAATCTTAGCTGTCTGTGTACGTCCAAGGAATGCAGAACTCTCTCCCCCTTGTTAGGCAGATTTGGATAAAAGGTTGGCAGATGAACAGTTTGGTTAAGGGCCACACTGGAAACCACCTTAGGCATAAATGAAGGATTTGTCCTCAGAGACACCCTGTCTGGGTAAAATATGATAAAAGGCTCCACGGCCATGAGGGCCTGTAGCTCTGAGACTCTCCTTGCTGAAGTAATTGCTAGTAGCAGAGCTGTTTCCCATGATAAGAACTTTATATCAGCAGTAGCGGCTGGTTCAAATGGAGGCAGGGTGAGCTTTTCCAACACATAATTGGGGTCCCATGCAGGTATTGGTGATCTAGGATGCCTTAAATTTTTGGCTCCTCTAAGATACTGCGTTAGTAAAGGATGAGAAAAGATTGGTGGCTCTGTATTGTAATGAGCCAAAACGGCAGAGGCATGGATTTTAATTGATGAGAAAGATAGGCCTTTGTCAAGCATCTCAGTCAAATATTGTAATATCTAAGGAATATTTGGTTCTGCTGTATCAGTTCCTTGTGCTTGATTCCAAGCACAGAATCTCTTCCATTTATCAGCATAAGATTTTCTAGTACTAGGCATTCTGGCTTCCAAAATGACATCCATCACAGCTTTACTGAGAGGTGTTGTTTGTATAACTACATGATCAGCCATGCTGCCAGGCTCAGTGCCTGGAGTTGATTGTGCAGGGTCTGATTGTTTTGCTGGGACAGTAGTTGAGGGCTTTGAGGTAAGGTCCAAGCTGGGTATTGAGACAAGTTCCTTAGGACTGGGCACCAGTACTGGCGGGGCCAGTCTGGGGCAATTAGTATCATCTTTGGTTTCTCTTGTTTGACTTTTAGTAGGACCCTGGGAAGAGGAGGAAAGGCGTAAATTGATAGTTTTTTCCAAATGAAGGATAGGGCGTCCACTGTCCATGCTTGTCTGTGATAAGTCCTTGTGCAGAATCTTTTCAACTGATAATTTTGAGGAGAGGCAAATAGATCAATGTCCGGGCTCCCCCATTTCTTTGTTATCATATTGAAGACTTGCGGATCTAGTTTCCACTCATGAGGGTCCATAAGGTTTCTGCTTAAATCGTCTGCCAGAGTATTTTGTTTTCCTGGCAGGAATTGAGCTTGAAGATGTATTTGTAAGTCAAAGCTGTGTCCCACAGTGCCATGGATAATCTGCAAAGGGGTATGAGTGCATGCCCCCCTGCTTGTTAATATACCACATAAACGTGTTGTCGTCCATCTTTATCAGTAGTTGTCCTGGATGAAGTAAGTCCTTGAAGGCTGTCAGGGCATTTTGAAAAGCTAGCATCTCTTTTTGGCTGATATGTAGATGCATTTGTTTTGGGGTCCACATGCCCTGAATGCATCTTCCCGCCATGTGTGCCCCCCAGGCATAATCTGATGCGTCTGTTGTTAATGTTTGGCTAGCAGAGGGTAGAGTGAAGGCCGATCCCATGTTTTGGTGACATGCCTTTGCCCACCATAGAAACTCCTGTTGTAGGCATGGAATGAGAGGAATCCTTGTTTCCAGACTGTGACAATGTTGACTCCATAAACTTTTGAGGTACCACTGAAGTTTCCTCATATGCAGTCTTGCATATGGAATCAGTACGATGCAGGATGCCATGAAGCCCAAAGCATGCAGTGTTTGTCTTGCAGATAACTGGGTTTTTGTTGCCATCGGTTTGAAGTAAGTAGTCAGTTGCCTTTGTTTGTCTGGCGTGAGGTAAGCCATCTGGGCAGTTGTATTCAAGCTTGCACACAAGGAATGCTATCTTTTGAGAGGGTACCAGTTGTGATTTCATTTATTGTGTACCCTAGGCATGTTAGAAGCCTTTTCACAAACGCCAGGTGGTGAAGAAGAATGTCCTTGTTCTCTGCTTGAATGAGGCAGTTGTCCAAGTAAGGATATATTTGTATACTTCTTTGTCTGCAAAAAGCAATTACTGGTGCCAGGCACTTTGTAAAGACCCTGGGCGCAGTAGATAAGCCGAAGGGCAGTGCAGAGAATTGGTAATGTATTAAGACAGCCTTGAATCTGAGGTATCTTCTGCACGACTGCCTTATTGGGACATGCAGGTATGCCTCTTTTAGGTCTAATATCACCAGCCAAGCATTCTTGCACAGCATGGGCAGAAGCTGCTGCAAAGTCAGCATTATGAATTTTGGAATATCCAGGTATGTGTTCAAAATCAATAAATCCAGTACTGGCCACCAGGCCTTGTCCTTTCTGGGTACCAAGAACAGTCGAGCAAAAACCTTGTCCTTTTTCCTGTTCTGGTACTGGCTGAATGGCTCCCATATCCATGAGGGACGTAACCTGTTTCTGTGCCTCTGCCCATTGATTTTTTGGCAAATCTGGCCAACCGTTTGCCTTTGGCAGAGTATGGAAATGGAATCTGTATCCCTGCGATACTATGATTAGCACCCACTTGAAGTTGTCTGATGAAGGCTGGAACTACGCAGCCGAAAGCGCTTACAAAATAAATTCCTTCTTTTGCATTTATTATCGGTTGTCCGTTTGATTGCCTTAGTGCTGTTGGATATATTTTTTCATTGTCCTGGGTTATTAACTGCCAATTTTGAGCAAAAAGTGCTACTTTTCCCCCTAAGGGTGCTGCCAAAAGATAACTGCTTGGTGAAGGCAGAGGGAAGTCATTGGGACTGTTTTATGTAGGATTGCATTTTATCTCCTCCAGATTTGGAGGTAGAAGCGCCCCACTGTTTTGACCTGTAAGAATCTTGTGCCTGGTATCTGGAACCCTTAGGGCGTCTGGAATTGCCCCTTTGAGCTCTGACACAGGAAAGGATCAATTATTTGTAGGCAAGTGTGAATCTTGGTGGCTGCACTTGTAAGAAGTCTTTTACAGTCTGCATAGACTTAGCTTTGTCTTCCATTTTCTTTAAAACCTCTTCTGCCTTAATACCAAACAGAGTATCATGCTGTAAAGGTGCATCCAGTAATTTAGCCTTAACATGATCAAGCAAAGTTTACTCTTTTAGCCAGGCATGCCTCCTAATCACAGATCCAGTAACTGCGGCCCTGCAGGAGGCCTCTAAGGAATCAAAACCACATTGCAAAGTATGCTTTCCAACCTATTCAGCTGCATGCAATAATTCCTGCAATTCTTTATTTTCTGCACATTCAGAAATCATCATCATTTTCTGTTTCAGCAATCCCATAACATGTTGTTGATACTTGAGCATATGAAACTGGCAGTTTAAGACCCTAATTGCCAAGGTTGCAGATGTATAAACCTTTTTTTCCCCATCTATCCAGTGCCCTTGAATCTCTGTCAGAGGGGGTAGGATTTTTTGCTGTTGAGGCCTTAACTCCCTTTGGATCCTGTGAAATAGTTTCAGGATCAGCAGCAGGGTTTCTAAATAAAAATTTGTGTGAGTCAGGGACCCTGTAATGTCTGCCAGGCTTGCTGGGAGCCGGAGGTAGGGAGTCAGGGGTCAAGCTTGACTCTGAAAAATCATCATCCAAAATGTCTAAAACAAGGGGTATGGCTAAAGGCCTGTGCTGAGGGAAAAGAAGGAAATCCCTGAGCCTCTTTTTTTGATTCTGAGAAATCTTGACTCTCCCAGTGAAAATGATCCCTCAAAGTATGCAAGGTTTCTCCAAATGAATAATCCTCAGGAGGTGATGCAGATGGTATAGACTCCTCTGCATCAGAATCCTCATAGGGAGGTATAGATCATTCCTGATCAGAAGAGGAATCAGAAGAAATAGAAAGATTCATAATCAGTGTCTTGCTTAGGCCTCTTATCAGGAGGGGGATGGGAACCCCTGATCAAGGTAAGAAGGTCTTCAGCCATTTTGATCATCTGTTTTTTAGGCATAGCGGGCCTGTGCAAGTGACTCATGCGTCAGTTTTTTAGTTTTATAAGTTGCTTTTGTCTTTGGTTTTGCAGCTGTCGTCGGTTTGATATAAAAATGTTGAGGCCTGAATACCCCCTTAGAAGCCGGTGCCTGCTCAGCGGCTCTGGACCCACCCGAGGGAGATACATCCGTGGGTTCAATACTTTGAGTATCTCGCGGCATGCTGGACTCCACATGGGTCTCGGTAGGGGCCTGCGACTTGAAATTAGCGGGTATCAGGGGCTGCAAAAGCACCTCGCTGAGTACCGGCGAACCAGCGACTGGCTTAGGAGAAGCTTTGTCGTCGGTTTTGGACCTCGACTGTCTGTCTCTTGTCCTGTTCTTTGCGTTTTTTATGCACTTCGGTAGTCGGATTGCTATCTGATGACATTTCTAGGTAGTTAAATCTGTTTCCAAAATACTTTGAGGCAAAAATATACTGACGCCTAATAGTGCGTTGGTTTAATCTAGCACAAAACCGACAGCCAGGCACGTTGTGATCAGGGCCTAGGCAAGGAATACAGTATAAATGAAAATCCTTATGAGGTATTTGCTTCCCACAAGTAATACAGTTATTAACTTTTTCTGACATCGGTATGGAGCAAGAAAAAAGTTTCCCCAATGGGGTACTTAGCTTTAGTGAAGACTTCAGTTCTGAAACTCAAACTCGAATATTTCAGGAGTCGGCTGACTGGCACTTGCGAAATGCTTCTGCTTTGGGCACTGCGTGGCAAGAAAGACTAAAGAAAATGGTGTCAGCTGCTTGTTTTATACCCCTGATGACCTGACTTCATGGAAGAGGAGACAGCAACCGACGCAGGATCCAAGACTTTGGAATTCAGGCCGACTGAGGGCAACCTGCCAGCAGATTACCCAAATGTAATAACTGCAACAGTGAAACACGAAGAACATCACCAAATGATTCAGAGACATGCACATTACTTGATAACATGTTTCCATCGCATTTCCCAAGACTGTGGAAGCAGCTGCCAGCACCTACATTACAATTCTTTACAAATCCCATGGACTAACTTAGTATTAATGTAGAACTATTTTCCTATCTGCACTTAACAGTATTGTACAGTAATCTTGCTGTCAGGTAATGAAAAGGACAATGAGTAATGGAATACTTAAAAACGCATGTGTTTGCACATTTTTCAGATCGTGCAGCACTGCAAGGCTACAGTTAAACTATTCCAGGTGCCAGAAAGTTTGCTCTTCAAATTTTTCCTTAAAACTAGCTGGTTACTCAGTAGTAGCACTAAAATCTGAACCCCTGTGACTAGCACTTGCTCTAGAACCTGCTGGAAAGCACTAGGAAGCCTGAAACTGATACAAGCACTCGGCTCTCCTTGTCAATAAGGAGAAATTAATCATAGGCACTAAGCCTATTAACTGCAAAGTACCTTGCAAAGGTAAGGGAAAACAGCTCTTAAACTTTACAAAAAAGCACCTAAACAGGCATGTCCAAGGGTCAGCTTCCGGTGATTTCTCCTGTCCACCTGGTGAATATGGGCATACTGGGGCAATGCGGCAACTGCCTCATGTACACAGATAATCCTCTCCTCCTACCACCCAACAGTACAACCTGCGACAGATGCACTTACATAGCCAAACTGGAAGCAAAGCTCTCTCCGGCCAAGACTGTGCTAGACAGTCAAGAGGAGAAGGTTAACACCTGCATCACACCTCAAGCAACTCATAGCCCTTCAAAACCCACACCATCAACACCCACACATAGCAACACCCACACATAGCAACACTAAACCCACATATGCGGAGGCCCTTAACATTAACCTGCCCAAGCAACAAGGACCTCTGAAGCCGAAACGCAAACAAACACCAGTCACAACCAAAGTGACACACAGCTCACAACACCAGTGCGCCACCCAACAACAGCCCCTAAGGCAAGACAATGTACCCAACACCTTAGTCATAGGTGACTCTACAGTCAGGCACACTGATGTCCCACTCACCAGACTGAACAAGGAGAAAATTACAGTCAGCTGCCTGTCGGGTGCCAGGATCTGCCACATAATGCATGCACTCAAGTCACTCCACAACAAGTACAAATACGACTCTGTAACTGTCCATGCTGGAGTGAATGACTTGAGACGTACCTCCCTGGACTACGTGAAAAGAGATATGGAAGAGCTCTTGGATCATGTGACCCAGACAGGTAAGACCCTAGCCCTGAGTAGCATCTTGCCTTCACCCAGAATGATACCACAGTATAAGGACAAAATGACTGACTTCAACAATTGGCTAAGCTTCTGGTGTCATTCAAAGGGGATCCAGTATTTGTCTGCCTGGAAAGACATGATCGACAAACCACGATACTTTGCCAGAGATGGTCTGCACCTGTCAGCCCTGGGATTCAGGTTACTGGCTAAAGCTCTTGCCACCCCTATAGTGCCTTTTTTAGGCAAGGCTGAAAGGATAAAACCACCACCGTAACAGATAGAAGCAGGCAAAATCTGAAGGTAATGCTACTCAATGCTAGAAGTCTAAACCTCAAAATGCACTCTCTCGAGGCACTCCTAAAAATGGAGAACATCGATATCTGTGCAGTAACTGAGACATGGTTCAAGGCTTCAGAGAGCACCCCTGCAATACCAGGCTACAATTCTTACCACACTTTTCGGCCACAAAACCAGGACCGAAACACTAAAGGTGGAGGAGTGTCCATATTCACCAAGGATATTCTCACCTCCAGGCTAGTTGCCCAACTAACACTAGGTAAGACTGCAATCCAAATTGTAGCTTGCTACAGATCCCCAAACATGCCCCAAGATTCTCACTACACCTTTCTAAACATACTGGAAAATATTAAGATACAACCAAACACCCTAATACTGGGTGATTTCAACTACCCTGTCATTAATTGGGAAAACTACTCAGGTACCACATCCTTTTCCCAATGGTTCTTGGAACTCATAAATGCCAAAGCCCTGGATCAACTAATCCATTGTCCCACCAGGGGCCCCAATATCCTAGACCTGGTCATTACCAACATGGAAGATAGATGCTCCACACCAGTGTTCACCACCTCATTGGTCAGGTCTGTCCATAAGCAAATCACCCTTGACATCCACATCCCACCCCCACCCCCCAGTAAGGAAACCTCCTTAAAAAACTTCTCCAAAGCCAACTTCAAGCTACTGAAGTCAGAAGTGTCAAACTTCACAACACCCACGCAGACGGAATCTGGAAGTTCGACTGCAGAATCCTACACTAAGGCACTGTATGAGCACATCCACTCGTGCATGAATCGTGCCATTCAAAATAGAACCAAGATGCTCTTCTCCAAAAAAAGGAAGCCAATTTGGTGGTCCCCTGCTATAAACAAATTATACACCAGAAGGAAGAAACTGTTGCAAAAAAGAAGAAAATCCCAGGATGCAAAAAACTCCCTCACCAGCCTCAGTAAGAAGCTGAGATCCCTCATAAAATCCTCAAAAGCTAGTTACGAAAATAAAATTGCCAAAGATTCCAAAGACAACCACAAGGCATTCTATAGTTATGTCAAGAAATCTAAATGGCAATGCTCAGATCTGCTCTGAGTTACAACAGAATGGCATTAAATATACTGATCCCAAGGATATTACCAATATCCTGGCAGATCGATTTAGTGCCAACTTCACTCCCCTCTCACCCCCTAAAGGGCCCATCTCAATACCAAAAGATTGCCAAATTCCGATAATCACGGCCACACAGGTAGAAACTGCACTCTCCAAAGCTAAGAATACAGCATCCATGGGACCAGATGACATCCCAGGCTGTGTACTACATAAACTACAAAATGAAATGGCACCTCACCTAAGTGTCATGTTTAATCATAGCCTCACCTCAGGCTTCGTGCCCACTGAATGGCGCACAGCTACAGTTATCCCGCTCCACAAGGGAGGATCCACCTTGGATCCCGGGAACTACTGTCCCATCAGTCTGACAAGCCTGATTTGCAAGGGCATGGAACGCATTATCATGGAACTTATAAACAAAGATATTGGCAACCTTCAAACACTGGACCCCACCCAGTTTGGGCTTGTGAAGGGCTGACCTTGTCTCCTGAAACTGATTGACTTCTTCGAATCAGTCTCCAGAGCTGTGGACGAGGGTAAGGCAGTCCACACAGCCTATCTGGACCTCGCCAAGGCCTTTGACACCATCCCCCACTCTGGAATCATAGATAAACTTACTAAGCTGGGCATAAATCCCTACGTCACTCAATGGGTTGCTAACTGGCTTACTGACAGAACCCAGACAGTAAAAGTAGCCGACTCCCAATCCAGCTCCAGACAAGTGACAAGTGGAGTACCTCAGGGTTCAGTCCTGGGACCACTCTTGTTTGGCATCTACTTCTCTGAAGTACAGGCCAACACTAAGGGACTCTGGCTAACAAAGTTTGCAGATGACTGCAAATTGGGAGCCATTATTGAATCCCCAAATAATGTGGATATTCTACAAAAGGGCCTTACAGAAAAAGATGCCTGGTGCCAGAGCCATGGGCTCTAGCTTAATGCCAAGAAATATATAGTTATCCCCTTTGGAAAAAAAACATGTACCCATGAATTACCACACAAGTGGCAGGACACAAAACATCGAAAGTGTGATGAGAGACTTAGGGACACAGGTGGACAGTGGTCTCACTTTCGATAACCACATTGCCACAACAGTCAGGAAATCCTTCTATGTGGCACACCTCATCACTAAGGGCTTTTCATCCAGAAAAAAGGAGGTCATTGTCCCACTGTACTCATCCCTCATTATATACAGTATAATGCCCCGTTTGGTATGTACCTCACAAGACATATGCAACAGCTGGAAAGGCCACAGAAATACCTCACTAAAAGAATCACGGGCCTAAAGCAGATGCCATATACTGACCGTCTAAAAAAAACTCCAGCTATACTCTGTGGCATATCGTTTACTCAAAGGCGATCTCTGCTTAACATACAAGGCCACGTCAAACCTTGAGCTGTTGGACATGCTCCACAAAGAAATCCCAATCCCTCAGAGCCACACGCTCCAGGGATCTAAACCTTGTCATCATAATGAACAAAACATGCTGGAGGGATAGGTTCCTGACCCAGAGACTCCACATACTCTGGAATAGACTGCCCATACATATCAAGTAAAGCGCCTCATTGGCCCTCTTCAAAAGGAACCTTGATGATTGGATGGGCGATAGGAAATTCATCCCTGGGATCATGTCAGTCGCCCTGCTAGACAGGGGCCTGGAGAAGTAAATATTGTGGGAAGAAATATCCAGGGAATTGTTACGGCTAGGCTTGCATAGGCCCTAGGGCCGATAGCCTAGTACCAACCTATGAACCTATGAATACCTTTTCTTGCTGCATTAGCTGAAGAAATCTGACCACAGAAATGTGCCCAAGCTTATTTGCCAACATGTGCTTATTTTATTTATCTACCTGTTAAACTGACAAGTATGCTGGTCTAAAGGTCCCTTTTATGCTTTCTCTCTCATTACTACATCTTCTCTAGATATTTTATATCCATGCTCCTACCTATCTTACTCTGCTTGTGGTCTACAATCTTTCTCAATTCACTATGTACTCATTGTTATTGCTTAATTTTACTGAATATACTGCTCATATGTATTTATAAATTGTTGAATTTTCTGCTTATTTTCTGCTGCACAACTGTTGACAATTGTATTGCAAAAAAATGTATTACTGGGACACAGGTGGACAGTATTCTCTCCTTTGATAATCACATTGCCACAGTGGTCAGGAAATCCTTCTACGTGGCTCACCTCATCACAAAAGGTTTCTCATCCAGAAAAAAAGAGGTCATTGTTCCCCTCTACTAATCACTCATTAGACCCATTATAGAGTACAACACTCCTTTTGGTATGTACCTCACAAGACATCTAGAACAACTGGAAAGGCCAGAGAAATACCTCACAAAGAGGATTACTGGCCTCAAACAGATGCCCTATACAGACCTTCTCAAAAAACTCCAGCTTGACTCCGTCACATATCGCCTACTCAGAGGCGATATCTGCCTAACATACAAAGCTTTGTCAAACCCAGAGCTGTTGGACATGCTCCACTTAAAGAAATCCCAATCCCTCCGAGCTACACGCTCTAGGGACCTAAACCTTATCACCACAATAAACAGAACATACTGGAGGGATAGATTCCTGTCCCAGAGACTTCCCATACTCTGGAACAGACTACCTATTTATGTCAAACAGAGCTCCTCATTAGCACTCTTCAAGAAAAATCTTGATGATTGGATGGGAGATACGAAATTCACCCCAGGGATCACTTCTGTGGCTCTGCTTGACAGGGGCACAGGAAAATAATTTTCTTGTGTGGCGAAAGCCAGGGTACATTTTTGGCTAGGTTTATATAGGCCCTAGGGCCAATAGCCTAGTACCCTCCTATGAACCTGTTTTGTGTTACTTAATGTGGAGCTTTTCTCCCTGGGCCACTGCTGAAAAGGGGTTCTGCCAAATCAGATCATCTTGGTAACAAATGTAGTTAAACAAATAAGATGCTAGAAGGTTTTTCTCAAATAGCTAACTGGTGCCAAACTAATGGAATGAAAGTAAATTCCAAAAGTGCACTACTATCCTTTGGGAAGTCATCTACCTCAGGGAACTACCACATTGACAACACACCCCTACGAGTTGAGACAGTTGTTACTTATGTGGAGAGTGACCTAAGTTTTTACCAACATGTGTCCATTATTGCAAGAAAGTCCTTCTATACTGCACAGCTTATAAACAAAGGGATTGTGCCTAGATCTAGGGATGTCATTGCCCCTCTTTACTCAGCCCTCATCAGGTCAGTCATTGAATATAATGCACCTTTGGTATGTATTTGCCCAGACACATGTAGCAACTGGAATTCCCATAGAGATACCTTACTAAAAGGATACAAGGGCTAAACATGTCCTACATGGACTGACTCAAAGCCCTGTCACTATACTCTGTATCATATAGACTGTTAAGAGGTTACCTGTGTCTGTATACAAGGCATCCCACGACCCATTACTGATGAATTTACTGCAAGTCAGGAAGTCAAATGGCATCCGAAATACTCGGTCTAGAGATCTAAACTCTTCTGCTACTTCAAGAGAATGGTTTAGAGGGACAAATATATCTTGCAGAGGATACCGCTGCTATGGAACAGTCTCTCCATCCTCATCAAACAAAGTTCATCTCTATCCATACTTAAGTGCCACTTAGATCTATAGATGGGAAACAGTAAATTTACACAGGACTGCTCCCTGTACTACTAATGGACAAGAGTAGCCCCTAAATGCATTATCCCATGCATGGGTCCCCTCCAATTATCTATGGTATGACCCCAGTTATTCTCATTAGGGGTAATATATAATTATCAACCATGGGATGAGCACAACAATCTATACCTAATGGGACAGTTTTTCGAGCCCAAAAAAGGAAATTTGCTAGGCTTAAAATGGCCCACAAGGGCAGCTAGCCTAGTATTTAATTATGAACTTATAAATTTTAGTACATACCTGGGGCCAAAGGAACAATTACAGAATTAAACCAAATACAGGCATTAGGTCAGTACATAAGTTAATCATTACACGAATCAAACTGACAAATCATTTGGTCACAAAAATCAGATACACACAATTAATGATATTCACCCGCGGTGGTGGTGCTGCGGTAGCGTTGTCACCTCACAGTAAGACGCTGTCCGGTTCGATTCCCAGATAGAGCGTCTTCTGCGTGGAGACATGCGTGAATGGGCCTACCTTCGTTGAAGGTTGTGCGTCAGGGCTGGTAACTCGGCACATAAAAATCAACTACCAATCATTAGCGGACCGGAGTTCTGCTGTGGCGACCCCTAACCGGGAAAAGCCGAAAGACACAACAACATCAACACAGTTAATGATGTTCAGAAATTTAGTTACATCAGCCATGAAGGTACAAAAATGTTTTAGTGTGACAGATACACAATATGTACAGTTTACTACAGTTACTCAAGTCAAGTGCTCTACCACCAGGCAACTTTATTAGGAGTAGCTCAATTCCTAACATGTATTCCGGAAAATCTGCTGCTACTTCAGGCCAGTGATGACATCTGAAAATCAATACAATATTAATGAGAAAAACAGGAATACAGTCTGCAGGGATATTAAAATAAACTGTGTAGGAAAGTATGCCTCAAAAATGTAAAAAGCTCTTTAAACTCAAACATTTCTTCATACTTTTTTTTAACATAATTGTTTTAAATTGACATGAAATTATCTGAAACTGGCACAGAAATCATACTGTTATTTTCATATTTAAACTGTGCCATCTTGGCCTCTAGTAAAATTATGCTGAATATCTCATTTCTCATCTGTATGTATGTGTTGGCTACAGGGAACAGTTTATGAAGCATGCCGTGCAGACTGGCATCTGTTTTCAGAAAATAAAGATGATCAGAACCCATACTACATATCTTCTGCAAATTATACAATAAGAAAATACTGCAGTTTGAGGAAGGCCTCTAAACCAAAATTAACACAGCTTATGTTGCATAAACAATTGACAGCTGATTATGGGATACAAGACTTGAATACCCATTGTGTAAGGTCCAACCTATTTTTAAAAATTACATATATCAATTTTTGCATTCATTTAAAAAAAATAAGCATACTAAACTGGGGTACTCACCATGGCGATAATGGAAAACACTATTACACTGGACTACATGCAACTTATTGTCCAGAATACAGATGTTGATTTACCTTGTGTGAAATTAAATACACATGCCAATTTCTCTGACACAATTTTTTAAATATAAATAAAGGCAGTATGTAGAGTGACACATTCACTAGTGTTTATATGAATTACTTGAAGAGCTTATGGAATTGTGTCAGTAGCATATAACTGACTAAATATCAACTATATGAAGTAGACTGATGTAAGCAAATTAGGATATGAAACTCAGGTTTATCTTAAACTGCGTTTCATATGAACTTAGTTCCATTAACCCTGACTTTCATAATTTGTAATAGCTAGTAGCCAAGGTTATTTACCATTTCTAATCACTCCCACTTAGCACTTAATTGTGGCCATAGCAAGTATAAAGATAAAGCAGCTACTGTTCAAGTACCACAGATGACTATGTTGACTAAATACTCTGCTACATGCCTTGATTTTCTAAGTGACACTAAACATACCTCTCAACCTGGAAACATCAAAAATCTGGACAAGCCCCATGAAAAAGCACAAATCTGTACGCTGATTAACATCAAATTTGCATACATAATTACGTAACACAGCCCACTCCAATGGAATTGTGGGATACCAACTTTCAAACGCAAACTGAAGAACAGACAACCAAAATATGGCACCAGAGTACCCCTGTAGCCATTCCAAAGTCCCATTACCTATTTCGCCCCATTTACCATACTGCTTTACTTATACAATGATTATTTGGATTTTATTTTTACATTTTATAGCACAATGCACAAACACTAATAGACAACTGCAAAACAAAGCTGCTACACAAAGCAATACTGTTTCACAATGAAAACAGACTTGGCATTAAACTTCTCTGACCTTGAAACTCACACTCATTGAAACCCACACATCACATCCAAAGAAAATGCATTTGGCCAGTGGGAGATAAAGATTACCTTTGGGCTGTTTTCAAATCACTGACTCCTTCAACACAAAACAAGAAACATGCATGTGTTCTTTGATACACCTTCCAGACTTTATTAAATTATATTCCTTGTATAATACAGCACTTGTTAGACAGAGCACATTTTAAACTTATTGTTTGAACATTTTTCCAGTAGGCAATGAAACAAAATGCATCAACTAATAATAACAAAACTGCCCAATTCAGAACATGTCCATCATAAAAGTCTACTCCCACACCCACACTATACATATATATGTATATATATATATATATATATATAGAGAGAGAGAGAGAGAGAGAATGACAGTAGTGTAAGCCATAGGCATCTTGCACAGCTTCTTGCACTTATTTTCAATTTCAGTTTTTTTTTTGGGGGGGGGGGGGGTGTGGAGACAAACATTTTGGAAAGTTTTTAGAATAAAATGTTGTGTTACCACAAAGCAATTCACTGTCATGTTTTGAACCCAGGACCCTGTGCACTACAGTCAGAGCAATCTACAAATATGCCAAATGAGCATTTTCATGAAAGTTAGGAAGACTGAAACTTAAATGGCTATCATTTAGTGAATTCAGTTCTCACTTCTCACCATAGCTCTCAACCTCTTAGCACAAAAAACCTGGACAGAGCCAATAACAGGGGAATACAGCCCCCAAGACAAATTTCAAATACTGATCTTATAAACTTAGAAAATTGCTAGAATAAAAGGTTTTGTGTTACCATTTATTTTCTGAAGAATATGAAGTCTGAAATTCAAATGCCTGGCATTATTTAGTGAATCCAATTCTTCAGTGATTTGTCACAATCCTGAAAACCAATACTGATCTTATAAACTTAGAAAATTGCTGGAATAAAAGGTTTTGTGTTACCATTTATTTTCTGAAGAATATAAAGTCTGAAATTCAAATGTCTGTCATTATTTAGTGCATTCAATCCTTCAGTGATTTGCCACAAAAATCCTGAAAACCACAGATTTTATGAGGAACAGATCAAAAATGTGAGGCATAAATACACAAGTGATGGTGGCTAGAGACTTTAGTCTCTTTTTACCCTGTACCCAAGTTACAGGGTTTGAGCCCGAGTTCCTCCAGCCACCAGGTGTATTAAATTAACACAGATACACACAGTTCCTACTCCAGCCAAACAAACATGTTTCCTACTTCAGGCAGATGCCAGAATCTCGTTCACCCAGTTCCAACAAGAGAGGGAACGCAGCTCACAGTTAATACCAAAAAGATCCATTTGAATAACTTGTTTCCCACTCACAGATCCAGCGGAAATGCATTCAAAGTGAGCCAGCCAGCCGGAAATGTATGCACTGAGCCCCTGAGCTGAATTCCGACAGGCTGGTAGCCCCAACGGAGCTGATGTCATTGAGTATGTGATGATGTTAGCTCAAAAAAAAAAACAAAAACAAAAAAAAAGCGGGGAAAAAAATAAAAATAAAAAAATCTAGGAAAAAGTTGGAAAGGAAGGGGTGCCACTCAGGAATAGTGGCACCCCATTATTTGGACCCCAAAACCTAGTAAAAACCAAGTAATTTAGTACGGTTGGGAGGTATGACATTAAACCTTCTTTTATTATTAACTTTTCTGAGCTAAAGTTTAAAATGCTCAGTTGTGATTAGCAGTCTACCCCAGTAAACAAAATTAAAATAAATCTTAATGCATGTTGTGACGCTCGTGCCCTGGCCCAGCAATCAAGGAGCCTCAAACCTCACCACTAACACCAGAGAGAGTGTCTCATATATGAGGAAAGGATAACAAATACACACAGTAAAGTGCAATTTCCCTTAAGAGCACACAGAGATCACAATCAGTCTGGGGCTGGTTGCTCCCTTGCCCCCCCCCAGGTCCCCAATAAGACTCCCCACTGACACAGCTATAGGGTCTCAATCTCAGCCTAGTGGGCAAGATAAAATCTCCAGCACCCTCTCTGTCCAACCAGTGCTTCGTGTCCCTGCTCCAGTAGCTGACACACACACACACACACACACACACACACACACACACACACACACACACACACACACACACACACACACACACACACACACACTTTTAGATAAGAGTTTACACAACCACACAGACACTTCTGGGGAAGGCTGGCATAGGTTCTCCAGCTGTTCCCATTTTACCCAGACTATACGGTAGTACCAGCTGCCACCACCAACTATTAATTATCAGCTGCTCAAAGGCCCTTAAAAGGGTGTCCAATTATTACTGTGCAATATTATTAGCCAATTGGTAGATGTGACTAAACAGTCAAAGCTTATTTGGAGAGTCTTGGACAGTAAATTCTATAAATATGCAATGTACTCTAGAGTTTAACTCATCTCTACACAAAAAAGCCACAGTTAAAATGTTTTAAAATATTTAACAATAAATAATTAAAACCACAAGACAATACTTTCTACTACACAGTCAGTGCTAGTCAAGAGAGTTCAGAGATCACACAGAAATACTTAAAATAAATCAGTAGTACAGTTCTGACATCACAGAAAAACACAGTCTAAACTATCTAATTCCTAGCTACTTCTAGGAGAAAACACAGTTCTAACATACTACTTGCATAAAGAGAGCATAAGGCAGTGCTGAGTTGGATGTTCAATGCAAAAATGCTTAATAATCTCTGGTTCTCACTGTTTAAATTGAAACTGCAGTTCTGATAAAACATTACATCATCTTTTAAACTTTCCTGGTATTCCCAGGCTGACAGAAACTGCATTTACATTCTTTTACACTAAGAGTAATAAAGGACATTCCACATGTAAATTCTGGTCATTAACTTTAGCCTTAAAGCAAAAAGCAGAATGCTTACTCCAGACTCATCAACTCCAAATTCTAACTTCAAAGGAACAGACACAGTAATTTTAATTTCAAAGGACCAACAAGAAATACTTGACTTAGCTTTCTTTACAGCAGAGGACAATGTTGCCACATTGTTTTAAGTTCAACATTTCACAGTATTTACAAATGATAGAATTATGTACCAAATATATTTGACTAGGCTGGTAGCCTTCACCCATCGCTACCAGTCTTCACATCCCCTCCAGAAAACTCAAGCTAGTTTTTCAAGTGACCCTTGAGAAATGCAGCTTGAGAGGGTCAGGTCTATCTGAGTATACCTACCCCATTCCCTGTCTTGAGAGCCCACATGCATTGGCATTGCCATTCCCACTACGGTCCTGCACTGACATATCATATACTTGCAACCCCAGGCTCCATCTTAGCACTTGGCATTTTGCTGACTGGCTCTGTTTAATCATGTTAGGGAGCTGTGATCTGTCATAACAGTGAATTTCCTTCCATACAGATAAGGCTGAAGTTTCTGCAGTGCCCACACTATGGCTAGACATTCCATCTCTACAGCTGCATAGCATTCTTCCCTGGGTTGGAGCATACGACTGAGATAAACCACTGGGCGCTCTTCCCCCTCTGAAGAAATCTGGATAAGTACAGCCCCCACCCCATGGTTCAAAGCATCCACCTGCACAACAAATTATTTGCTGTAATCTGAACAGGCTAACACAGGGGATCCTCCCAAAGCTTCATTAAGCTTCTGTAATGCCTGCTCACATGCTGGGGTCCACACTACCTTCTCTGGCCTGTTCTTCCTTGTCAGATCTGTGAGGGGAGCAGCTATGGAAGTATAACTGGGGATGAACTTTCTGTAGTACCCTGGTGTCCCTAAAAATGCCCTCACCTGCTTTTTAGTAAAAGGTGCAGGCCATGCCTGAATGGCTTCCACTTTGGCAGGTTCTGGCTTAACTTACCACTCCCAACTCTACGTCCTAGGTAGGAGACCTCTGCCATACCCACCTGACATTTGCTCGGCTTAATGGTCAACCCTGCCCTCTGTAGTCTGCCCAGCACTTCCCTGACATGCTGAAGGTGCTCTGACCAGGAATGGCTGTAGATGGCAATATCATCCAGGTAAGCAAGGTCAAACTCTCCTGCCCCTGCAAGGATATGATCTACCAGCCTCTGGAAAGTCACTGGGGCATTCTTCATCCCAAAGGGCATCTTTGTGAACTCATATAA
Organism: Protopterus annectens; assembly: GCF_019279795.1. Classification (NCBI taxonomy): domain Eukaryota; kingdom Metazoa; phylum Chordata; order Ceratodontiformes; family Protopteridae; genus Protopterus; species Protopterus annectens. The sequence goes on from NC_056729.1 coordinate 1,790,610,921, forward strand.
ACCAAAAGGAGTCACAAAGGCTGACTTCTCTCTAGCACTGTGAGTCAAGGCACCTGCCAGTAACTCTTGGTAAGATCAAGGGTTGTAGGATATTTAGCCCCACCCAGCTGCTCTAGGGCCTCATCTGTCTTAGGCATGGGGTAAGCATACAACTCTGTGTGACTATTTAATTTCCTGTAGTCCACACAGAACCTGGCGCTGCCATGCTTTTTTGGCACCAGCACCCACTGGGGAGGCCCAGGGACTGCTGGACTAATGAATCATCCCTAGTTCCAACATCTCCTTTACCTCTTCCCTCAGAGTCTGTCTGACTTTCTCAGGCACCCAATAAGGGGCCTGCCTAATAGGCCTTTAGAGTCCTGTATCCACCTGGTGCTGCACCAGGTGGGTGCACCCTGGTTTCCCAGTGAACATATCCCCAAATTCCTGCAACACTGTTCGGATTTCTCGAACCTGGGTAGGACATAGCTGCTGGGACATTGCTACCCCTTCCACTGAGGTGTCAGCCCGAGCCACACTGAACAGATCAGTCCCCAGATCTCCCTCAGACTCCTCCTGCAATCCACTGCAAATGCTCAGCACAAGGGCCTCCCTATCTTGGTAAGGTTTCATTGTGTTAACATGGTACAATCTGTGCCCCTGCTGGCTGCCTAGCAGTTCCACCATGTAGTTAACATCACTTACCTTTCTTACCACCTTGTAAGGTCCCTCCCAAGCTGCTTGCAGCTTGTTGTGTCTGACAAGAATGAGAACCATTACCTGCTGCCCCACAACATACTCTCTAGCTCGAGCATTCCTGTCATACCACACCTTTATTCTGTTGTTGGGCTTCTGCCAGGTTCTCCTGGGCCAAGCCCATGAGATCCCAGAGCCTTGTCCTGAGGCTTAGGACATAAGCCACAACAGACTCCTTGTGAGACTGGCACTCATCTTCCCACTCATCTCGAATTAAATCTAGAGGTCCCCTCACCCTATGCCCATACAGCAACTCAAAGAGTGAAAAAAACTGTGGATTCCTGGGGAACCTCTCTATAAGCAAACAACAGATGGGGCAAATATTTGTCCCACTCCCTCTTAAACTGATCTGCAACTGCCCGTAGCATGGACTTGATTGTAGAGTTTAACCTCTCAACAAGACCATTAGTCTGGGGATAGTAGGGGAAGGTCTTCATGTGCTTCACCCCACTGGACTTCCACAGACAAACCAGCAGGTCTGACATGAAGCCAGCATCTCAGTCAGTCAGTATTTCTTTTGAGAAACCTACTCTGCTGAAAATCTCTAACAAAGCATTTGCCACCTTCTCTGTCTCAATGGAGGACAAAGCCACTGACTCCGGGTATTGTGTAGCATATTCCACTACCACTAGGATATACTTTTTCCTTGTGGAACTTGGTGTACTCAGAGGATCCACAATATCCATAGCTACCCTCTGAAATGGCTCCTCAATCACAGGCAAAGGCATCAAAGGAGCTCTCACCTTGTCACCTGCCTTGCCTACCTTTTGGCACTGTTCACAGGTCTTGCAGTACCCTGTTACATCTCTGGACATTCCAGGCCAATAGATGTTCTGCATAATACGCCTCTTTTTATGTTTTATGCCCATATAACCTGCAAAGGGAATACCATGGGCTATGGCTAGAAGCGCCAAACGGTAGGCTCTAGGCACTACCAACTGCTGCACTCTCTCATCTTCTAGCCCTCCCTCAGGGGTCCACTCTCTGTACGGTAAACCTTTGTACTAGTATACAGATTCCCCCTTTCCTTGAGAATCAGGTGCCTCCCTAGTTACCTGCCTTGCAATGTAGAGTCTGAGAGCTGAGCCTGTCTCAACTCTCTCCTTGTAACCATTCCCAGCTCCCCTTCCACAGGAAGTCTGACATCCTCTGACAGTGGTGCCTCACTGTCAGCCTGTACTACTACTCACCTCTACCTTTGCAGTCACTCTGTCCAAGGGAACATCAGTACCCACAACCAGCTGTGGCTCACCTTCAGTTTCACTGCTACAGAGTAGCTCCCTTCCTGAAGTAACCAGCTCACCAGTCCTGGCTGCAAGTATGCAGTCTGTCTGGGTCTCCCCCAGGCTACCAGCCCCACATGCTTGTCTCTTAGCCTGACTGCATGTAACTGCATAAGCACATGGCACTCCGTCATCCAAATCCTTCCCTCTCAGGACATATGCAGGATGGTAGTTTAGTACCCCTGTTGTCTCAAGACAACTTACTACTGGCATTTGGTCTTTCCCACTTACTGGCTCACTCACCTTTTGTTCCCCACCTTGCCTCCGTGGATACCTATATGCCACATGACCCCACTGGTTGCATTCAAAACATTTAACCCTAGCTCCTGGACGTGTACCTGGACTAGTGGCGTCCTCTGCTACTGGCAGATTCTGTTGGGGCAGTCTGTGCTGCCCACCAGGGGTTTCTTTAGATCCATGAGCAGTACTGGGGGTACCCTTCCTGTACAAGGCTGCCCTGCTTGCCAGGGATAGGTATCCCTTCTCCAACTCATCTGAAGTAGCACATTGTCCATCAGCTAACCAGATCCTCATGTCCTCAGGCAAAGTGCTAAGGGTTTGTTCCCTCACCAAAAGGTTTGCAGCCCTTCAAAAGTGGTGACCTGACATCCACCCACCCACCTATGGAAATAAGTGCTCAATTCAATAACATATTCACACACACTTTCATCTGCCTTGCGTCTATGCTCATGAAACTTTTTCCTATACATTTCAGGTGTTAGCTTAAACAGTTCTAAAAGACATTTCTTAACAGCAGTATAATCAAAACATGCAACATCAGACATTTTAGCTAATGCAGTTACAGCTTTACCATGGAGTTAGGGGTTCAGGAACCGTACCCAGAGCCCTTGGTCAACTTCATACTGTTTACATACCCTCTCAAACATATGAATGAAACTATCAAAATTATCCCCCCCTTTAAACTGCGGAAGAAATTTACTGACGTTTTGTGCTTCTAGGGTTCAGTTACTCCTTTCCCCATTACCTCCATAACTCTGGTGAAGAGTCAGCACCTTCTTCTCATGCTGCCTCTGCTTTTCTTGTTCCTCAGCTTGCAGATTTAACAGTTTCTCATTCTCCTCAGCCTGCAAACGTCACAGTCTCTCAATTTGCTTCTAATCCCACATGCCTGGCCTCCAACTCAAGTCTCTTTAACTCCAGCTGGATTTTTAAGTCCACTGCAGAAAGGTTGAGCTGTCCATTCTCCGAGGGAATTATATCTCCACTGCCAATCTGACTGTCGTCCTGGTTGCTGTTTTCTGATGCAGCTGTAACCAAGGCTGCAATCAGGTCTGCCTTAGTGAGGTTTCCATGCACCCGTCCCCTAGCCTGGCACATCTCTGCCAGCTGGCTCCTTGTCAGCTTTCCATACTCCTCTGCTGACATGCTGCCTGCTCACCCTAACTAAGCTAACAAAAGAAATAAAACAATTGTGATCTGAACTCTGAGTATTCACTGCATGGCTGTTTTTAGAGTACAAAACACCTTCAAAGCTCACTGTACACAAGCTACAGGATTAAGTCTACCCACACCACTACAAGCAAATTAGTATTTGCCAACTAATTAACATGTGATGTGGATATCCCACCTCTGCCAAACACAAATGTGAGGATATCCCAACCACTGCCACCAATTAATATGTGATGCCCGTGCCCTAGCCCAGCAAACAAGGAGCCTCAATCCTCACCACTAACACCAGTCTCAAATATGAGGAAAGGATAACAAATACACACAGTAAAGTGCAATTTCCCTTAAGAGCACACAGAGATCACAGTCAGTCCGGGGCTGGTCGCTCCCTTGCTCCCCAGGTCCCCAATAAGACTCCCCACTGGCACAACTATAGGGTCTAGATCTCAGCCTAGTAGGCAAGCTAAAATCTCCAGCACCCTCTCTGTCCAACCAGTGCTTTGTGTCCCTGCTCAAGTAGCTGACACACACACACACACACACACACTTTGATTTAAGAGTTTACACAACCACACAGACACTTCTGGGGAAGGCTGGCACAGGTTCTCCAGCTGTGCCCCATTTACCCAGACTATATGGTAGTACCAGCTGCCACTACCCACTAATAATTATCAGCTACTCAAAGGCCCTTAAAAGGGTGTCCAATTATTACTGTGCAATATTATTATCCAATTGGTAGATGTGACTAAACAGTCAAAGCTTATTTGGAGTGTCTTGGACAATAAACTCTATAAATATGCAATGTACTCTAGAGCTTAACTTATCTCTACACAAACCAGCCACAGTTAAAAGGTTTTAAAATATTTAATAAATAATAAAGCCACAAGACAGTACTTTCTAATACACACTCAGTGCTAGCCAAAAGAGTTCAGACATCACACAGAAATACTTAAAATAAATCAGTAGTACAGTTCTGTCATCACAGAAAAACACAGTCTAAACTTTCTAATTCCTAGCTACTTCTAGGAGAAAACACATTCTAACATACTACTTACATAAAGTGAGCATAAAGCAGTGCTGAGTTGGATGTTCAAGGCAAAAATGCTTAATAATCTCTGGTTCTCACTGTTTAAATTGAAACTGCAGTTCTGATAAAACATTACAGCATCTTTTACACTTTCCTGGTGTTCCCAGGCTGACAGAAACTGCATTTACAATCTTTTACACTTAAAGCAATAAAGGACATTCTATATGTAAATGCTGGTCATTAACTTTAGCCTTAAAACAATAGGTAGGATGCTTACTCCAGACTCACTGACTCCAAATTCTAACTTCAAAGGAACAGACATAAAGTAATTTTAATTTCAAAGGACTAACAAGAAATACTTGACTTAGCTTTCTTTACAGCAGAGGGCAATGTTGCCACATTGTTTTAAGTTCAACATTTCACAGTATTTTCAAATGATAGAATTATGTATCAAATCTATTTGACTAGGCTGGTAGCCTTCACCCATCTCTACCAGTCTTCATACATGTGTGTGGGGTAGGCTTGGGCCACGGTGATGGAAAGGAGAAAATTAATTTGATAACAGAAGGGTTGCAGCAGTTAAGTGAAAAGGAGTTAGGAGTTAGTTATATTAAAGTAAATTATTTTTATCTTTCAATGGGTATACTATGGATGACAGCCACGTACAGTATTTGAAATTTCATTTTTTGCAGTCAGTATGACTGATGACGGGGACTAGCAACAAGAATTCTGTACAGTATAATATAGAAAAGACAAATGCTGCCATGAAGGGTAGCAGCACTTGAAGAAAATGGGGGTAGAAATAGAGTGCACCTGCTATCACAGACATGCAGAAGATCTACTGTCAGAGAGGGTTCTATTAATAATGGTTTAATGTATTTCAAGATATGTCAAGAAATGTACTATTTGCAGGGCAAAAGAGAAAGCAGTGGCCAAACTGGCTTGGAAATTTACTGAAGTCACTACCTTCCTGCTTTTGTGTGGTGGGGCAGGTTATGGAAACAACTCAATGAGAGGTTGAGTCAACATGTTTCCTTGGTTAAAATGGGCTTCAAAGTGATCATCAGCCTATGTTTGCAACTCAGTTTGTGTCAAACACAATACAGTTCTGTAAGAAGGCAACTGTTGAGACTAATAAGCAGAATTTGATAGGTGACATTTGTGTCCCACAACAGGCTCATAGGTAACGATATAGACCATATACCTGTGAGATGGGTGCAAATGTGGTTGGATGTCAGGTACAGTGTTAGTAGGATCAACAGTGTGACCAGTGGAGACATTCCAATCTGCACCAAACATTACTCTGGAACTGAAGGCATTCTCAACTTATCTGCTAGTGACAGTTGGATTACAGGGTACTGGAAGGAACATGAATCAGTCTAAAAAGTGAGGAAAATGAACCAAACGAAATTGAATTATTTGAACCTTCAGGAAAAATACTAAGATCTACTTACAAAAGACCACTGCTTAAATCCTTTCTGTTTAGGTCAAGGACGGACGTCAAAAGATGCAAAGTCCTCTCTACAATGGACAGAATAAGGACATCAAGTCAAGTGTCTGAATGAACTAACAATTCACCAAGAGGAAAGTAGACAGACTAAAAATACAGCAGTCCATTTGACTGCATAAGGAGGACTGAACTTAGCAATGTGCAAGTCATTCTAAGAATAAAAAACAAGTTTTTATTTAATTTTAAAAAATAAAAGTAAAATGTGTTATTCTTTTTTTTATTTGAATGCACTGGTGACAAACAATAAATGGGGGATTGTTTGCTATGAAAGGCATCCCCTAGATATAATCCACGGAGGAGGGTGTGTCTGGCAGAAACACTTTTAATGTTAGCAGTTAGTCATTAAGTCACAAAATCCTTCCAAGTCTGACTGCTCCTTAAGGTTGCCCAAGTAGAAAATTAATTCACTTTATGACACCTCTCAACTTCTTAGCAAAAGAATTGTGAATGAAGACAAAAATAATGGGGGAAGTAGTCCCAAAAATCAGGCTCTAAAATGAAAGTTGACAAAAGAAGAAGTTTTACATTAGCATGCAATTTCTGAAATATATGAAGTCTGCAAAACTCAAATGTCAGTAAGTATTTAGTGACGGGAATTCTCAAGGATTTGCCAGAAAACCAAACATTTTATGAGGGCATTGTGTGAAAATCTGGTTAGCTCATTGTGTAAAAAATACAAAGTTTTCACCGTAAGTACGCAAGAAGACATTTTTATTAAAGTATGTGTTTGAATATGTTGACAGTGAACTTCCTGGACTTCCAAAAAAAAGATAACTATATACTGGAATATGTTTAATTCATTAAATGTTTTAAATAAAGCTGACTTATTTTTCATCAGAGGCACATTCATCCCCCCGGCTTCTTTAGGAATAATAAGTCCTTGCCCCAAGACAAATACAGTGAAAAACGAGATATTAAGGTGAAAGGACATAACTGCTTTTTAGTTCTAGAATAATGATACTACTGAACAGATGCGGTTTAGCATGGTGAATTACACAGAGATGAGACTGATAACCATATCTGGAAAAATTAGTCATTTAAATGATTATATAACTAGAAACTAATGAGCTCTGAATGTTAACCTGCAACTACACTAATGTTGCTTATGCATAATTTGTAAATGGCAAAGGAAATTTCTTACAATATTTCTCTAGAAAATCGAGAGTGGGGCTGATGCATTTATGCTTTATCCTTTTGGTTACTGAGTAGAATGAAGACAGCATTATAATTATCAGCTGTACAAAAGTGTATTGCACATCAATTTTAGATGTTAGAATTCATCTTGTTAACAGAGTAAGAAACTTCTCTGTCTGGAAGATATTCAGTCCATATATCTTTAGTTAATCGCTGTATATCAATCATATCAGACAATAGTAGTAGAAATAGCGAACTTAAACTCTTCTTAAGTCAAAATAAAAAAAATATAATTGTACAGAATTACTAAGTATTCGAAAGTAATCCAAGCAAGGCAGGCAGTCTGTTTCCAGTCAAAAATCCTTTATTAAGCACACAGACAAGCGATCCAAGTAAAACAAAAATACAGTAACAGTTTCCTCACAAGCTTTCTAAATATATATATATATATATATATATATATATATATTTTTTTTTATCAGGCAAGGGAGTGGTTTATTGTGCTGTAAAACAAAGTGTTATTGGTACATCGGTTATTGACATTCAAGCTGGTCCTGCCCTACTTAGTAGCTGTAATAATAATATAACCCTTATGTACTTTAAAATTTATAATGATGTGGTACCTCTTATTTAACCAGATTATTAAGTAGATTATTAAGTCTGTGATTTTATCCAAGACAATATACTACATGGCTGGAAATATATCAACCTTAGTCCATTTGGCAATCAAAAAATATCTATAAATATATACATATACACTTTGCATGTAAAAAATCAATTGTAAAAATCATATTCTATTTTCATAACCTATTGTTAACAAAGATCGCTTTCGTCCTTCTAGACTTCTTCAGGTCTGTGTACAAGAACCCTAAAAATTATCTGTCAAATTAGAAAACCCAAAATAGTTAAAACACAAAATGCTAACAGCGCTATACTTATCTGGCCTGATGCCAGCTTAGATAATGGTCTACTGCCAGAAACTGACAAATTTAAATCGAGGGAACAAGGGACGGGGCATTTTATGCTATTAACACATTTAAAAAGGTATGAGAATATACTACCCTCCAAATAAAGAAATGGCGAGAATGTGTACAAGCTTGTCTGCTTAGAAGAACTGCTCTCAGTAACACGTTCCACGAACCTGAACTTTATTTCTGACTCTAACAGAACTTGCTGGAGAGACAGATTTGTATCCCAAAGGCTGCTTCATTTATGGAATAAACTTCCTAGCTTCGTAAAACAAACTGCGTCCCTCACTCTCTTTAAAAGGAATTTTGATAAATGGATGGGGAACCGTAAAATCATTTCTGGGGTACTGCTCATGTCCTTTATGGACAGAGACAGTCTGTAAAATGACTCAGGGCTTCAACATCCAAAGACCCCATACCCTGACACTACCTCATCCCATACCTGGGAATTAAGATACAATACTGTCATATCCTGGGTATTACTGGCTAGGCTTGTAAAGGCTCTTGTGATATTAGCCTAGTAATCACCTATGAATCTATGAATCTCATCCTGGACTACTACTTCTACCTTTTGTCTTTTTCCCGGTAAGGGGTCGCTACAGCAGAACTCCGGTCCGCTAATGATTGGCAGTAGATTTTTTTACTAAACGCTGAGGTGCCAGCTCGACGCCCAACCTTCAACGAAGGCACGCCCATTTACGCATGCATGTCTTTCGAACGCTACCCAACCACGGGGAGGACATGCAGACTCCACACAGAAGGCACTCCCAAGCCACACAGAGAATCGAATGGGAGAACCTCTTGCTGTGAGGTAACAATGCTACTGCCGTACCACCGTGTCATACTGCTTTGTAAATAAGTTTGCTTTGTATATTGTTTATGAAATATTTGGAAAGAATTTGGGTTTTCAGCAACAGTTATGAAAACTATTGAGCCACATCATCAGACAGTTACTGGTCACAGATAAATTTTAAGATCCAAAACCTGCTGGATGCACAAAGGGAAAGATGAATAACTGCAAAGCTGCTGCTGAACAGTCATGCATGCTACACTACGGAATTTACAAAATGTTAGAGTTGAACTGCAAATGGCTTCAAAGATCCGGTCAAGCAAGCTAATGCAGTTAAACAGAATAAGAAGTTAAAGCCTCATGTAACAATGCTGCAAGAGAGAGACATATGAAAAAGAAGGTAAGAAAATAGTTTAGCAAGTAGTAACAGAAGTTTTTTGCAAGCTACGCTGGAGCCAGATGCTAAGGAACTATTCTTCTGATAACAAGTAGACCCCCATTATGAAGTACAGAAGTTAAAACATTGAAAGGTATGATAATTAATGTTGAAGAGGTATTAGTGATACAACTTAAATTACTATACGTAATGTCATATGTTCCCCCTAAAACAACACAAAAGGAAATTAACAGACCTAATATTTTTTCATCATGGTATTTTATGGGAAGCAGAAGATTAGAAACTGATTACTGATCCCAAAGATGCAAGGGCAGGCCCATGATGAAACAAAATATCACAATTTGGGAACATTTTACAACAATTAGGAAAAACATTTGAGATTACCAACAAAGTAGACCAGGTGAGGGACTTCCAAGACGACTGCACACTGATCAATAGCTTCATTCCAACTATTTCAGTGTAACAACAGAAAATGAGGAAGAAGAGCCAATGAATTTGTCAATGTGGGCAACATTCAGTTATTGGCTAGTAAGAAGAAGTTTGGAGGACCTGAAAGAAAATTAACTGGGAAATGTAGTTGTTCAACAAAAAGCAGTTCAAGCTTCAGCTTCTAGTAATCTAGAGGAAACCCAAACACACTCAGAAGTGATTTAAATAAATGAAACATTGAAAAAGGCTGAAAGAAATACAAGAAGCTTAAACTAGCCATTCTGATGAACTGATAAAAATGTAAAAAAAAAGATGAAATGAAGAAAAGGCTGAGAGTATGAGGCTTCTCAAGGACAACAATTTCAAAAACTAGTAGTTAGAATACAGAGCTCACAGACAAAAACCTGAGATCTTCACTGCCCAGAGAAGCTGGAAGGAAATACTGTATTAAGTTTAAGAAAGCACATATAAGCAACTGAAATGATGCTTCGCAACAGAATTTGTTAACTGAAAGGGCACATCGAGTGCATGCTCCAAACCTTGCCATGAGAAAGCAGCGAGCATCAATACTGGTAAAGATGCAATCATGCCAGCAGAAAGAGTTTATCCTGACAAAACTGTGGCAGAAAGGAAAGCTATTACAAAAGGGAGACAACAGCATTTGTGTGAAAAATGATTATTCAGTGCGTCCAAGGCAGAAGACAAGCAAATTTATCCCAGCAATCAGGGAATGTCAAGAGGTTTGTGTGAGATTCAAGCTGCTGCATCCAGACTTCTTCAAAATATTTCCTAGATAAACACATGTTTGGATGCAGAACAGGCTAAGGAGGAAAACAAAACAAATGTTTATCCAACCAAAAGTCAGTCATCAAGTAGAAGGGGAACCTACTCCTCATTTGAATGGCAACAAAGCTCACAGAAAGACTTTCCTAGTGAAAGCTTTTTCGTTGTTCCAAAGGAGAATAATTGATAGAGAACAAAGCATAGAAGTTTATTAGAAATGTGGCTGATGCTATATACTCTTCCATTTATTCACTAATTTCAGTATTGCTTGTACTGCTTGGCTTCTTACCGATCATCTCCCAACACCAAACTCTGGTCATGGACTTGAAACATATTTGTATGTTAATATATTAAAGCAAACAAGTACTTTTTATTAACTATAAGAAATATAGGCATTATGCTATAACAAGATAAGAAAGGCTAAATGAAAGTTTAAATTAATGTAATGATGTGATTTGGGGCTGCTGGGGTGAGGTGGGTGTAAAAGTGTACTGAATATACTATATGCAGAACTAAGATGATAGCTTCTCTTGTTTTTACAAGGGTGAATGTTTAAATTATCGTCCTTGGCTTAAGCTATAAACAACTTTTAAGTAAGCAAATGGGCTTCAAAAATAAGACAGAGATAAAAGGCATGATAAATGCTAAGTTTCTTGTACCTGTAAAGATATTCATTTTTTTCTACGTTAACAAATGCTTTCAATGGAGTACAAGAAGCCTGCAGCTGAAAGCAGTCAGCCAAAATAACTCTGCATAAAGTGTTTTGAGTGAAATTTACAAAGATTCCTTAATATGTCTGACAAAGTTTGAGCTGTTTTTCTTTTCTAATTACGGACTTATTTCACATGAAGACAGAGTGTCTGCAGGTGCAAGCACTTAACCTTGACAGTTCTGAGCAATCTTTCCTGATGGAAATGCAAAATTTAAAGGTAAAATGGCAAGCAATTAAGTAATAAATCAAGTTTAAAATGACAGGATATGAAAAAGAGATATTAGCCTCCCCAGCAGCCTTAGTACTTTAATTTAATAAAACAGTGCACAGTTTCATTTTATTTAAAGTTAGTCAGTGCACTTTTTTATGGCTAAAAGTTAATATTTTCTGAAGGCATACAAGCTGTTTTTCACATCTGTAAATAAAATAAGAAAAGAACAACCAACAATCTGTTTAATTAATTCATCAATTTGTCATTTGTTTACTGGGGGAGTTCAATTGGGCTTACAGTCCTATTTTCAGTGGAGGCCTAGGGAGAAAAGCACCCTGAATGAAAAATTGCAATAAACATATTAAAACAGGGACACAGCAAACACTAAAAAATTATAATATTGCAAACATTTGTATTTTTGGATTAATATATATAGTACACATAGGAAAAAGTTTACTATAAACTGCTTAGAGACAAAAAGCAGCAACAAGCTTTTAAATATGGAAATAACATAAAGTGTATTCCGCCCTGGCCATAATCCTCCCGAATTCCTATACTACTTCCATAACTTTTCTACTTTTCAGAATATGTTAATCATATTCCCCTCCACTCTACCATTTGTAATAACTTCATTATCTCATCCCTGAACATCTTACCCACTGCACATGTCAACCTGAAAAAACAATCTGTTGTAAAATTCCACATAATTACACACCTATGATGCTACCATGTAAAGGACATGCTTATAACAACTATTCTTCTTCATATATGCATATTCTTATTAGTTGTAAACCTACCCTTAGGTTCATCTCTTTCCTATGTTTTGGTACCCTTTTTTCAGCCATATTGTTATTCATTGATGTATATTATATGTACTTTATTTTTTCTATGCATGTCAATTTCTGTATCCATTGCTTATATTTTTTCTAGTTTATAATTCATAAATCTGTATGCTGGAGCTTTTCTCCTTGGGTCTCCACTGAAAAGGGGCCATATGGCTCAGTTGGACTAACCCAGTTAACAAATGTCAAATAAATAAATAAATTTAGATTTATAGGCATATCATTGGGAGTGAGAAAACTTTACATACCTGCTATGGAGTATTGTTCATTGAGAAATAAAAGTACTATAACAGAAACAAGTAAGCAGCGGTGAAGATGTAAAATAAGAAATAGTAAGGTAGTAGACATAGTTAAATGGTATGGTAGTGGAATAGAGTCAGGTAAGAGAGTTAAAAGATAATGTGAGATGTTAGATGATGTAAGGGAAATGTAAAAGGAAGAAAGGAGGTAGAATACAAATAAGAGAGATATGAATGGAATAGATGTGAGAGATAAAGTCAAGTGGGATGATGGGAGTAAGAACACAACCAGAAATGTTAGGTGGTATTTCAGGTTGTTCTTGAAGGCTTTTGTTTTTTAGCACAGTGTCCTGTTTAGAGCAGTGGGGATGGTGTTCCATTTTCTGGTAACAAAGCAGAGTAGAGTGAATCACCAGCAGTGTTATAGTATCTGGAGAAAGACAGGATGTTTTGGCACTGGATCTCAGGGGTCAGGGTGGGAAGTAGTGTTTAAGGATGTTTTGAAGTGATGGGCAGACATCAAGTTTGTGAATTAGTGGGTGTGTGATGATTAGATCGGTGTAGGTAAATTGGTTAGGTAGTTCAAGCCATTTGAGATTTTATAGTGCCAGTGTGTGATATGGCTGAAACTGTGACTTTGCTGCAAATTTGGCTATTTTGTTGCAGCATGCTTCAAGTTTATTTTGTAGGTGGACCGGAGGTTAGTTGAGATGGGAGAGGTGTAGATTAAAAAGGTAGGAAATGGTTAGGGATATTCTAGTGGTGTTGGTGAGGTAGGGTTTGTTGCGGTACAGAAATCCTAGTTTTTGTTGAGTTTTTCTGATGGAAGGAGATGTACAAGTCAAACTTTAGAATGTCATCTAATATGAACCCTAAATGTTTGTGTTGGATATGGTCTCTAAGATGGTGTTGTTTGATGAGATGATGTTAAAGGATAATTTGAGTGAATTTAAAGATTTGGGAATAAATAGCATTAACTTTTTTTTTTAAAGTAGATGGTAGTCACTTGGCCATGCTTCTATGAATGAAACAGACTCCTCTGTTATTTGTTGAAGTTGAGGGAGGAATGCGACTGAACATAGGAGGGTAGTGCTGTCGACATCCTGGACTAAAGAGGCATGTTTGCTACCTTTACAAAGGCTGTTAGTAAAAACAATGAAAAGTAATGGACATAGAATAGAGCCCCGTGGAACACCTACACAAACAGGCAGGAAAGAAGAAAGTTCCTGTTTCCATTTAATAGCCTGCAGTCTGTTGGAGAGAAAACTGAGGAAACAGGAGAGGGCAGACTGAACCACAGAGAGAGGGAAGATGACTCTAGTGGGAGTTGGTGAGATACAATAGGTGATAAAAGGCAGCTATTTAGTTTAGAATTTACAGTTTAAGTGAAACTACAGTGGTTGTACTATGATGTGGGCTGAAACTATGTTGTATGGAGGATAGAAGGTTGGTGGTGTGATATGTGAGGATTTGTGAATATGTACATTTTTCTAAAATTCTGGACAGGGAGGTAAAACAGCAACTGGTTTATAGTTGGATGGATCATGTCAGTTCCGCCTTTGTGAAGAGGGATTATTGTAGGATTTTTTTCCAGCTGGAAGGGGTATTGCATTCTGTAATGGATCTAATTATTAGTATAGAAACTAAATATGCAATGACATCTGTTGTTAGCATTTTTGCTTTGTGACATTTGTAAGTTGCCTGAAATTTTGCCAGTTTAGTTGTGTTTTATTTTTGATCCGTAATTTCCAAGCATTGCCTCTAATTTGTATGTGTTGGATGGTATCCTTTTGTGAGCCAGGGTGCAGAGTGTTTTTTAGCTTTTTTTTTCCTGATGAGAGCTAGTTCATTGAGGATGGTAATGAATATTTGCCTGAAATGACTAACGACTACATCTAATGGAAGATACTTCAGAGTATTCCAGTTTTATTTCTAGAGTTAGTTTAGGGAGATTTCTCTGTTGAAATAGATGAGGTCACTGATGGTGTCAGCAAGACGGCCTGTTGTGTTGATTTTGGATGGGGGGGGGGGGGGTTGCTGGAAACAGTCTAGGATTGATTGTTACTATGTTTATCAGTTACTTATTATTTACTTATGTGTCTTTGTTGATCAGCAAAATCTGACTGGGCAAAACCCATTTTCAGTGGAGGTACTGGGAGAAAAGCTACACCAAAGTCAAAAGTAACTTTGCTGTCTTTCAGGCCATATACAAGTGCACAGCTGAACAAAATTACGTTCCTCCAAGCTCATGTACAAACAGAAACAAAAACACTTGTACAGCAACAGTAACAGCAACAGTGACAGAGCCAACTGAAGGCACAGAATGCATAGAAGCCTCATCAGTCAAGCTCGAATACATGGGCCACAGCAATCCACTCCATCCACACTGCTGCCAACTCCCTCTCCAAAATCAGCAACATCCCAAGTCCCAGTCCGGTATTTCAACATCACAGACTGAAGTCTAATTCAAACAACAACTGGCAAACAATTCAGGCTCTTTGCTACCTGCACTTGGTATAACTGCGGCTACCTAGATTCCATCTCCAACATCATCATCAGCATCTGACCTAGATCCAAATCCAGTCCAGTTCCCTCTGACCCAGCAGATTCAATCCAGTCTTTATAATAATCGAACCCAGCAGACAAATCTGGTTTCCGCCACTGAAGGCACAAACATCCGTTCAAACAAGCAAGAAAACCCAACAAAGACACTTCAAACTTCATGACGTCCGTCAACTGCATGCTCGACCAGGTGAAGAACAAACCATTCAACGAACTACAGGGTGACATTTCACAAAAATTTAACATAAAAACACAAACACACCTTGGGAGCCAGACAGCCTGCTGCACACAAGGCACCGCCATCTAGTACAAGGCAGGGGAGTGATCAGTTTGGTGAATCTCAAGAAGTTAATTGACAGGGCTGGAGGGTTAGAGTTAAAAAGGGAATAATCTATGTTAAAGTCACTTAGTATGATGGTTTTATCTTTTTACTGCCTGGTTTGGTGAGAGGGTCCAGGGTTGGGCTGGATGTCCCCTACCAAAGACAACTGTGATGAGTGGTTGTGGCAAGACCCTTTTCTGTGTTTGTTTTTGACTGAGCTGGTGTGTTTGTTTGATGTGTGTGTGCTTTTAAAGAAGAACTGCAATGAACTAGGGTAAAGGCTTGGCGATACAGAATGAGAACAGTGAGTTGAGTTTAATGGTAAATGAGCTGAGACAGGTTTAGCAGAGACTGAGGAGTACAGCGTAATATGACAGGCTGTAGTGTATGCAAAGAGGATTAGGAGGAGTATGGTGGATATTTGGTAGAGTAGAATGATTTTAAAGTCAAACTGAAGAAAAAACTGCCAACGAAACTAAGACTACACACTTCAAATTTAATACAAAAAGACAAGTCCAGGTAAAGTGCTTTTCGTCTTGCTGAATGGCCTCACTTCATCAGACAAACCAACATTTTAAAAGCAGACTTTTACAATAGCAAACACACCCCCTTTCTTCAACAATTAATTAAGACATTTTGAAACATTTTAAGTAATTTTAAATCATTAACAAAGGCAACTACGCCCCCTTTCCCTCCCTTCTGCAAAATATGCTTTAACAATTAAAAAACACTAAGTACATGTTCAAAAACATTACTACCCTTTTCTATTACATATAATACCTATCTAAAAACAACTTATAAAACCACACTGAAGGACAATACCTTTGTTTCCATCCCTGCCCTAGGGCTAAATCACCTAGTTAAACTCCTCAGTTTTAAAATACATGTAATAGATGTCACTTCATTTAAGCCTGGTGGTCTACTTGAGTGTAGTTGAAGCTGCCACAAGAATTCACTTTTTTCTAACAATAGCTGGAAGGGACCCCCCTGCCCTCATGTCAGATACTACTTGTTCAACAGGCCTAAACAGAAAGCTATGGTTAGGGAATCTATTACAATGTCTTGCTAACGCATTCTCTTCTTCTTCTTTTGGCTGCTCCCATTAGGGGTCGCCACAGCAGATCAACTGTTTCCATTTCTTCCTGTCCTCTGCATCTTGCTCTGTCACACCAACCGCCTGCATGTCCTCTCTCACCACATTCATAAACCTTATCTTAGGCCTTCCTCTTTTCCTGTTACCTGGCAGCTTCATATCTTTTTCCCAACATACTCAGCATCCCTCCTCAGCATATGTCCAAACCAACGTAATCTTGCCTCTCTGGCTTTGTCTCCAAACCTTCCAACCTGGGCTGACCCTCTAATATACTTATTCCTAATCCTGTCCCATCCTCGTCACACCCAGTGCAAATCTTAACATCTCAACTCTGCCACGTCAAGCTCTGACTCCTGCCTTTTTGTCATTGCCAATGTCTCCAACCCGTATAACATAGCTGGTCTCACTAGCCTCTTGTAGACCTTCCCTTTCACTCTTACTGGTACTCGTCTGTCACAAATCACTCCTGACACTCTTCTCCACCCACTCCATCCTGCCTGTACTCTCTTCTTCACCTCTCTTCCACACTCACCATTACTCTGAACTGTTGATCCCAAGTACTTAAACTCATTCACCTTCGCCACCTCTACTCCCTGCATCCTCACCATTCCTCTGACCTCCCTCTCATTCGCACACACATATTCTGTCTTAGTCCTCCTGACCTTCATTCCTCTTCTCTCTAGAGCATATTTCCACCTCCAGGGTCTCCTCCACCTGTTCCCTATTCTCACTACAGATCACAATGTCATCTGCAAACATCATAGTCCACGGGGACTCGTCTCGTCTGATCTCATCTGTCAACCTGTCCATCACCATTGCAAATAAGAAAGGGCTCAGAGCTGATCCTTGATGTAATCCCACCTCCACCTTAAATGCATCCGTCACTCCCACCGCAGACCTCACCTCTGTCACACTACCCTCGTACATATCCTGTACCACTCTTACATACTTCTCTGACACTCCCGACTTCCTCATACAATTCCACAACTCCTCTCTAGGCACCCTGTCATATGCTTTCTCTAAATCCACAAAGACAATGCAACTCCTTCTGACCTTCTCTGTACCTCTCCATCAACACTCTCAGAGCAAACATCGCATCTGTAGTGCTCTTTCCTGGCATGAAACCATACTGCTGATCACTAATCATCACCTCCCTTCTTAACCTAGCTTCCACTACTCTTTCCCATAACTTAATGCTGTGACTGATCAGTTTGATCCCTCTGTAGTTACTACAGCTCTGCACATCACCCTTGTTCTTAAAAATCGGTACCAAAACACTTTTTCTCCATTCCTCAGGCATCCTCTCACTTTCCAAGATTTCATTAAACAATCTAGTTAAAAACTCCACTGCCATTTCACCTAAACATCTCCATGCTTCCACAGGTTCTCTAGTTTCCCTTTACTTATGCTGCATATTTGTTCATTTACCCTTTCTTTTAGCTTTCTGTCAGTCTTCCCAACATAGAAAGCGGGATAATTCTGGCACTGGGCAAGATATACCACTGGTCTTGCATTGCAATTAAAACCTTCCATCGATCCTAAAAGAATGTTGTCTTACTTCAAACAAAGCTCCTGAGGCCATATATTTACAATAATTACATGATTTACATCTAAACATACCTGGAGTCTTGTGGGCCTTCCGTCTATTCCCTTCCAGTATGGCTTTCATATTTCTACCCCTTTTAAAAATTAGGGTTGGTCTATCCCCTAACTTCTCCACAAATTCACTATCAGTTAACAAGAGGTTCCAGTTCCTCAACAGAATTTCTTTAATTCCAAATGAATCTATACTGTAAGGGGTAATAAAACTCACCACATAATTACCTTCTTGCCTCCGAGACCCATCCTCCATTGTCTCTAAACCCAGCGTATGGACAACATCTAGCTCTACATATGTTCCCAACATAGTGTCCATCTGACATTTACTTAAAATAGGTTTATACATACCAGTCCTTCTCTTGTGTTGTACTTCTTGAAATTTGGGGTGTTTTGGCAGTACGCTGGGAACAGTTACAGTGATGGCTACTATTGTGATCCAATCAAAAATCTAAGTTTATATAACTGGTGATATAACTGGTGTTTTGTTAGCTAATTGCAAAGTATGTAAGACCAATTTTGTGAAATGTCTGAGATTTATGGCACCTGTGTGGTGGTACAGTGTGCAGTTTTCATTCATTTATGAGCTAAGAGGTGAAGAGTTTGGCTGGAATGAATGAATGAGAACAGTGAGCCAGTAGGAAATGTGAAAGATAGTGGGGACTGGAAATATACACTTTCTCTGCTGCTTTGTAATCTTAGAGTTGGCATATACAAAATGATGTTGGTGCAAGTAGCTTTCTTGCCTCCCCAGGAAAAATACAGTTTTTGGGTTTAATCTGCTTACTGAGTGGTGCTTTACATGATGTAAAGTTTCTTGTATGCTGTTGACTGTTTTTGTTTCATTGTAATGTGCAGTATTTTTAGGTGTAGTTGCTATTTTTTTCAAACTGTTTTCAGTTGCCATGTTTGTAGATGGCGGACCATTCATGATATGATCAAGCCACTGCAGTATCAGTAAGCACAGTTAGTTTCAGCATATTCTAATACACTACACCAAAATAATACTAGAATTTAAATAATTATCTTTTGAAACTAACAAAGGAAACTGGCTCACTATCCTATTTCATACAGATTACTAGGGCCCAACAGACTACTCAAAGCACTCTCAAATTCAATGATGCTCAATTTTTTTGTGCATAATATTACATTCTCTGCCAAGGAGCATCAAAGGTAAAAGACATTTACACTTTTTTGAATATATCAACAAAAGGAACATAATTTTGTCCAGATTACAAAATAAGAGTTTACTACAAGTTAGGAACAGTTCCTGTTTCTCTTTTTCAACCTCTTTTTTTTTTTTTTTTACTTAATAAAATTATGCAACCTCTACTGTAACATTTGAGCTCTTAGTAACCATATGTCATAACGTTACGTAGACATCTAAGAATCTTTAACTTATACACCACGAGCAAGATTAGATGACAGACATTTTTTAATATAAGCTCCCCATTAATAGAATCACAGCAGCAAACCGCTATTGGAAAAAAATAATGAAATTTAAGATGAAACATCACAAAGCAGATAATGGCTTATACTGTCTGCTAATGCAGCAATATTTTTTTTAATGTGTATGGATCTCAGTTGAAATCAAAAGCTTCATATCCTATATCAGTGTTCTATTGCACTTTGCCTACATAGCCAAGACTTCACAAGCACTAACATGCACATGTGAAGAAAAGGAAAAGTATATTCAACTGCCTCCCATGATTTATACAGTCATGGTAGGTCAGTTCCTGTTTTCATATAACCACTTACGTAGAAGGACATTTAAATGCATTTAACATTCTTGTCATCACATCAGAATAATGTGGCATTACCATGATGCTAGATGAATGTTTTCATATGCTTGACTATCCAACATTTGACTTACTTATAGCAAAAGTTATTGAATTCACAAAGACAACTACACTTCCTGAAAATTGTAGCAATTTTCTGTACTGGCTAGCATAATAGCCCATAAAGTATGTAATTTATCCAAGTATTGGGCAAGACCATACGAGGTTAATATGCAGACACATCTCCTACTAGGAAGTATTAGTAAAGCAATGCCAAACAAAGTGATTCAGTGATATAATTTCTACATTGATACACGCACATTTCCACAAAAGAATCAATCTTAACTATTCTATGTGACAGAAGTTATATAGAAAGGACAGGAATACCTCAAGAAGCAGTTAAAATAAAAGCAGGAAATACTAGTAAAGTGATGCCAACTGAAATGATTCAGTGACAATTTCTACATTGATCTATGAATGTTTCCACAAAAGAAATAATAGAAAACGGCTGGACCAAGGACCTGACTGCTAAAAAATAATAAATTTACTTTTGATGAATAAATTTATGTTTTTTGCAGTCTGGTCCCCTGGTCCAAACATTTTCGTTGGTTCTTAGTTTGTGTTCTGTTTGGTGTTTTTCTGGAGTTTACAAAATAAATCATTATAAGTACCATATAACTCTGGAGCGCAAATGCTGCAGAAAGCACAGGAATACCTGGCAGAAGCAGGAAAATTACATTACAGCAGACTTCTTCTTAAATTTCAGTTAAGTTTCAGTGCAGAAGCTGAGGATGACAGCTGGGCTAGATTTCAGATATGAGATTTTAGTATCTCAACAAAAAGGCAGAAAATAACATTCACAAGGGTCTTAGCTGGCTGAAACAGCAGCTCATCAAGACATTAAACAACAGATAATCCCTACCCAAAAGATGCACTTGAAACAAATGGGACTGCAACTGTTAGCACACTTGTACACCAGGCTGCAAAATCTGCTGACAAAAAGAATTTATAACAAATAAAAACGCAACAAACAAGTAGGGAAGGAACTACGTGTTTTTCATGGTTTGCCTTCATAACGCTGATCTCAATATGGTCGACCCCGCTTCCGCGAATACCGAAGTGCAAACGTCCCAAATGTCTAATTCCACATATCCGAATGACAAAATCTTGCCCCTTTTTTGACCCATGGTAGCACTGGTGTGGAGGTGTGGCGCGGCCGGAAATGTCGAAATTTGACATTTTATTCAATATTTTAAAAGTTTTGCAGTTCTGGTTTCGCGGAAACGGTTTGACGATGTGGCCGGTCGATCATATGTGATCGACGATATGAAAGTAAACCATTTTCATCAACCATAAAACTTTGCTTCAGTGTCTCAAGGTCATTTCCCATCAGCCTATAGAATAGTTTGCATGGGGGCCCAGAGTTCTACTCAAATTATACAAATGTATGCTAGCAGAATTTACATAAAGTGTGCTTTTTGTACCAGAAGATCAAAAAGTCATGGGTTCTATTCCTGCTCAATGTGATGAGATTAATTTTCCATTACTGACACTGACACTGCAGTGTAGCATTAGTGGATGTTGTATTCCTTAAAGAAGTAACATTCGGATGACATGTTAAACCAAGGCCCCACCCATCTGCATACGTTGTAGGTAGCTAAGGTGGATGTAAAAGATCTCCTGGCACTTAATCAAGACAGTAGGGGAAGCTTCCCAGTGCACTAGCTAGTCTGTATGAATACGACCTGGATATTCCATGAAAAAAAAAAGGCCAGTGCCACAGTGGGACCAACCTTGTCAACAAAGTGCAAATAAAATTAAGTGTACTACCTCAACAGACAATAAAATAACTAAAGATGAGTCACTAACTTTCATTTGTATTTCAGAACACAAAGCCAGCACAATACAGAGTACTGAAACACAGATTTACGCAACTTAATACCACAGAGAAAAGCAATCATAATGCAGGGTGTTAAAGTTAAGTTCATTGAAAGCATGCAGATTTGCTGATATAATTCTTGGCTAGGATTAGTTTAATATTTATTTTATTTTCATATTATCTGTTAGTTAACCAGGTAAACACAATGAACAATGTGATCCTTTTCAGGGGTGACCCAGGAGCAGTGCATGGTTAAGTTCGGACTCACAAATTAGGCAAATGGACAACTCCCTGTACCCTTGACTACAGGAAGCAGCTCATTAACACAGCTCAGAGCTTTAATCACCTGCATTTAACATCAAACAAATACTGACTATACACTAAAAGCACCATTGCTTAAAAATAAAGAACATTAAAAAAAAACGGTTACAGAAGTATTTTTAGAATTTCTACTGCGGTGGTGGTGCTGCGGTAGCATTGTCGCCTCACAGTAAGACGTTGTCCTGTTCGATTCTCAGCTAGAGAGTCTTCTGTGTGGAGACATGCGTGAATGGGCGTACCTTCGTTGAAGGTTGCGTGTCAGAGCTGGCAACTCGGCACTTAAAAATCAACTGCCAGTCATTAGCGGACCAGAGTTCCGCTGTGGCGACCCCTAACCGGGAAAAGCCGAAAGACACAACAAGCATTCTTTTAGTCAATAATCCTCTTTGTTGATTGAGGCATAATCAGTGGACCATTTCTGTAACTATTTCAAGTGTGATAATTAGATGCAATGTCATATTTAGCATTTCTTGCAGTGTGCATTTTTTTAATTCTTTATTATCAATCCTCTTGCATACAGTTCATATAATGACTTTACGTGTGGTACTTACTCTAAATTTTTATTCACCAACCCAATGCTTGTCTCACCAACAATCAAGCAGTTACAGTGGAAGACACAACAGAACAATCAGGCACTGTTTTTATTTTTTTTTTATCTAAATGTTTGGCTACTCTCCACAGATAACCATCAACTACTCAAGGTACCCATATCCTACTTCTTTCCCCTGTACCCAATATGAAACAGAGGTTGGGGCAGGAGATCAAGGTGTCCCAGTCTAGTGTCACAATGCTACCAAGAAAATAATTTTTTATGCCTTACCCTAGTCACACACCTTGCACGCTGACATCCAGTGACATCAAGTGCAGAATCCAGCAGACTGCTGATTCTATTTCAGATGCTTGCATTTTGTTAGATGCAGTACACCTCATCAGTGAAGTGATAAAGCACTCACCAGATCTTTTCCCCTGTGGGAAAGGCAAGCTGCAAATATGCCATTCCCTTTCTATTCCCCATCAGTTAACGACTTTTTATACGGTGTAAGTAGATCACTTTGCTGTCTTACTAGTACTACACAAAAGAAACCTCAACAAAAAGTACAGTTGTGTAAGCAACTTACCATAACAGTAGATATTTGAAGGATCACTTCAGTAGCCTTAGCTATATGTGTCATATCATACCTAGGATACAACAGCCAAACAGCTTTCAAAGCGTCACGGCATCTTCCACAAGTTCAAACTATCAGGCAGCTTGAACAGAGCTGACTAAGACAACTTTGCGCACCATACCCTTCAGAGCTTTCTTGTCAACAGAGAGAGGTATGCTGAATCCTGAAAGAACGATACTAGGAAGAACAAAAGACAAAAAAATAACCACGCCCTGACATACACAACATACCAAAAAACAAGAGGTTGGAGGAGGGGGTGGCTACTACAACTGTGATCAATCAAACATCTACTGTTATGATAAGCTTACTTTCACAACTATACTATGTCCATCATATTGATCACGGCTGCAGCAGCCGTAGCTATATGGGCAGATTACTCTAACTTACTACATTTGGGAGGTGGAAGGAGAAAGTCCGGGAGCCCTTGGTGAATGGTTCTTGCAAAGCCTAATCTAGACCTAGAGAAGTAATCGAGCTTAT
Organism: Protopterus annectens; assembly: GCF_019279795.1. NCBI lineage: Eukaryota > Metazoa > Chordata > Ceratodontiformes > Protopteridae > Protopterus > Protopterus annectens. Next base: position 1,790,634,585 of record NC_056729.1, read on the forward strand.
AGTGCTTTGTAAAAAGCATGAAAGGGAAACAAGATGCTGCTTCTAGAATACATCTAGAATCCAACCCTTTCCAAAATGTCATAGATAAAGCCAAGGCACTGGTACAGTAGGTCTTGCCCTGTCAGGAACAGTTTTGTTGTGGTGAGTCTAACAAAAAGTAAAAGCCATATACAACCATTTGGAAATGGTCCATTTTGACTCATTGTAAGAGCTTGCAACTCAGATACTCTTTTTGCAGAGGTTAAAGCAATCAGTTGAAAATGTTTTCCAAATTAAGAACCTCAAGTCAGCCTGCTTAGCTGGTTCGTATGATGCAAGTGTTAGCTTCTCTAACACAAAATTCAGATCCCAAGAGGGACCACCAGTTTTCTTGGAGACTTCTTATACAAAACCCCTTTCAAAAATATTTTGACATGAAACTGCATAGAAAGAGGAAGATCCGTGGGCAGACATGGTGAATTGGACAATAAATGAACCTTGACAGAGGAATAAGAAAGGAAATGAGATGGTAACTCATACCAGTATTATAAGACCAGAGAACAACTAGCCCTGAATGGGTGCTTGGTTATGTTGTTTGCACCAACTAGAAAACCTTTTCCATTTGCTAATATATGATTTTCTAATATAATTTTTTTGTCTCCATTAGTACCTGCAGCACATACTCAGTAAACAGGTGCCTAAAAGGAATTAAGACCTCATCATCTAGGCAGTCAACTGAAGTTGACAGGTGTCAGCGTGTATCAAACATCCTTGTTTCCTGTGAATACATCCAATCTGAGGAAGCTTGTGGTAATTGCCCCAGGCTGTTTCCAAAAGAAGGAAGAATCACTGTTGCCTGGGCCAGAAGGGAATCACCACAGTGATCTTGGGGGACTCCTCTTTAATATTCAGAAGTACCCTGGATATTAGTAGAAAGGGTGGAAAAATACAGAAACTTTCCTGTCGAAAGCAAAGAAAACATTTCTGTTTTTTGGGCCTTCTTGTATGTAGCTCTGGAGCAGAATCTTGCCAACCGACTGTTCAGAGAGGAGACAAAGACGTCTACTTGAGAAACTCCCTACAGATGGATTAAATCTTGGTAGACCCCCTGATCTAGCTTCCATTTGTGAGGATCTGACCTTCTCCTGTTCAGCTTGTCTGCCACACAATTATGCACTGAAGGAATACAGGATGCCTGTAGAGTGAGACTGTGCTGTAAAGCCATATCCCAAGCTAACATGGCTAGCCTGCTAAGGGGCGGGGGGTACATCCTGGTTCCCCTTGCTTGTTGATGTACCACATGACTAATATTGTCGGCAACAACTTGAAGAGATCCTGGGGACTAAAAGATGATTCAGTGTGTTGAATGTCTTGATCAGAGCAAGCATCTGCTTTGATGAGTCTGCATCAGACCTCTGTGTCACGCATATCTGACAATTCTCTCTCTCTCCTGAAAATGCTCCCAAGCAAAGTCCAAAGTGTTTACAGTGACTGACTGGTTTGGAACATGGAGGGATAAGAGGCAACCTGGATTTAGGGAGATTTGTTATCTCCAACAAAACATAGCAATGACATTTGAAAAGAGAAAGGATGTTTATGCTGGAGAGACTTCAGATACAACTGCACTTTTTTCATGTGGAAGTCTTGCCAGGAGTATCATGATAATTATAAGAACCGTAAGACCCAAAATCCTGAGGTGTTCCCTTGCAGTGACTGAAGTACGAGTGGAAAACCCTAAAAAATAGATCTAGATATAGATCAATTTTTTCCTGTAGAAGAAAAACTCTCTAAACTATGGGATCTAGTTGAAATCACAGAAACACAATCCTGAAAGGAAGAGTTAAGAAAAACGTTATGAATGTTCTTTTGGAATCTCATTTTATGTAAGAGATTTCTCACCCAACAGGGAGATTCCTGACACACTAAAAAATATTGCAAAGATAAGCAAGTTGTCTAAATATGGAAGAAAGTGAATACCTTGTAGCCTGCAATGAACTATAACTGAATCTAAACACTTTGTGAACACTCCTGGTATAGTGGACAGCCCAAAGGGTCAGGCACAGAACTGATAATGTGCTCCAAACACACAAAACCTTAAGAAATGCCTGAAATCCGAATGAATAGGGATGGGATGATGACCATCCTTTAAATCTATTGTTACCAAAAAACTTGAATGAGGAAGGAGAGGTTACAAGGTTGTGAAGTGACATCATTTTGAATTTGGGCTCTAACACAAACCGGTTTAGGAAAGAAAGATCCAGAACTGATCTCCAAGCATTTTCCTTCTTTCTTTGACACCAAAAGCATCTTTGAATAAAGCCTCTTTCCCACCTGGGAAAGAGGAACTGGTTCTATAACTCTTTGGGACAGGAAATAATAAAGTCTGGTCTGGAGGATGACAAATTACCCACTGGAAAGGAGGAATGTCCTCCCACTGCCATCTATAACCTTGAGGAATGATCTTCAGAACCTATTTTCTTAAACTATCTGTTGCCAATGAGAAAACAAGAGATTCAGACATTCTGGAAGACAAAAAGGATGTCAGGGTGGGAGGAGAAAACAAAGTCTTTTAAACAGCCATTCTAACATACTGGACTGTCCTTGGTATGGGGAGCTTCCAGAACTCTTCTTTGAACCTCCTTATCATTTCTTCTTAAACATCTGTTCACCTGCATTTTCATAGGTTCATAGGTTGGTACTAGGCTATCGGCCCTTGGGCCTATACAAGTCTAGCCATAACAATTCCCTGTCTGTTTCTTCCCACAATATTTACTTCCCTGGACCCCTGTCTAGCAGGGCAACTGATGTGATCCCCAGGGTGAATTTCCTATCTCCCATCCAATCGTCAAGGTTCCTCCTTTTGAAGAGACTGAGACTGTTTATTTTGTTTCTTACCAAAACTGGATGATAGTTAAGAGAATCCCTCGGAAAATTTGGAAAAGGAGGGCTGAAACACTTTAGAGATTCCCTGAATCAGCTTACACCTTTCATCGCACCTTTTGATCACCTCTGAAGCAGAGTGGCTAAAAACAAAATTTCCATCCAAAGGAGAATTTAAAGTCTCATTTACACATCACCTGGGAGGGTTCTTTGAATGCAGCCATGCAAACGTCCTCAAAACAGTATCAGTGGCCACAACTCAAAGAAGAATCAATAGAATCATATACACAATCTTCAATGAGCAGTGACTTGAACAAAAGAATAATTTAAATTACTTTGATTTTTCCACAGAAGAAACTGCAGACAAAACATTCCCCATACTTTCACAATAAGACAGGACAAACCTTATCATATCAGCCTAACAGTTCAAAATTCTGAAAATCAAAGTTGCTGAAGCATACCCTTTTTCACCACACCTACCAAAAATCTTGCCATCCTTATCACAAAAAGTAGTAGAGTTTATCAGCAGCAGAAGGATTAACTAAATCTATAGCTTCTGGATCAGAAGTATATAAAAATGTAAAGACTGAAGAACTTTATACATCTTATCTGCCTTTTTGGGAGCAGCTGGCTGACTGTTAGGAAAACTGAATGCAGTAACACACCCATCCTCCAAGGCAGACAACAGTGGAGGAAGGGTTGCAAGTTCTGGAAATTCCTTCTGTAACAGCTCATAGTAGTTTTTGAGGGACTGAGAAACCAGTGTTTTTCCACTGAGAACAGTGGCACATTCTATCATACATTCAAGGCTCTAGCCTTGGTCCTCTCCTCTTTAACATGTTCACCAACACCCTCCATACTTCCCACACAAAAGGCCACCCTAATACAATACTCAGATGATTCCACTCTCATTTTCACATCTGACAGCATGGTACACCTCCAAACAATTAATCAGGAAGTTCCAACAGCCGCTGAAACATGGCTTTGTAACTCACAACTCGTGCTCAACCTCAAAAAAGACAAAACTACAATTTTTTTCCCCAAATCCCTTTCTTATAGAAAAACAAAATTTAAAGTCCTCTCTCTTGATAATGCAACCACTGAAGTCACTTCTAGCAAACTACCACGGGTGACAGTGGATGATAATCTTACATTCAATCTGCATATACTATATACAATACTATACTATATACAAATTTGCATTAAAAAAAATCATGAAAAACTAGGGAGACAAAAACTTCCTCACTGACATAACTAAATCTACACTTGCCACTACCTGTCTCATCTCCACTCTTATTCATGGTGCTCCCATCCTTACTAACCTCAAAGCTTCACAAAAATTAAAACCTGAACAATGCCGTAGCAAAGCTGCTAAATTTGTAGCACACTCCCCTTTCAGAACCCACTAATGTAAAGTACTGAAAACTCTAAATTGGTTAGAATTGACACACAACCTCTTACTACCTATAAAATTATCCAGCATCCATCTGCCTTGTCCAGTGGTAAAAAAAAATTCTATACAACTATGCTCCCAGTCAGTCATTGCAATCTAGTGAACAAAAACTCCTGTCTACAAACATAGCAAATCTGTTGGGCATTGTCTGCACCAGTACAAGGTTGCCAAGGCCTAGAACTCCTTACCTGTATCCAATCAGATCTATACCCTCCCATCTTTCAAAACCACTCTGTAAGACTTCCTAGCTAAAATCTGGCTCTGTTCTGGCTCAAATCCAGGATAAACTATATATCTAAATATGAAAAAGAAGTCATGGACTTACCATTGCACTTCTTTTTTCCTTGATGTGTGGGACTCTGTTCTGACTCTCAGAACTGGCTCGGCCATTATAACAGCTTGGGTGAACCAAAAACTGCTGCGCTAAGTCCCTACCCAGAATGCCTCTCTCTAGATTACCTCAGATCAAGTTTGCAGTTATAAGGACAGCCAAAAGTATTGCTAAATCCGTAAGAAGCTATGTCCAAGGTCATACATGAAGTAACAATTAACCAGGATTAAAACCCGTTCCTTTAAAGAATCTGAAGGATTGTGAGGTGTCATGGATAAATGAAGATTGACAACAAAGATGGAACATTATGGTAAGTCCATAACTTCTTTATCAGATTTTTGTCAATCTTCATTTATCCTTGACTTGTTGGACAGAGTCCCCAGCTACCTTGTATCTTGAGAGGCCTTATGGAAGATATTCCTGCACACCCTAGAACTAAATGAGGCTCTTACCCTGGAGATCAAATCCACTTTGTAATGACAGATAAACGTATGTGGAGAAGCTCAAGCTGCGATTGCCCATACGTCATCCATGGAAGCCTTAGGGTGGAAAATAGCAGACGTGGCTATAGCCCTCGTAGAGTGCACTTTAACTGGGGCTGTTAATTGGAGGTTTTTCTTAGTCTAGATAAATGTTATGCATTCTCTTGACCATTTAGATAATGTGACCTTTGAAACTGGTTTACCCATAGAAGGACCTGAAAAGGAAACAAACAACTGGTCCGACTTTCTGAAGTCTTTAGTTCTGTTGAGAAAAAAATACACTCTAATAAATATAAGTAGTATTCTCCCTTATTAGAAAAATTAGGAAAGAATACTGGCAATTCAATGGCTTGATTAATGCTAGTTTTGGATACAACCTTTGGAAGAAAGGATGGACTGGTTCTTAGCGATACCCTGTCTTTATGAAAAATCAAATATGGAGGTTTTGAGGATAACGCATGAATTTCCGAAATCCTTCTAACGAATGGTCTTCCATGAATAAAATTTCAACTCACTGGTAGCTGCCGGTTCAAAGGGGGAATGGACCAAGGACTGCAAAACCATAGTGAGATCCCAGAGAATGAGAGGTTCCCTTCAAGGAGGGTTTAATGTTAAGGTTCCCTTCAGAAAAACCTTGCACAGCCTATGTGAGATTAACAAATGTTCTTCAAAACCATTATGGAAATTAGAATTAGTAGCAAGCTGAACTTTGATGGTAGAAGAAGCTCCTTGTTCAAACAGAACAGCCAAAAACTGTAACACCTTTTCAACTGGTGTCGAAAAGGGATCAAGTCCATTATTGAGTGCCCAAAAAAGAAAATCTTTTCCATTTGCTGAGGTAGAGTTTCCTAGTGGAAGGTTTATGGGAAGCTAACAACATTTTTCGAATGGGGGAGGATATGTTATTTCAACTGGCAATCAATGGAACTGGAGCAACCAAGTTGTAAGCTTGAGGTTTTTCAGATTGGGAAGAAACAGTCCCTGAAGATGGGACAGGAGGTCTGGATCCAGGTCCAGAGTCCATGGACATTGAAGTAGGTAAGGCCAAAGAAAAGGGAACCTGACTTGACAAAGCTAAAATGGGGCAATGAGAATCACCCTGCTCTTCAACCTTATGACTTTCTTCATGCAGAGGGGTATTAGAAGAATGGGAGGAAAGACAAAGAGTAGTCCCAAGGGCCAAATCTGAAGGACAGCATTTCTCGGAGACGGTCCCTGAGGGGGAATTAGGGCAAAGTAGCTGCTGCACTTGTTGCTTTGGGTTGATATAAATAGGTCGCAGCAAGGCTGGCCCCACAAGGGAAAATCTCCTTCGCCATTCTGGGAGTGAAAGACCACTCGTGAGGCAGAAGGATGCATCTGCTCAATTTATCTGCTATCGCATTTGAGCTCCCCAGAATGTGCACTGCTACCAGAAAGCAGTTTGAAGAGATCGCCTGTTGCTACGCCCTGAGGGCATCTCAACATAGGGAGCAAGACTTGGCTCCACCTTGTCTGTTGATGTACCAAACTAATGACATGTTGTCTGAATGAACTACAATCGTTCCTAAAGAGAGGACAGTTTGAAAGGCTTGCAATGTAAGAGCACTGCAATCTAAGAGCACTGCCCTCAGTTCTAAAACATTGATATGCAGTTTGGCCTCCATCGGGGACCAAGTGCCTTGGACCTGTTCTACCCTGAAAATGCCCCCTCCCCCACTCAATCTGAGTGGTGTCCGTGGTCACTATGGTCTTGGAATGTGGTGAAACAAATGGTTGACCCAAAGGAATCTCCTCGGATTCCAACCACCAATATAAATCCTTCTTGCAACAATTGGTAACTCGGATGAAGTGATTCAGGGGATGAGCAAGGATAGACCACTGGGAGGCCAAAGCCACTGCAAAATTCTCATGTGGAACCTTGCTAAAGTACTAATGTGATGGTTGCCGTCATGGATCCTAGTGCCTGTAGAACTAGCAAGGCTGGAACATTGTCATTGGAGAGAATAATGTCTACCTGAGATGATCTTTTTTGCAATATGTGAAGAAGAAGGGAGGCTAAGCAAAAGGTTGTATTCAGGCAGGCTCTTATGAACTCCAATTGTTGGATCAGACTTCGTTGAGATTTGACAGGATTCACCATTATAACTAGACGAGAGCAAATGCGTAGGGTGAAATCTCTTGTATGTTCAAGCAGATGCCTGTTGGAAGCAGTAAGGAGTCAGTTGTCCAAACATGGAAAAACAGGAATCCCTGCAGTCTCAAGTGAGATGCTACTGCTGCCATACACTTGGTGAGCACCAGAGGGCTGTGGTGAGACCAAAGAGCAGAGCTCTGAAATGATTATGATTGGCTCCCAGCTGGAAGTGGCGGTACCTCTTGGAGCACTTGTCAAATTTTTGTGTATTAACATGTGTCCTGGAGGTCTACATAGCATACACAATCGTCTTTCCCTAAGAAGGGGAGAATAGACTGAACTGTGACTATCTGGAATTTTGTCTGTTGAACAAACTTGTTTAGAATGCTGAGATTCAAAAATTGGTCCCCAGTCCCCTGTTTTTTGCACCAAAAAGAACCAGGAGTAGAATCTGGATCCTATCTGATCTGGAGGGACTCCTTGGATGACTTTTTCTAGCAGCTTTTGAATTTCCACAGCTGCCTGATCCCTCTTATTGGGTGGAACATTGGGGATTCTTCTTCCTATTTTTGGATTGAGAACAAAGGGAATGTAGTATCCTCTGGCAATAATCCTTAGCACCAAAACATCTGTAGTTATTTTTTGCCAGGCTAGTGAGTGCAAGGACAGTCTCCCCCCCCACAATGGCCTCCCTTCCTGAGCGATGGTAGGGTTTCCCTGAGAAAGTCTCTGGAACACTGATTTTGTGGGCCACCTCTCCTGCAAAGTCAGCGTTTTCCATTATAGCTACCCCTCTGCCCCATGGAGAGTCAGTACCATGTGTGTACTGGAAATGCCCTTGGATTTTCTTGAACCACATTTTTCCGCTTCTCTGGTTCCTGGAATAGGAGTTTTGGGGAGCAGAAAAATGTACACCCACAGCAGATAGCTTGGCCAAGTGTGAAAAGGATGGAGAAAACCTATCTTTAACATTGGGACCAAAAAGGGAAGATTCAAATGGAGCATTGACGAATGAAGACTTGAATGGCTTTGCAAACTCAAACAAGTGCATCTAGGCATGCCTCCTTATGGCTTCGCTGGAACCTGCTGCCCTAGTTGTCCCTTCAGCTGCATGTGCAATAACCCTTTTGGATGAGTCAGAGATAGACTCCAGGATGGCAAGCTGAAAGGCTACTTTATCCAGGACCCCCATCAGATACAGCTCCTGTGAGTGCATCTGAGAGCTCCTTGACCAGATCCCTCTGAAGTCTAGTGAAGTGTGCCATGAAATTCAACAACCGTAATGCAAAGGATGAAGAAGTGTAGACCTGCTTCCCAAATCTGCCTCCGCTCTGGACTCTCGGTTAGGGGGATGAACGGTGGAACTTTCTTCTGCTAGTACCTTCTTGGGGGCTGCCGCAACCACCATGGCATCTACTACTAAACTTTTGACCCAATGCTGATGGTCCTCTGGAGCCAAAAGGATTTTATCTGGTCTCCTCATGATTGGCTCTACGGAATCAGGGCCCTTCCATGCCTGCTGGGGAATCAACTTAATAAGACCATCAGCTGGTGGGGTCACCCAAGAGGTAGATGGGTGAGCACTGCAAGCCTACATGTACAATGAGTCCTCTGTGGCTTCCAGCAACCCCTCTGCTTTAATATTTCAAGAATGTCTCCAAAGGAGAAATCTCCTGGGGGGGGCCTTCCCCGTAATCAAAGTCAGTGTTCTCTGTGAACGATTCCTCTGGGGAATCAAGGTGTTTCCTAGTACAAGACTTTTTCTGGGGCATCTCCTCAGTTGGACATTCTGATGGGGACTCAGAAGAAGTAACATCCTGTACAGGGTTGTCCTGCAGCTTCAATGTTTGCTGTCTGGGTGTGGAGGTTGGTGGAAGCTTTGGACCAGAGGGAATCCCAGGAAAATGCTCTGATGGACAAGAAATCAGATGAGAGCCTGCAGAGGCCAAGGCGCTCTCCAAAACTTGAAAGGCAGGTCTCCCTGAAGAGGGATGGGAGTCCAGAACTAGGAAGGACAACCTCAAAATTGTGATTCCACCCCGCTCAAAGGAAACTGCCATCAAGGACACAGCCGAGGAACAGCCCACAAACACTGCAGCAGAGCTAAGTCCCCGGGAGTTCATTGATTCTGAGGAACTCAGGGCAGAGACTGGGGTTGAAGGCATGAGAGCTTTTGGCACCAGAACAGCCAGAACCGGGGACATTGGAGCAGTGGTCTCTAAAGCTGCAGTGGTGGTTAGAGGAGGAACGTCTGGTGGAGTCTTTGGAGAAAAGGTCCCATCTCCAGAAGGAAGTGAAGCCTGGGAAGAAGATGAAAGACCCCATGCCACAAACAGCTGATCCACCAACCTCATGATGTCGACTTCCGCCAAACTCCTGGAAGAACTGACAGAAAGAGCTGAAGGGGAGTCCTGCCTCTCTAAAAAGGGGCTTAGAAGCTGTCACACAAAGGGGTCTACTGATGGGGAATGCCTAGTTCTAGGAGCTGAAAGGAATCATGGTTCCAATGGAGGTAACAGCGCCATGGAAGGAACCAGTTCCAAGAATACTGTCGGCACCGTAACCAGCACAAAGGAAGGAGAGATGATGTGAAAGGATGCAACCAAAACTTGAGGTGCCAAGGTTGTTACTGTAACTGGAACCAAGGGAGACAATTCTGTAGATTTTTTTTTGTTAACTAACTTCGGTTCTGCAGCAAGTGTGGGAGGCCAAGATTTAGATCTCTTACGTACCAGAACTGAAGGGGATGCTGGCACCGAAAGACTCCTCTTCTTAGCATGTTCAGTCTTTTAGGAAGGGGAAGAAGATGGTGGAGAGGACACATCCAATTTTGATGTCCTAGGGTGACAGACAAAGCCTCAATGAATATTTTTATCAGACCTTTTGAAATAAGATCATTCTTCTTCTTCTCTATGAAAGCCTGGTGACTAAAAAGATTGACATATATCACAATATTGTTGTAAATATGCCGGGCCCAAGCAATAGATGCAAGACGAATGTCCATCAGAACTGGACATTTTCCTTCCACAACCAGGACTTGTTTAAAGTCCATGTACCCTCACTCTTATCTGCCATGTTGACTGAAAAAATGAACCAACTGCAGAAAACACTGACACTAAAATATCCACACATACAGAAGAAGAGAGAAAAAAGAAGAAGGCTATCAACAATGGTAGGATAAAACTATAAGAGGTAGGAGTAAGTGGATAGTACTACCAGCAATGGCAGGACAGATACCAAAAGGTAAATAGGGAGAAAGGGATAGTACACTCACCAAACAAGAACACTTGTGGAGGAAATGAAGCAACAAAGTCTTCTTTTCTTTGCCTCATTTCCTCCACAAGTGTTCTTGTTTGGTGAGGTTTTGTTTTTTCGCACTTGCCTCCATTTGTTTGGATAGTACACTCACTTGAAAAAAGTTACTAAAGATTAACAGGGAAAAACAACCAAAAAGAAGATACAAGCAAAATTAACTGGGTAGGAGGAAATAAGGCTTTAGAAAATGTTTAGTACTGATCAAAGAAATAATAAAACTACACATAGCTCAAGGAGAGTTCAGCTGACACATTTTTACAAGAAGAGCGGCAAACAAGATCTGAGGTAATCTAGAGGGAAGCATTCTGGGTAGAAACGTAGCTCAGGAGTTTTTGGTTTGCATGAGCTTTTATAATGGCCGAACCGGTTCCGAGAGTTGGAACAGAGTCCCACACGTCTAGAATAAATGAAGACTGACAACATCAGATCAAGTATTTTTCATTCCTTATACTTCCTTACTCTCTCCCTTCACTTATTTCCTTACTGCTATCTAATTCTCTTCCCTGACTTTTTCTCTAAATATACCATACATCTGTTTTTCCCTCACTTCACACTATAATTCCTGTTTGTATCAGACTAATTGACATTTCATTTCTTTACAAACTATCTAAAATTTCTCTACATATTAAATGATTGTCATATACCGTATATCAATTTTTAACCAATGTTTTTATATTATGTCTAATTTGTCATAACTGTTTGAACTGCAGATATTTTTTTTTTAAGATTGTAAAATTATTGTTCTTAAAATGTTTTGTAATAATTTGGAGCTTTTCTCCCAGGCCACCGCTGAAAATGGGCTTCTACCTAGTCGGACTTTCGCAGTAATCAAACTTCAACAAACAAATAAATAAATAAATAATATTCTAAAAATAGTCTCGGAAAAAGAGAAACCACCATAGACAGAATCAGAAACTGAGGTCTCCTGTGTGGAAGGTGCCCTGAAACTTTGGAAGCTGGCCAGCTGTTATAGCCTAGGTAGGATATAACCCATATAGCTAAGGTTACTGCAGCAGTGATCAATACAATGAACATTAAAGTAATGTTATTGGTTGAGCTCCACATACAAAACTATGTAACAGTGGAGTTAGTCAACCTCCATTCACAGAGGGGAGAGATTTATAGGACAATTCTTCCCACAGCAAAAAGAAATGCAGAGGCATTACAGAACATAAGTGGAGTACTAGGTTACACCACAATAAGAATACCTTGGAGAAGATATTAAAATTTGCATTAGTGAGAAACAGAATGCTATTTGCAGGGATTCTGCACAGGCTGCATGTAACTTCTATTTTTCTAGGTTGCACATAAACTCAGTATTTTAGCAATTACTGTAAAGTCAGCAAGAACTACCAAGATAGCACTCCTAATACTGGAGAGGACTGCTGTGGGATGATCTAACAATGACACTCTCAAGTTAAACCAAATAATGGAACCCTTATTAAATTTGGCAGTACCTCAAAGACGCAAAGTAGATCAACTAAAGGCCATAATGGGTGATGTTTAAAACAAAGAAATTAAGTGGGTGTACCAAAAAAAGAAAAAAAATAAGGGTAACAGACAGAATACCAACTGAGCTACTAATGCACAGCATAAAACAGACAGAGATGAAGAGCCTAACAACTAATACACATTTGTGCCTTTGACGGGAGAAAAATAGAAGTTATGTACTCACCATAACGTTCCATGTGGAGTGTTCATCTCGCCTTTGTTCTTACACATGGGTTCGGAGCCGAACCTCGGCTCCGTGCCGGCCTCTTGCAAGCTCTGCATCGAGAAGAAGCTCGAGACAATCTAATACCCACAATCCCCCTCTGCCTTTACCTCAGATCTAGTTTGCAAGCAAACCAATCTACATAACAGAACATTCATGCCATACATGTATACATACATAACAGACACATATAAGTATATGTGTATACCAACTATGTACAGAGAATAAGACAGTAGTAACAATGCTACTGGCCAGGCATCAAAGAACGTTCCTCCTAAGGGTGGGAGGGTGGGACTGTAAGAACAAAGGCGAGATGAACACTCCACATGGAACGTTATGGTGAGTACATAACTTCTATATGTGATAGTGTTCAATCTCGCCGTTTGTTCTTACACATGGGTAGCGTCCCTAGCTCCTAAATCCTGAGGAACTCACGGGAGGACGTTCTTGAGCACAGTGGAACCAAAGGTTGCTCTGTCCCTAGAGACCTTATCTACTTTATAATGAGAAATAAATGTATGTGGCTTAGACCAGGTAGCAGCCGCACAAATAGCATCCAGAGGTAGGCGAGCTGCATGAGCCAAAGACGTAGATATTGATCTTGTGGAATGTCCCTTGGGTTTATTTAGAAGGGGTTGATTTGCAGAATCGTATACATAGATAATACAATCAGATAACCACTTTGAAAGAGTTCTTTTGGAAACTGCAAGTCCTTTCCTGCTATCAGCAAAAGCCACAAAGAGTTGATCTGTTTTCCTGTGATCTTTTGTTCTATCCAAATAAAACCTTAGCTGTCTGTGAACATCCAATTTGTGTAACATATACTCCATTTTGTTGGAGTGGTTTTTGAAGAAAGTGGGTAATTCAATGGACTGATTAATGTTATTAATAGAACACACTTTAGGGAGGAAGGATGAATTGGTACGAAGAGAAACTCTGTCAGAGTGAAAGATTAGATAAGGGTGCTTGATGGAGAGAGCCTGAAGTTCAGACACTCGTCTAGCAGAAGTAATGGCTACCAGAAAGAGAGTTTTCCAGGACAAAAATTTTAATGGGCAAGAAGAAGCAGGTTCAAAGGGGGGCAACATTAATTTAGATAATAACAAGTTTAGACTCCAAGGTGACGTAGGAGATCTGACCGGAGGTCTAATATGAAAAACTCCTTTTAAGAAGGCTTTACAAAGTCTGTGAGCCATGATAGGAGCTCCACACTCTTCCACATGGAAATTGAAATGGCAGCCAATTGAACTCTTAGAGTAGCAGGAGAAGCACCCTGATGAAATAAGTCTGTCAAGAACTCTAAAATCTTATTCAAAGGAGCTGTAAAGGGATCAACGTGGTGTGTATTCGCCCAGAATGCAAACCGCTTCCATTTGCTAGTATATGTTTTAGTAGTGGAAGCCTTATGCGAAGCCACTAATATATTCTGAACTGCTGGTGACAAGAGATCAGACCTGGCTAAGTTGGGAATTGGAGCAGCCAAGCTGCTAGATGGAGTGACAGGAGCGCGGGATGGGGAACCCCTGACGAGTGAGTCAACAGATCCGGCTCTGGGTCCAGAATCCAGGGTCCCCGAATGCAGTGAGTTTTCAGGGAGGGAAACCAAATTTGTCGAGGCCAGAATGGAGCAATGAGAATTATCGTCCTGTAAAGGTTCCTGGCTTTCTGGAGAAATTTCGGTATCAGAGGAAATGGAGGAAATGCGTACAGGAGTCCCGGGGGCCAATCGTAAACCAGTGCGTCCCTGGGGACTTCCCTTGGAGGGTAATAGGGCAAAGTAGCTCCTGCATTTGGCGTTCATTGGAGACGCAAACAGGTCGCAGGAAGGCTGGCCCCATGTGCGAAAAATCCTTTTCGCCACTGACTGTTTCAGAGACCACTCGTGTGGTAGCAGAATTGCTCTGCTCAGCTTGTCGGCTATGACGTTGGATGACCCCGGGATGTGCGTTGCTATCAGAAAGCGACCCGTGGACTCTGCCCACTGCCAAATTCTCATGGCCTCTCTGCATAGTTGATAGGACCTGGTTCCCCCTTGTTTGTTTATGTACCAGACTACCGACATGTTGTCCTTCTGAACTGCAATAGTCCCTAGAGGAAGAAGGGGAGCAAAGTGTTGCAACGCTAGAAACACTGCCCTCAACTCTAGTACATTGATGTGCAGATTGTACTCCAAATTGGTCCATTCACCTTGGACTGTCTGTCCCTGAAATATGCCCCCCCACCCTATCAGGGAAGCGTCCGTGGTCACCGTAACTGTAGGCGTGGGTAGCACAAACGGCCTCCCCTGGGAAAGGTTGCACGTTTGGAGCCACCAGTTTAGGTCTGTTTTGCAAGTCCTTGTTATGAGAATCTCGTGTGTTAGAGGTAGCTGTTGAAATGACCATTGAGCAAACAGTAGCCATTGAAGAACTCTCATGTGCAGCCTTCCCAGGGGAATTGCAATAAGGGAGGCTGACATGAGGCCCAACACCTTCAGAACTAGTTTTGCAGGAGATTTCCTTGACAAGAGCAAAAGACGTATGTGAGTCTGCAGCGATACTATCCTTTCTGTGGGAAGCCTCAGAATTAATTGCCGTGTGTTTAACTCTGCTCCTATGAACAAGATATTTTGTGATGGCTGAAGTAAGGATTTTCCGAAATTTACGGAGATCCCTAGGTGAACACACAGTTGAAGGACATAGTCTCTGGCCTGCAGTAGTTGACGCCGGGTGGTGGCTGAAAGGAGCCAATCGTCCAGATACGGAAACACCTGGAATCCCTGACGTCTCAAGTGAGACGCTACCACTGCCATGCATTTGGTGAAGACCCTGGGGGCTGAGGTCAGACCAAAGGGCAGGGCTCGAAATTGAAAGTGACTGGCTCCCAGCCGGAAGCGCAAATGATCCCTGGATGCCCTGGCCATCTTGATGTGGTAGTATGCATCCTCTAGATCTATTGAGCACATCCACTCGTCCTTCTGTAGAAATGGAAGGATCGACTGAAGCGTGACCATTCGAAACTTTTCTTTCTTGACGAAAGTATTGAGGTAACTCAGGTCTAGAATGGGCCTCCAGTCCCCTGTTTTCTTTGGAACTAAAAGAACCTTGAGTAAGTCCCGAATCCTTGCTGGTCCGCTGGGACTGGCTGGATGACTCTTTTGTCTAACAGCTTTGAAATTTCTAAAGCTGCTGGCTCTCGCAGATGGGGCGGTACATCTGGGAGTCTTTTCTTTGGAATGGGATAAGATAGAAAGGGTATGGTGTAACCTCTGGTAACTACGCTTTTACCCAATTGTCTGTAGTTATATCTTGCCAGGCCTGAGGGTAAAGGCTAAGCGACCCCGACTGCCTCCAGAGCAGGACAGTCGGGCCTCCTCTCAGGAGTGCTGGAAAGGTTTACCAGGTAGTGTATCCCTGTCACCTTGATGTTGCGGACCCCCTCTGCCGCCAGGGCGGCGTCTTCCACCTCTGCCCCCTCCTCTGCCTCTAGAGGGGACATCACCCTGTGTGCCCGGGAAAGACCCTTGATTTTGTTTCCGAAACCACATTTTCCCACCGCGTTGCCCTTTGGGGTACGGTCTGGTTGGGGTGGAAAAACGGACTCCGACAGCAGACAGAGTCTTTCCCTCTTGTTCACACCAGGTAAGGGTCTCCTTTACCTTGGGGCCAAAAAGAGTGGCACCGTCAAATGGGGCGTTTGTAAAGGAAGACTTGAAGGCTTCCGCAAAGGAGCATAGGCGCATCCAGGATTGTCTACGAAGAGCAATCGCTGAAGCTGCTGCCCTACTCGAACCTTCGGCTGCATAGGAAATCAGCCTCATGGACGAGTTAACAATCGATGTTAGGGTATTAAGTTGCGCTGTCACTTTCTCTGAGACAGCTGCATCTGTAGAACCCTGGAGGGTATCTCCCAACTCTTTGACTAGATCCCTCTGCAAGCGTGTAAAATGGGTCAAATAGTTCAGGGACCGCATGGAAAAAGCCGCTGAACTGAAAATGCGCTTCCCATATCTATCCATCGTTCTAGAATCTTTATTAGGCGGATGGACAGACGAAGAAGACTCCGACATCTCCTTTTTCGTGGCTGCAGCCACCACCATAGCGTCTACTGGAACTCCTTTAGTAAGGTAGGACTTATCCTGAGGTGCTGTGATGTACTTGTTCGGTTTCCTAGGAACAGGTTCCACTGTGTCAGGAGCCTCCCACGCCCTTCGAGCAATAAGTTCCATTAGTTCGAAGGGCGGAGTGACCCAGGAGGAGGAAGGGCGAGCACCAAATGCCTTCAGCAGAACTGACTCATCCTCAGAAGGGGGAAGGGACTGCCAGTCACCTCTCTGCTTCAGGATCTCCAAAATGTCTGAAAAGAGACATCTTCTGAAGGTGACTTAGGGGACCCTTCTGACTCATCTAAGTCAGTATCAGATGTTATGGATTCTTGTGGAGAATCCAAGTGTCTCCTCTTACACAGTCTCTTCCTAGGGACTTCCTCGTGGGAGCATCAGAAGAAGCCTAGGAGGAAGAGGGGGCAGCGTCCAGGGGTGGCTGAGACTCTGGTGCCCGGCACTTGGATGTGGCCGTGGGTGCAGATGAAGACAAAGGCCCTTTATGGGGAGGAGAAACTGCTTCCACTGATGTGGTTGTCTGGGTAGACAACACCTTCCTCATCAGGTCGAACGCTCCTGGGTCCCGCATCGAAGAATCCCCCGGCTCCGAAGAAATGGGAAGAATCCCCGACACGGGCACCGAAGGCATCGACCCCGAGGACGGAGCCGAATCGATCCGTGCCGAGGCCCGAGGGAGAGTCGGAACCGACACGTCGGTTCGACTCGCCCGGAACCAAGAACAGACCGTCGGCTCCGAGACTCCGGTACCGGGTCCGACGGAGTCGAGGTGAGGGGAACAGACCGAGAAAAGGACGGTTCTAGACCCGAGGGCTCCACAATCAGCAGATCAGCCTCTTCCGGCTCCGAAGACTGAATCGGTCTCGGAGGAGGAATGGATGGAGATACAGGAAGGCCTTCAAGTTTCGACACCAGCTGGGTGGAAACCGAAATAAGTTTAGAGAGGGCCGAATGCTCCAGCAGCTTCTGCACCACACGATCCACATCGACATCCGAAAGTTTGGAGGAGGAACGGGTCGAAGGAACCAAGACGGAGCCGACCTCAATATGGCGAAGGAGTGAGCTCCATCACCGGTTCCAAGACTCGAGGCTCAGGAACCGACACCAGTTGAACACTCGGCCCCGAAGTCTGTGGAACCGGTGATCTAACCTTAGAAGAAGAGCTCGGAGCCGATGACTTGGGCTCCGAAGTCTTCGATTCCTTAGAGGACTTCGATGCCTGGTCAGAAGCATCCAAAGCCTCCTGGAAAGCTGGTTTCAACAGACCCCTGTCCATTAGTTTCCTGCGCCTATCTGTCATGACCCTCCCACTGAAAGAGTGACAAATGGAGCAATCCTCTTGTAAGTGGAGAGGGCCAAGGCAGTAGACACAGGAACTATGGTTGTCAGTGACCGACATTTTTTGGCCACACTGACAACGCTTGAAACCAGACTTTGCCTTCTCAGACATTGTAGGTAATAAACAAGTCTAGAAACAAAAACACAGTCAAATCCGGTTAAAATAGTCACAATTAGGTAAATGTCACAATCAGATAAATGTCAAATCCGGTTAGTCACAATCAGGTAAAATTGACTCAATATATTAGTAAAAGGTAAGGGTGTAGGCCCCGGTACAAAAATACCGATAAAAGGGTTAACGGTACCAAAGAACTACGGAACCAGAACACAATCACACCAGGTATACTAACAATATCAAGTTAAATAAGAATCTTAGTAAAATACAACAAAAAGTTATATCTTAGCTTAGAAAACCCTCGAGCTAGCTCCCAACGATGCGAATGCAGCAGCGGCAAACTAGATCTGAGGTAAAGGCAGAGGGGGATTGTGGGTATTAGATTGTCTCGAGCTTCTTCTCGATGCAGAGCTTGCAAGAGGCCGGCACGGAGCCGAGGTTCGGCTCCGAACCCATGTGTAAGAACAAACGGCGAGATTGAACACTATCACATTTAAATTTACAAGATCTAGCTGGTAATACTAATTAGAAAGCACAACAGCTATGAAACATGATGCAAATGTTGCGTCATTCGGCTTTTCCCGGTTAGGGGTCGCCACAGTGGAACTCCGGTCCGCTAATGATTGGTAGTTGATTTTTACGTGCCGAGTTATCAGCCCTGACGCACAACCTTCAATGAAGCTACGCCCATTCACGCATGTCTCCATGCAGAAGACGCTCTAGCTGAGAATCGAACCGGACAGCGTCTTATTGTGAGGCGACAATGATATCGCAACACCACCACCGCGGATCTTAGAAACATGAGGCAAATGAAACTAAATATTCTCAAACACATTTCTGATAACATCAATTGACAGGTGCCAATGTAGTTCAAGCCCATCCTCTCAGCCAAAAATACATATAATGTTCTAACACAAATTAATAAAGTTGCATCATAACTCATGGCAGGATTAATGACTTAAGTGCTACTCATGTGAAACATATGAAAGAAGCTTTTAGAAAATACTAAAATTTTGAACTCTGATTAAACTTGGGAGTGACTAATTTTTGCCATCAACAAGCCTGTGAGACTGTGGCTTTAGTAAAGCATGTTGTTTTTTTTTTAAACAGGCTAAAATGGACTTAATCAATTAATGAGGCACTAGGAAGAAACATTTATCAATCACAGCAAGCCATTATGACAAGCATTATGTCAAAGAATAACTTTCCACTATCACTAAAACTTTAAGACTCCTATTTCAATAACAACACAATTTAGGCACCCTTCATCCAATTACTAAAAAAAAAACTGTTTACTATAATAGAAATATAGTCAAGAAAAGAGAAGAGCTTATTGACATAATAAACCTTTACTATTGCTACATCATAGTAGTAACTGTCATAATCACCTAGTCTGTGTTTTAATGGGTATAACACATTTCATTGCTTGAGGAATGACACCTTGGTTGCAGGTACCAAGTTACACGTATTACCCTCAGTGTTAAGTAGTGATATGCTAGATCCCAAGTGTGAAACACTTAAAGTAGCGACTAACAGTCTGATACAACATAATGTATTACACGTGACAGCTACTTACAAGAATTCCAAATTAAACTATGACAAGCTTTTAAGGCTTCCGCAAACATTATACCAGTGTGCACCAAAGAGTCCAGTGATTTTTGTTTGGTGACGTTAATTAACCAAATATCAATGTAGTTGCAACAAGGTGTCCTACCTTTCATTAGTGTTTTTTCTGGCAAAATTTAATTAGCCCACCCTCTCACACACACTTACTCTTACTAATGCATGTTAATCCTGACACCTTATCTTAGTAAAAAAAACTACTATAACAAATTAGGTCTACATGTGTGGTGAGGTTTTCATGATCAGATCACAAAAGGAAATGGTTTGTTTCCTTTTGCGATATATACATTTTTTTTGCAATTTTGTTAGTGTTTTGTTATGCTGATTTGTGAAATACTGGCATCTATTACCTGAGTGCTGCCAACAAAAAAAAAGTTTTTATTGTTTTGCAAGCTAGTCAGACATACAAACACATGCACTCAGCATTAAACTTGATGACCTTACTTAGCCATTCCCCTACCTCTGATCTGCATATAATTCCACAAACACTCCCACCTTCTAATACCAAATCTTTCAGACTATCTGAAGGATTTGTATTAGTTTTTCAGACATACACTTATGTTACCTTCATGTATTCAATGTTCTGTTCATCAGAAATCTTCCTATTTAAATTAATGGAACACATGATAGCAGTTCAGTGTCTGATGAAGAGCCAGTTTCATAGAGCGAAGGATATATATATATATATATATATATATATATATATATATATATATATATATATATATATATACTGTATGCATGTGTGTATATCCAAACTCCTGAGATTGCACAAACTCAGGAAAAGAGGGAGAAAGTGAGCAAAACACTACACTCTCAAATCTGTGTGCCATTACAGGTTGCTGTCACTCTATCTTCACTTTAATGTTCTGAGTACCCATCAGGTTTAGAGATATAAAAGTGCAGCTAAAACAGATCACTGCTACAGTATTCACTATTGATGGGGACGTATCTGCAAGGATACTCCAGTCAGTCTACAAAGTTCAGGCAGCTTCCTTGCATTCTGTACATTTGCCCTTAGCATAAGCGGATATGAACTCACCAAAACACAGAGCTTTTTTTTAATGCCAGAAATGGGAGGTTGAAACCTATGAGAAAAAATGGAGAAAACAGATAAAAGTATGAAAATATACCCCACCCCAACTAAGGAAGAGTCCATTCAGGGAGATGCAGCAAGGTTACTGGCACTGCAATAGTAATTTATTTGAGTATATATTGTTATGGTAAGTTACCTACACAACTATACCATATTCTTCATAAGATCACTGTTGGTGTATTCATTATAGATGGGGACAGAGCACAGCTTAAAAAGATTGGGTGGGTGAATTAATTAAGAGGGATTTCCAAGATGGCACACTAATCAACACACTGATTAATGTTTACCCAGTATGTAAACAGCCAGTTCAATTAATGGCTTTGAATTACACTGCTTGAATGCCAGCAAAGATGAATTTGGAGAAAGTAGAAGCACAACAACCAGAAAAGGAAAAGAAAAATCTCTGGTTGAGAATAATCTTGCAGTAATTCAGCAAAAAGCAGTTAAAGTTTCAACTTTGGTAAAGGCAATGGTTTCCTGCAATTTAAAGGAAAAAAATAAACTAAATGTACTCAAGGTATTTAAAATGAATGACAAAAGGTTAGACAGATAGAAAAAGGTTTACCTAGCTAATCAAATGAACTGATAAAACTGAAAACCACAGGTTGAAACGGCTTCGCAAGAAAAGCTGTTTCAAAAAAAAAAAAAAAAAAAAAAAGACATTGGCGAACAGAGCACACAGAGAATATCTGAGATTTTCTGCTACACCGAAGAAACTCAGAGGAACAAACTGCACTAATTTTATGCAAATACAAAGCAGCAGCAGGGCTGTTGATCCCCAGCAAGATTTATCGGTTGAGATGGCACATCAAGTGCATAGTCAAAGTCTTGCCATGAGAAAGCACCCAAGACCTATATTAATAAAGATACAATTATATTAGCATAACTGTTCCTCCTGACAAAACTGTGGATGAAGGGAAAAGTGTTAAAAATTGGGGACAGTAGAGTGATTGCGGAAAATGACTATTAGTGTAAACCAAACATAAGAGAAGCAAGTTTATCCCACCTGTCAGGGAATGTCAAGAGTCAGGTTGCTGTATCAAGCTATTCTCAGAATCTTTTTCTTGGGGGATCAAATTTGGATGCAGAACTGACTAAAGAGGAAACAAGAACGTCCAGCCAACACAAAATGAGCCAGCAAGCAAACAGGCTTTACTTCTCATTCCTATGAAAGTAGCAAAACTTCTACAAAGACTTTACCAGTGAAATATTTTCTATTATTCCAAAGGAATATGCCCGAGTAACACTAAACACACAGGAGCTAACTAAGAGTACCTTGGACTTGGACAAGAGACTAGTGTTCGGGGATGGAGAAGAGCAAGAGGAAAGCCGGCAGAACTGTGAAATTAGTGAATAACTGGGAGACTATAAAGCATCAATACTATTAATTTGAGGTATGGAATCCGCAGTGGTGGTGCTGCCTCACAGTAAGACGCTGTCCGGTTCGATTCTCAGCTAGAGCGTCTTCTGCATGGAGACATGCGTGAATGGGCGTAGCTTCGCTTAAGGTTGTGCGTCAGGGCTGGTAACTTGGCACGTAAAAATCAACTACCAATCATTAGCGGACTGGAGTTCCGCTGTGGCGACCCCTAACTGGGAAAAGCCAAAAGACACAACAACATATGAAATGTGTCTTTGCTAGAAATAACTGAAGAAAGACTGGAATTTTGTTGACTGCATTAAAACTAGTGGGTGGACTGTAAACATTTATACCCCACTTTAAGTTATTAATGTTTAAAAGGACCCTAAATGGACTGAAGAATTAAATGTAAGTAAAATATTTTTTGTTTCAAACGTGTAAAAATTTCTGGCTAGACAGAGGGACTGAGCTGGGAAAGATGTGCAGCAGGTAAGGGTGAAAAAGGATAGTGAGGGAAACACACTCACAAGCGAGGAGAGTGTGTTGAGCAAATGGAAAGAGTACTTTGAGGGGCTGATGAATGAAGAGAATGAGACAGAGAGAAAGTTGTAGGGATAGTGAAACAGGTTAGCAAGAAGGAAGTAAGGACAGCTTATGAAGAGTATGAAGAATGGAAAGGCTGTTGGCCCAGATGACATACCAGTGAAAGCTGGAGGTGCTTAGGAGAAATGGCAGTGGAGTTTTTAGTTAGATTGTTTAATGAAATCTTGCCAAGTCAGATGATGCCTGAGGAGTGGAGAAAAAGTGTTTTGGTACCTATTTTTAAGAATAAGGGTGATGTGCAGAGCTGTAGTAACTACAGAGGGATAAAATTGATCAGTCACAGCATGAAGTTATGGGGAAGAGTAGTGGAAGCTAGGTTAAGAAAGGAGGTGATAATTAGTGATCAGCAGTATGGTTTCATGCCGGGAAAGAGTACTACAGATGAAATGTTTGCTCTGAGAGTATTGATGAAGAAATATAGAGAAGGTCAGAAGGAGATGCATTGTGTCTTTGTGGATTTAGAGAAAGCATATGACAGGGTACATAGAGATGAGTTGTGGTATTGCATGAGGAAGTCGGAAGTGGCAGAGAAATATTTAAGAGTGGTACAGGATATGTATGAGGGTAGTGTGACAGTGGTGAGGTCTGCGGTGGGAGTGACGGATGCATTTAAGGTGGAGGTGGGATTACATTAAGGATCAGCTCTGAGCCCTTTCTTATTTGCAATGGTGATGGACAGGTTGACAGATGAGATCAGACAGGAGGCCCTGTGGACTATGATGTTTGCAGATGACATTGTGATCCGTAGTGAGAGTAGGGAACAGGTTGAGAAGACCCTGGAGAGCGGAGATATGCTATGCAGAAGAGAGGAATGAATGTCAGCAGGACTAAGAATATATGTGTGTAAATGAGAGGGAGGATAGATGAATAGTGAGGATGCAGGGAGTATAGTTGGCGAAGGTGGATGAGTTTAAGTACTTGGGATCAACAGTTCAGAGTAATGGTGTGTGTGGAAGAGATGTGAAGAAGACAGAACAGGCAGGGTGGAATGGGTGGAGAAGTGTGTCAGGAGTGATATGTGACAGACTGGTACCAGTAAGAGTGAAAGGGAAGGTCTACAAGAGGGTAGTGAGACTAGCTATGCTATATGGGTTGGAGATGGTGGCAGAATTAAAAATGTTAAGATATGCACTGGGTGTGACAAGGATGGCCAGGATTAGGAATCAGTATATTAGGGGGTCAGCTCAGGTTGGACAGTTTGGAGAGAAAGCCAAAGAGCCAAGATTGCTTTGGTTTGGAAGTGCTGAGGAGGGATGCTGGGTATATTGGGAAAAGGATGCTAAGGATACAGTTGCCAGGTAAGAGGAAGGCCTAAGATAAGGTTTATAGATGTGGTGAAAGAGGACATGCAGGTGGTTGGTGTGACACAGCAAGATGCAGAGGACAGGAATAAATGGAAACAGATGACCACTGTGGCGACCCCTAATGGGAACAGCTGAAAAAGAAGAGAAGAAGACTTACTGTAACTTGGTTTCTATGTCATCCATAGTCACCACTCATCACGCATGGGTCAAGGATCTGACATCAGATCCGAGCCGGCAAAAACTTAGACAACAGCTTAGCTGAAGCTCCTCCCCTCCCATAATGCTCTGCTGCCCTCTAACTCCTCAGATCGAGTTTGCCCTGGAGAAAGAAAACAGACAAGAGTCAGCCACCAGAAAGGATCCAGCTAATCTCCTGCCAATCCCTCAGGAAGGGGGATAGGAGGGTGTGATCATGATGAATGGTGATTACAGATAACACAGATACAAAGTTATACTACGTACATAACTATTAATCTGATATTATCCATCCGTAGTCACCATTCATCATGCATGGGTCAGAGTCCCCAGCTGCCCAACATTCTCAGGTGGCCTCATGGAAGGACATGCTGAAAAATAGTGGAGCCAAAGGAAGCTCGTCCCCTAGAAACTAATTCAAGCTTGGAATGAAAAATGAAGGTACGAGGGGAAGACTAAGCTGCTGCTTAACTAATGTCATCCAAAAACTGATGAGCTAAGAAAGCAGCTGATGTAGCCACTGACCTGGTAGAAATAGAAGTTATGTCCTTACCATAACGTTCCATGTGGAGTGTTCATCTCGCCTTTGTTCTTACACCTGGGTTCGGAGCCGATCCTCGGCTCCGTGTCGGCCGCTTGGCAAAGCTCTGCATCGAGAAGAAGCTCGAGACCAACCTAACTCCCACAATCCCCCTCTGCCTTTACCTCAGATCTAGTTTGCAAACAAACCAGAACTCAACGGGAGTGAACATAACACACACATGCTAAAGCATAGCTGAAACACAGCCGCAACAACTGAACAATAGCAGAAGTGGGAGAACCAAACCAGACACCTAAACTGGACGTTCTTCCTGAGGGTGGGGAGGGTGGGAATGTAAGAACAAAGGCGAGATGAACACTCCACATGGAACGTTATGGTAAGGACATAACTTCTATATGTGAGAGTGTTCAATCTCGCCGTTTGTTCTTACACCTGGGTAACGTCCCTAGCTCCGTGTTCCTGAGGAACTCACGGGAGAACGTTCCTGAGCACAGTGGAACCAAAGGTTGGAATGGTTCTTGAAAAATGTGGGGAGCTCAATGGACTGATTAATGTTATTGACGGAGCAAACTTTGGGAAGAAAGGATGGATTAGTGCGAAGAGATACTCTATCAGGGTGAAAGATCAAATATGGGTGTTTAACAGAAAGAGCTTGAAGTTCCGATACCCGTCTGGCTGATGTGATAGCTACCAGAAAAAGGGTTTTCCATGACAAAAACTTCAAAGAACAGGAAGAGGCTGGTTCAAAGGGTGGTAGCATTAGCTGTGATAATAGAAGGTTCAAATTCCAAGGTGATGTAGGAATCCTAACTGGTGGCCTGATATGGAAAGACCCTTTTAGAAAGGCCTTACAAAGTCTATGAGCCATAATAGGCGCCCCATTTTCTCCCACATGAAAGTTTGAAATGGCAGCCAATTGAACTCTCAAAGTGGCAGGAGAAGCTCCTTGGTGGAATAGTTCGGATAGAAACTCCAAGACTCTGTTTAGTGGGGCTATTACGGGATCCAATTGTTGTGTAGTTGCCCGGTGTACAAAACGCTTCTACTTACTAGTGTAAATCTTTGTAGTGGAAGCCTTATGAGAAGCCACTAGAATATTTTGAACTGCAGGGGAAAGAAGATCAGACCCGGCTAAGAAGGGAAGCAGAGCAGCCAAGCTGCTAGTCTGAGGGAGAGAAGCGACGGGTGGGGAGCCCCTGACGAGTGGGTCAGTAGATCCGGCTCCGGGTCCAGGATCCAGGGTTCCCGAATTTGGTGTGCTTGAAGAAAGGGAAACCAAATTTGACGAGGCCAGAATGGGGCAATGAAGATTATTGTCCTCTCCAGGTTGTTGGCTTTCTGTAGAAATTTTGCAATCAGAGGAATAGGAGGAAAGGCGTACAGGAGGCCCGGGGGCCAATCGTGAACCAGAGCGTCCCTGGGGACTTCCCCTGGAGGGGGTAATAGGGCAAAATAGCTTCTGCATTTGGCGTTCATTGGAGACGCAAACAGATCGCAGCAAGGCTGGCCCCACTTGCGAAAAATTTTCTTCGCAATTGATCGTTTGAGGGACCACTCGTGAGGTAACAGGATGGCTCTGCTCAACCTGTCCGCTATGACGATGGATAAGCCCGGGTTGTGCGTTGCATCAGAAAGCGACCTGTGGACTCTGCCCATTGCCAAATTCTCATGGCCTCTCTGCATAGTTGATAAGACTTGGTTCCCCCTTGTTTGCTTATGTACCAGACTACGGACATGTTGTCCGACTGAATGGTCCCTAGAGGAAGAAGGGGAGAAAAGTGTTGCAACGCTAGAAACACTGCCCTCATCTCTAGAACATTGATGTGCAGATTGTACTCCAATTTGGTCCATTCGCCTTGGAATGTCTGTCCCTGAAAGATGCCCCCCCACCCTATCAGGGAAGCGTCCGTGGTCACCGTAGCTGTCGGCGTGGGTAGCACAAATGGTCGTCTGCTAGAGAGATTGCAAGTCTGAAGCCACCAAGACAGGTGTGATTTGCAGATGTTTGTGATGTGAATTTCGTGTGTCAGGGGTAACTGTTGGAACGACCATTGTGCAAACAGTAGCCATTGAAGAACTCTCATGTGCAGTCTTCCCAAGGGTATCGCAATGAGGGAAGCTGCCATGAGACCCAAAACCTTCAGAACCAGTTTTGCTGGGGATTTTTTGGACAACAGGAGAAGAGATATATGGTTTTGTAGGGAGGCTATTCTTTCTGGAGGAAGCCTTAGGATTAAGCAACGCGTATCCAATTCTGCTCCTATGAATGAGATATGCTGTGATGGCTGTAATACAGATTTTTCGAAATTTACGGAAATTCCGAGATGAACACAGAGTTGTAGTGTGTAATCCCTGGCCTGAATCAGTCGACGCTCGGTGGTGGCAGAAAGGAGCCAGTCGTCCAGATACGGAAACACCTGGAATCCCAGGCATCTCAAGTGAGACGCTACCACTGCCATACATTTGGTGAAAACCCTGGGGGCTGAGGTCAGACCAAAGGGCAGGGCTCGAAACTGAAAGTGACTGTCTCCCAGCCGGAAGCGCAAGTGATCCCTGGACGCCCTGGCCATTTTGATGTGGTAGTACGCGTCCTTTAGATCTATTGAGCACATCCAGTCGTCCTTCTGTAAGAATGGAAGGATCGATTGAAGCGTGACCATCCGGAACTTTTCTTTCTTGACGAAGGTATTGAGTTTGCTTAGGTCCAGAATTGGCCTCCAGTCACCTGTCTTTTTTGGAACTAAAAAGAACCTTGAGTAAGTTCCGAATCCTCTTTGGTCCGCCGGGACTTGTTGGATGACTCTTTTTTCTAGCAGCTTTGAAATTTCTATAGCTGCAGGGTCTCGCAGATGGGGCGGTACCATCTGGGAGTCTTTTCATGGAAATGGGGCAATAGGAAAGGAATTCTGTAACCTCTGGTAACAATGCTTTTTACCCAATTGTCTGATGTAAGACTTTGCCAGGCCTGAGGGTAAAAAGCTAAGCGACCCCCGACTGCCTCCAGAGCAGGACAGTCGGGCCTCCTCTCAGGAGTGCTGGAAAGGTTTCCCGGGGAGTGTATCCCTGTCACCTTGGTTTTGGACCCCTCTGCTGCCAGGGCGGCGTCTTCCACCTCTGCCCCCTCCTCTGCCTCTAGAGGGGGCATCACCCTGTGTGCCTGGGAAAGAGCCTTGGGGTTTTCGAAACCACATTTTTCCACCACGTTGCCCATTGGGGTACGGTCTGGATGGGGTGGAAAAACGGACTCCGACAGCAGACAGAGTCTTTCCCTCTTGCTCACACCGGGTAAGGGTCTCCTTTACTTTTGGGCCAAAGAGAGTGGCACCATCAAATGGGGCGTTAGTAAAGGAAGACTTGAAGGCTTCCGCAAAGGAACATAAGTGCATCCAGGATTGTCTACGAAGGGCGATCGCTGAAGCCGCAGCCCTACTCGATCCTTCGGCTGCATATGAAATCAGCCTCATGGACGAGTTCACAATAGATGTAAGGGTATTGAGTTGTGCTGTAACTTTCTCCGAGACAGTAGCATCTGTAGTACCCTGGAGGGTATCTCCCAACTCTTTGATTAGATCCCTCTGTAACCGTGTGAAATGGGTCAAATAGTTCAGGGATCGCATGGAAAAAGCCGCTGAACTAAAAATGCGCTTCCCATACCTGTCCATAGTCCTAGAATCTCTGTTAGGCGGATGGACAGATGAGGAAGATTCAGATATCTCCTTTTTAGTGGCCGCTGCCACCATCATAGCGTCCACTGGAACTCCCTTTGTGAGATAAGCCTTGTCTTGAGGGGCAGTAATATATTTATTAGGCTTTCTAGGGACTGGCTCCACTGTGTCAGGTGTCTCCCATGCCCTTCGAGCAATCAGTTCCATCAACTCATCGAAGGGCGGAGTGACCCAGGAGGAGGAAGGGCGAGCACCGAATGCCTTCAGCATGACTGACTCATCCTCAGAAGGGGGTAGGGCTTGCCAATCAGCTCTCTGTTTTAGGATCTCCAGGATGTCAGAAAAGGAGACATCCTCTGAGGGTGATTTTGGGGATCCTTCTGACTCATCTAAGTCAGTGTCCGATGTCAAGGATTCTTGTGGAGAATCCAAGTGTCTCCTCTTACACAATCTTTTCCTCGGAACTTCCTCGGGGGGGGGGGGCATCCGATGAAGCCTCCGAGGAAGAGGGGGCACCCTCTGGGGGAGGCTGAGACACTGGTGCTCGACGCTTTGATGTAGCCGTGGGTGCAGAGGAGGATAACGGACCCTTATGGGAAGGAGAAGCTGTTTCTGCTGAAGTGATTGTCTGAGTCGACAACACCTTCCTCATGAGGTCGAAGGCCCCCGGGTCCCGAGTCGAGGAATCCCTCGGTTCTGAAGAAAGCGGAGGAATCCCCGAGACGGGAACAGAGGGCATCGACCCCGAGGACGGAGCCGAGTCGATCCGAGCCGAGGCTCCGAGAGGGAGAGTCGGAACCGAAACGTCGGTCCGACTCTCGGTCCCCGAACCAAGGATGGATCTTCGGCTCCGCGATTCCGGTAATGGGTCCGTTGGAGTCGAGGTGAACGGTGCCAACCGAGAGAAGGACGGTTCCAGCACCGAGGGCTCCACAATCATCAGATCAGCCTCTCCCGGCTCCAAAGACTGAATAGGCCTCGGAGGAGGAACAGATGGAGATAAGGGAAGGCCTTCGAGTCTCGACACCAACTGGGAGGAGACAGAGATGAGTTTGGACAAGGCCGTATTCTCCATTAATTTCTGCACCACGCGGTCTACATCGGTGTCGGAGAGGGGCCTAGAAGAATGCGTAGAAGGAATCGAAGACGGAGCCGACCTCAAGAGTACAGGAGGTGGAAGCTCCGTCACCGGTTCCAAGACTCAAGGCTCGGTAACTGACAAAAGTTCAACACTCGGCCCCGAGGTCTGTGGAACCGGTGAGCGAACTTTAAATGAAGAGCTCGGAGCCGATGACATGGGCTCCGACGTCTTCGATTCCTTCGAGGATTTAGATGTCTGGTCCGATGCATCCAGAGCCTCTTGGAATGCAGGCTTCAAAAGGCCTCTATCCATAAGTTTCCTGCGCCTATCTGTCATGACCCTTCCACTGAAAGAATGACAGATGGAGCAGTCTTCTTGCAGATGGAGAGGGCCAAGACAGTAGACGCAGGAACTATGATTGTTTGTGACAGACATTTTCTGTCCACATTGGCAGCGTTTGAAGCCTGATTTAGCTTTCTCAGACATGGAGAAGAAAAATTATCCAAAAAATATTAGATAAATGTAATCTTAGCTTTCAGGTGGTCCGAGCTCATCAAAATGATGCGAACGTTGCAGCGGCAAACTAGATCTGAGGTAAAGGCAGAGGGGGATTGTGGGAGTTAGGTTGGTCTCGAGCTTCTTCTCGATGCAGAGCTTTGCCAAGCGGCTGACACGGAGCCGAGGATCGGCTCCGAACCCAGGTGTAAGAACAAATGGCGAGATTGAACACTCTCACATTGAGACTTAACAAGTCCAGGCAAACGATAACAACAGGTGGTGTACATGAAAGAAATGCACTGGGAAATCCAACAGGAAATGGTAACTTTTGAAACAGCTCGGCCCTTCCTGTTGATTGAAAAGGCCACAAACAATTGGTCTGAGAGGCGAAAAACCTTAGTTCTATGTAAATAAAAATGAAGCTGTCTATAAAATCTAAAGTACGGAAAATGTATTACCTCTTGTTAGCATAATTAGGAAACAACAACGTGAGTTGGAGAGACTGATTGAGGTTCTGTTCAGTGGACACTTTTGGCATAAAAGAAGGATTGGGTCTCAAGGCCACGCTATCTTTATGAAATAGCAAATAAGGAGGCTTGATGGTAACAGCCTGTAATCCTGAAACCCTTTTCGCTGAAGTTACAGCCACCAAAAGGGCAGTCTTCCAAGAAAGGAATTTGAGATCACAAGATGTGGCAGGCTCAAACAGAGCCCAAGTTAGAGACTGCAGCACCAGTGCAAGATTCCATGGTGGGGAAGGATCCTTGACTGGGGGACAAAATAAAAAGATACCTTTCAAAAAAGCCTTGCAGAGGCAAGAAGAGAATGTGGGTTTGCCATTAAGGGGGAAATTAGAAATAGCAGTCATTTGGACTTTAATCGTAGAGAAACTAGCACCCTCCTGAAAGAGGGAAGCCAGAAAAAGGTGACTGTCTGAAATAGGGGCTGAAAATGGATCCAGATTCCGATCTTTAGCCCAGACAGAAAATCTCTTACAGTTACTTTTGTACACTCTCTTGGTGGAAGACTTCTTAGAAGGCAGGATAATGTCCTTCATAAGAGATGCAAGCCTCGACTTAGCAAGAATCACTGGAATTGGACAAACCAAGCTGTCAGATGCAGGGTCTGCAGATATGGAAGCGGAAGGAGAGATGGGTGACATCTCAGATCAGGAATCGGATTAAGCATCCAGGGAGGGTGCTTCAGATGAGACCATAGAAGAGGGAAGCACACCTGCCAAGGCCAGAAGGGGGCAATGAGGATCAACTGTGTCCTGAGGCATCTTGCTTTCTGAAGAACTCTCGAATTAGTGGCAGTGGGGGAAAGGTGTGAAGGAGACCCGGAGGCCATTCATGAGTCAGAGCCTCCTTGGAAGACTTCCCTTCTGGGAGGATCAAGGGGAAAACCTGCTGCATTTGTGGTTGAGAGGGGAAGAAAAAGTACAGTTTTGTACCTGCCATAAATGTAGATGTTCGAGTGTACACCCTGCTGCAGTCATCACACTTGGGTTATCCTGTCATCAGGCGGTCCCGCAGTTGGCCGGAATTCCAAAGTCTTGGTCCGGCGTCGGTTGCTGTCACTTCTTCCCTGACGTCAGTGCGCCACGGGTATAAATAATGCATCCGACGCCATTTTCTTCAGTTTTTCTTGCCCCAGATGTCAGGTGCCCCTAAAAAGGTGGTCAGTAATTAGTACCAAATTAAGTAATTTTTGCACAAACACAAAATCCCTCCAGCTATAAGCAAATACATCAGGAAGGTATTGTAGAGATTTAGCCAGTTAGATCAGAGGGGATGGAGGGAGGGTAACCTGGACTGCAGCAGGGTGTACACTCGAACATCTACATTTATGGTAGGTACAAAACTGTACTATGTTCATCATGTTACCCTGCTGCAGTCATCACACTTGGGTAGAATCCCAAAGTTAAGGATGGGTGGAGGAGTTATAGAGGGTTAGAGGAGGCTAGAAGGCCCTGCAGAACTGCAGTGGCGAAGCCAGCCCTAGTCTTAGAGTAAAGTAGTAAGTGACAGTGTTTGGTAAAGGTGTGTACTGAACTCCAAGTTGCAGCTTCCAAAATCTCCTTGGTTGGAACCCCCCTGAGGAAGGCTGTAGATGTAGTTGCTGCCCTGGTAGAGTGGGGCCTAATGGTAGCAGGAACTGGTTTTCCATGATGGGAATAGCAAAAACGAATGCAATGTCCTATCCATTTGGAAATGGTTTGTTTTGATACAGCCTTCCCTTGTGAAGCTGTAGCATAGGATACAAAGAGCTGGTCAGATTTTCTGAAAGCCTTAGTTTTATCCAAGTAGTAACAAAGTTGCCTGTGAATGTCCAAGGAATGCAGGAGTCTTTCTCCTTTGTTCTGTGGATTTGGGAAGAAGGTGGGTAAGTGGATGGTTTGATTTAAAGCCACACTGGAAACCACCTTAGGCATGAAGGAAGGATTAGTTCGTAGAGAAACTCTGTCTTGATGGAAAATGAGGAAAGGTTCCACTGCCATTAGTGCCTGCAGCTCTGAGACTCTTCTAGCTGAAGTTATTGCTAGCAGCAGGGCAGTCTTCCGTGATAGGAACTGTAGATCTGCAAAGAAAGCTGGTTCAAAGGGAGGTAGCGTAAGTTTTTCCAGAACAAAATTGAGGTCCCATGTTGGTGTAGGTGCTCTCCTGGGGGGCCTAAGGTTTTTTGCTCCTCTGAGGAACTGCCCTAGACGTGGATGAGAAAATAAGGGTGGATCCGTGTTGCAGTGGGCTGAAATAGCTGATGCATGGATTTTAATGGAAGAAAAAGAAAGTCCTTTGTGCAACATATCAGTTAAATACTGTAGAATCTGAGGCATGTGAGGCTGAAGTGTGTTTTGGCCTTTAGCTTGGTTCCAGGCACAAAACCTTTTCCATTTGTCTGAATAGGCCTTCCTGGTGCTGGGCCTCCTAGCTTCCAGAATAACATCCATAACTGCTTGGGAAAGAGGAGCTGGCTGGATGCTTAGGTGATTTGCCATGCAGCCAGATTTAAGGTTTTGAGCTGGCTGTGAAGAATCTGATTGTTTTGCTGTGTGAGTAAATGGGCAATTTGTGGTAAAATCCAAGGTGGGCCCTGGGCCATATTCCTCAATAGTGAGTACCAGTGCTGGCGTGGCCAGTCTGGGGCTATGAGCATCAGTCGTGGTCTCTCCTTTCTGACTTTCAGAAGCACCTTTGTGAGGAGCGGCAACGGAGGGAAGGCATATACTGTCAGGGTTTTCCAACTGAATGAGAGTGCGTCCACTTTCCAAGCTTGATGGTGAAGTGTCCTTGTACAAAATTTTGTTAGTTGATAGTTTTGAGGACTGGCAAACAGGTCTATGTCTGGAAAGCCCCATTTTTGAGTTATCATTGCAAATACTTGTGGATCCAGTTTCCACTCGTGGGGATCCATGATGTTTCTGCTGAGGTCGTCTGCCAATTTTTCTTTTTTCCTGGCAGGAACTGAGCTTGAAACTGAACTTGGTAAGCCAGAGCTGTGTTCCACAAGGTCATTGCTTGCCTGCATAGAGAGTAGGAGTGTGTACCCCCTTGTTTGTTTATGTACCACATTACTGTGGTGGTGTCCGTCCTTACTGTAAGTTGTCCTGGATGTAATAGATTCTTGAAGGCTGTCAGAGCATTCTGTACAGCTAGCATCTCTTTTTGATAGATGTGCAGATTCCTTTGATCTGCAGTCCATACGCCTTGAATGCACTGTCCTGCCATGTGTGCCCCCCAGGCATAGTCCGATGCATCTGTTGTCATAGTTTGCCTGGCTGGGGGCAAGGTGAAAGGCTGACCCTTGTTGAGGTGACATGCCTGTGACCGCCATAGAAACTCCTGTTGTAGGCAGGGAATGAGAGATATCATTATGTCCAAGCTGTGGCTGTGTTGAGACCATACGCTTTTTAGGTACCATTGTAATTTCCTCATATGCAGCTTTGCAAATGGTATTAGTAGTATGCAAGATGCCATGAAGCCCAAGGCCTGCAGAATTTTTCTTGCAGGTAGTTGGGTCTTTGTTGCCATTGTTTTGAAATATTGAGTCAGTTGTAGTTGTTTGTCTGGCGTCAGATAAGCCTTCTGGGCCGTTGTATTCAAGCTGGCACCCAGGAATGTCATATTTTGTGAGGGTACTAGTTTTGATTTCTTTTCGTTTACTGTGTATCCCAGGCAACGTAGAAGATGTTTTACAAAAGCCAGATGTTGTAAGAGGATGTCCTTGCTTTCTGCTTGGATGAGGCAGTCGTCCAGGGATGGGTATATCTGAATTCCTCTTTGTCTGCAGTATGCAATTACTGGTGCCAGGCATTTTGTGAAGACCCTGGGCGCAGTAGATAAGCCAAAGGGCAGTGCAGAGAATTGGTAATGGGTTGAACCTGCAATGAAATGGAGGTATCTTCTGCAACTTTGTCTGATAGGGACATGCAGGTATGCCTCCTTGAGGTCCAACGTTACTAGCCATGCTTTCTTGCCCAACATGGGAAGAAGCTGCTGTAGTGTCAGCATCTTGAATTTGGGTACTTGTAAGAAGGTGTTTAGAATTGAAAGGTCCAGAATTGGTCTCCAGGCAATGTCCTTTCAGGGCACTAGAAAGAGTCTTGAGTAAAATCCTTGGCTTTGCTCTCGAGTAGGTACTAGTTGAATGGCTCTCATGTCCATGAGAGCTGTAATTTGCTTTTGTGCCTCTGCCCATTGATTTTTTGGCAGGTTTGGCATTCCTGTTTTCATTGGCAAGGTGTGAAAATGGAATTTGTATCCTCGTGAAATTATGTCTAGGACCCATTTGTCCTTTGTGACAATGTGCCAGTTGTCTGGAAAAAGTGCGAGTTTTCCTCCCAAGGGGGCTGCCAAGAGAGCGTTGCTTGGCCAGATGAGGTGCAAGTCATTGAGTTTGCCTTCTGGTAGTTTGGGACCTGTCTTCTCCTCCTTTCTGTGTTGCAGTGCCCCATTGGCGAGGTTTGTACTGGGCTTGTGGTTGTCCTCTGCCTCTTGGATGTCTGTATTTACCCCTCTGTGGTCTGTCAGTAGCTGGAAAGGACCAATTTTTTGTTGGCCAATTTCTGCTGAAGTGAGGGGGCTGTACCTGTAGGAAATCTTTGACTGTCTGCATAGATTTTGCCTTATCCTCCATTTTCTTTAAGACTTCTTCCACTTTAACTCCAAAAAGAACATCCTGCTGTAAGGGAGCATCTAGAAGCTTTGCTTTTACATGATCAGGCAGAGTTTGTTCCTTTAACCAAGCATGCCTACGTATAACAGACCCAGTGACAGCTGCTCTGCAGGAAGCCTCCAAAGAATCAAACCCACATTGTAAAGTATGTTTGCCCACCTATTCAGTTGCATGCAACAGATCCTGCATTTCTTTCAATTCAGACTGTTGAGGGAGTGTGCTCATTTTTTGTTTTAACTGAGACATTAGAAATTGCTGATATTTTAGCATGTGAAATTGACAATTTAGTGCCCTCATAGCTAGAGTGGCTGAGGTGTAGACCTTTTTCCCCCACCTGTCTAGTGCTCTGGAGTCCCTTTCAGAGGGTACAAGATTTTTTGCCATAGAAGCCTTAGCCCCTTTGGGACCCTGGGAGATAGTCTCTGGATCAGCAACTGGGCTTTTATAAAGGAACTTGTGGGAATCAGGCACTTTATAGTATCTGTCAGGTTTGGCCGGAGCAGGAGGCAGAGAATCTGGGTTCAAACTGGATTCTAAGTAAACATCATCCACAATGTCTAAAACTGGGGGGATGGCAAGTGGTCTGTGCTGGGGGAGTAAAAGAAACTCTCTGAGCCTTTTCTTTGAGTCATAGTAGTCCTGACCATCCCAGTGAATATGTTCCCTCATAGTGTGTAATGTTTCCCCAAAGGAGTAGTCTTCAAGAGGAGAAGCTGAGGGAATAGAATCCTCAGCATCAGAATCTTCATAAGGGGGAGGAGGAGTAATCTTGGTCCTCAGAGGAGCCTGAGAAAATAGACACTTGTTCAGAGGAGGCATAATCTTCCTCTTGTCTAGGCCTTTTGTCGGGTGGGGGTTGGGAACCCCTGAATAAAACAGATCAAATCTTCAGCCATTTTGAGCATCTGTTTCTTAGGCATGGGGCCTTGAACTGGAGACTGAAGTGCAGTCTTTTTAGGCTTAATAGGAGTCTTAGTCTTAGGGTAGTTTTTATGGTGAGCGTCGTCGGTCTGAAGACGCCTTCAGAAACCGAAGACGTTTCTGTAGCACCGACATCTTTTTCAGCAGTGTCGTCAGCAGGGGCTAAACAAAATGGCTGCGTTGGCCTAATACTTTCCGTCAAAAGCTCCGAAGCGGTCTCGGGTTCCAGATCTGCGGTAGTCAGGGACTGCGTCGGAGCCTCACTGAAGACCGGTGAACTGGAGACCGGACCAGCCGAGGCCTCGGAGTCTGGCTTGGGTCTAGGCTGCCTGTCCTTATCCTTGTGTTTTTTGTGCACGCCGGTAGTCGGTTGCTCCGACGGCATAATGTAGTTAAATTTTCTACCGAAGTAGTGTCATGCAAAATGAAAGTGTCTTTTTATAGTACGCTTATTAAACCTAGCACAAAAATGACAACCAGTAACGTTGTGGTCTGGGCCTAGGCAAGGTATGCAGTAAGAATGAAAATCCTTGGTATTTGCTTCCCACAAGAAATACAATTGTTAACTTTTTCTGGCATCGGTCTGAGGCAAGGAAAGTTTCCCCAATGGGGTACTTAGCTTTATTGAAGACTTCGGATCTGAAATTTGACTTCGAAAATCTCAGGAGTCGGCCGACCGGCACTTGCGAACTGCTTCTGCTTCGGGCACCGTGCGGCAAGAAAGACAGACAAAAATGGTGTCAGATGCATTATTTATACCCCCTGGCGCACTGACGTCAGGGAAGAAGCGACAGCAACCGACGCCGGACCAAGACTTTGTAATTCCGGCCGACTGCGTGACCGCCTGACGACAGGATAACCCAAATGTGATGACTGCAGCAGGGTAACACGATGAACATTAGATCGCAGCTCAGTTAGCCCCACCGACGGAAGACCTGCTACTAGCAGATTCAGGGACCACTCGTGCAGGGTCAGAATAGCCCTGCTCAACTTGTCTGCCAGCACATTGGATGCTCCAGGAATTTAAACCAAAAGTACCCAAGGAAAGTCCAAGCCAGCACTGGTATTCAAACTTTAATCTAACCACATAAAAACACAGTACACTCATAAATGCATACACTGTATTAAATAGCGTTTTCGTCAAGGTTCCATAGACTTCATCAGATGCAGACTTGTGTTGTGTACTGAGTCATTAAAGATTCCCCCCTCTAACCACACCAACTGACTTCATCAGATGCAGAATTGTGGTGTGGTGTACTGAGTCATTCAAGATTCTTTCTCTGACAGTAGGAGTGGTTAGAGGGAGAATCTTGAACGGAGCCAATGTGAACATCTGCTTTTTGAATCCATCAATCGCTCTTGACGTGCGACTGGGAGGATGGACAGATGAACTTTGCTCCACCAGCTCTTTTTTGGTGGTGGCAGCTACCACAATCGCATCCACCAGAAAGTACAGTTGTGTACACTTACCATAAATGTAGATGTTCGAGCGTATTCACTGTTGCAGTCATTACATTTGGGTAATCTGCTGGCAGGTTGCCCTCAGTCGGCCTGATTAACAAAGTCTTGGGTCCTGCGTCAGTTGCTGTCCCTTCTTCCATGACATCAGGTCGTCAGGGGTATAAAACATGCAGCCGATGTCATTACATCAGTTTTTCTTGTCCCAGATATCAGGTGCCCCCCAAATGAGGAGTAAAATATATATGTATGTAATTTAAAACACAAAAAATATACCTTCAAACAAAAGCAAATACACCAAAAAGGCTTTTAAGCATAGTAAAAGAAAGAAGAGGTAGAGTAAGAAAAAAAAAGGGGGGCTGGAGGGGAGTGCAACAGTGAATACACTCGAACATCTACATTTATGGTACGTGTACACAACTGTACTATGTTCTTCGTGTTTCACTGTTGCAGTCATTACATTTGCGTAGATTCCCAAAGCTATGGTTGGGATGATGGATTTGTACAGCATTAGGAACAGCTATAAGGCCGTGCAGGACAGCAGTGGCAAAGCCAGCTCTGGATTTAGAGAAGATAAGTAAATGGTAATTGTTTGAACGTATGAACTGAGCTCCAGGTAGCAGCTTCTAGAATGTCTCTGGTAGGAACCCCTCTGAGAAAGGCTGCAGAAGTAGATGCAGCCCTGGTGGCATGAGATCTGATCCCCTTAAGCATAGTTTTACCATGGTATATATAGCAGAAACAAATACAATGGCTTATCCATTTGGAAATAGTCTGCTTTGAAATAGCCTTTCCCTCTGCCCCTGCAGCAAATGCCACCAATAGTAGTTCAGATTTTCTTAGAGATTTTGTCCTGTTTAAGTAAAATCTAAGTTGTCTCTGTACATCCAATGAATGCAGAATCCGCTCACCCTTGTTCTGTGGATTGGGAAAGAAATTTGGCAGATGAATGGTCTGACTAAGAGCCATACTGGATACCACCTTAGGCATAAAAGATGGATTGGTCCTGAAAGACACCCTGTCCGCATGAAAAATAATGAAAGGCTCCACTGCCATAAGAGCCTATAATTCAGAAATCCTTCTAGCTGAAGTGACTGCTAAAAGGAAAGCTGTTTTCCAGGAGAGAAATTTTAGGTCTACAGTAGCGGCTGGCTCAAAAGGAGGGAAGAGTGAGTTTTTCCAAAACAAAATTGAGGTCCCATGCAGGGGATGGTGCTCTCCTGGGAGGTCTTAAGTTTTTGGCCCCTCTGAGATACTGCTTTAGCAGAGTATGAGAGAAGAGGGGAGGTTCTGTGTTGTAATGAGCTGAAATGCCAGAGGCATGGATTTTTAAGGAAGAAAAAGATAGGCCCTTGTGAAGCATCTCAGTTAGGCATTGCAGAATCTGAGGAATATTGGGCATTGCTGTGCTTATTTCTTGTGAATGGTTATAGGCACATAATCTTTTCCATTTGTCAGCATAACATTTTCTAGTACTAGGCCTTCTAGCCTCCAAAATTACATCCATCACTGGTTTGCTGAGGGATGCCAAGGGTGAAATTAGATGATTAGCCACACTGCAAGATTCAAAGTTTGGAGCTGAGTGTGCAAAATTTGGTAGTTCTGCTGAGACAGTAAGTAAGGTGTCTGAGGCAGGTGCTACGGAGGAAGATGTGACACATTGCACAGGAGTGGGTACCAGTGTTGGCGAGGCCAGTCTGGAGCAATCAATCATTTTTGGTTTGTTCTGTCTGACTTTTAGTAGAACGTTGGAGAGCAGAGGCAGAGGGGGAAAAGCATAGACTGATAGGTTTTTCCATCTGAATGATAGAGCATCCACTTTCCAAGCTTTTTTGTGATGAATTCTTGTGCAGAATTTGTCCAACTGATAGTTCTGGGGTGAGGCAAAAAGATCTAGGTCTGGGCTCCCCCATTTGCGTGTCAACATGTTGAAAATGTGTGGTTCCAGTTTCCATTTGTGTGGGTCCATAAGATTTCTGCTTAGTTTGTCTGCCAGTGTTTTCAGCTTTCCTGGCAGGAATTGAGCTTGTAGTTGTATTTGGTAGGTCAAGGCCGTGTTCCACAATGCCATGGCTAGTCTGCAAAGGGGGTAGGAATGTGTACCCCCCCCCCCGCTTGTTTATGTACCACATAACTGTGGTGTTGTCTGTCTTTATCATTAATTGTCCTGGATGAAGGTAGTCCTTGAAGGCTGTCAGTGCATTCTGTACAGCTAGAATCTCTTTCTGATTGATATGAAGGTGCATTTGATTTGGGCTCTATTTGCCCTGAATGCACTTTCCTGCCAGATGAGCCCCCCCAAGCATAGTCTGATGCGTCTGTAGTTAGGGTTTTGGCAGGAGGGGGTGAAGTGAATGGCAGTCCCTTGTTTTGATGGCAGGCCTCTGCCCACCATAGGAACTCTAGCTGCAGGCAAGGTATGATAGGAATCATTGTTTCCAGGCTGTGACAATGTTGACTCCATAAACTTTTTAAGTACCACTGAAGTTTCCTCATATGCAGTCTTACATATGGAATTTGAAGAATGCAGGAGGCCATGAACCCCAAGGCTTGCAGAATTTGTCTTGCAGATACCAGGGTTTTTGTGGCCATCTGTTTGAAGTAAGTCATCAGTTGAATTTGCTTTTCTGGCGTAAGGCAAGTCATCTGGGCAGTTGTATTCAAGCTTGCACCCAGGAATGTAATTTTTTTGAGAGGGTACCAGTTGTGATTTCTTTTCGTTTATGTCGTACCCTAGACAAGTTAGAACCCTTTTTAAAAACGCCAGATTCTTTAGAAGAATGTCCTTGTTTTCTGCCTGAATTCGACAATCGTCCAGGTATGGATATATTTGAATATTTCTTTGCCTGCAAAATGCAATTACTGGAGCCAGGCACTTTGTGAAGACCCTCGGCACAGTAGATAAGCCAAAGGGCAGTGCAGAGAACTGGTAATGCAAGTAGCCTGCTTTGAAGTGGAGTTATCTTCTGCAAGATTCCCTGATTGGGATATGCAGGTAAGCCTCTTTTAAGTCTAGAGTTACCAACCACGCATGTTTGCCCAGCATAGGTAGTAACTGTTGAAGAGTCAACATCTTGAATTTTGGAATGTCCAGAAATGTGTTTAGAGTGGATAAGTCCAAAACTGGATGCCATGATTTGTCTTTTCTGGATACCAGGAAAAGTCTTGAATAGAAACCTTGTCCCTTT
Organism: Protopterus annectens; assembly: GCF_019279795.1. Taxonomy (NCBI): domain Eukaryota; kingdom Metazoa; phylum Chordata; order Ceratodontiformes; family Protopteridae; genus Protopterus; species Protopterus annectens. Next base: position 1,790,675,115 of record NC_056729.1, read on the forward strand.
TCCTCTTCTGGTACTGGTTGAATAGCCCCCATGTTCATGAGGGACAGAACTTGCTTCTGGGCCTCTGCCCACTGATTTGGGGTCAGGTCTGGCTATCCATTTGGGATTGGCAACATGTGGAAATGAAATCTGTACCCATGGGATACTATATTTAAAACCCATTTGTCCTGGATAATAAGTTGCAGTTTTGTGCATGAAGTGCCAGTTCCCCCCCCCCCCCCCCAAAGGAGCAGCTAAAAGGTAAGTGCTTGGTGATGTAGAGGGAGTCATTGAGACTGTTTACCATAGGGAGGTGCCTTGTTGTTTCCAGATTTTGAGGTGGAGGCACCCCGTTGTTTTGTTCTAAAAGTTCCTTGCGACTCCAAAGGCTCCAAGTTTCAATGTCTGGATTTGACTTGAGCGGCTCTTGAAGGGACTGGAAAGGACCAGTTCTTAGTAGGCAGGGCCTACTAAATCTTTGAGGTTGCACTTGTAAGAAATCTTTGACAGTTTGCATAGATTTAGCTTTATCTTCCATCTTTTTAACACTTCTTCAGCCTTATTACCAAAGAGACGGTCCTGTCGTAATGGAGCATCCAACAATTTTGCTTTAACATGGTCACGCAGAGTTTGCGCTTTGAGTCAAGCATGCCTTCTTAGCACAGAGTCAGTTACAGCAGCCCTGCAAGAGGCCTCCAAGGAATCAAAACCACATTGCAAAGTATGTTTTCCAACTTGTTCAGCTGAGTGTAATAAATCCTGTAAATCTTTATTTTCCACACAGTCAGAGATTAACATCATTTTCTGTTTAAGTAGTCTCATGATATGCTGTTGATATTTAAGCATATGAAATTGACAGTTTAAAGCCCTGATTGCCAAGGTTGCAGAAGTGTAAACCTTCTTAACCGATCTATCCAGCGCCCTGGAATCTCTATCAGAAGGGGTAGGATTTTTAGCAGTAGAGGCCTTAATGCCCTTGGGACCCTGAGAAATGGTTTCAGGATCAGCAATAGGATTTTTGAAAAGGAATTTGTGGGAGTCAAGAACCCTGTAGTACCTGTCTGGCTTACAAGAAGCCCGAGGCAGAGAATCAGGAGCCACACTAGATTCTAAAAAAAACATCATCAACAATGTCTAGAACAGGAGGTATAGCCAAAGGCCTATGCTGAGGAGGAAGAAGAAAATCTCTAAGTCTCTTTTTAGATTGAGAGGAATCCTGCCTTTCCCAGTGGGAAATGTTCCCTTAAGGTATGTAAAGTTTCCCCAAAAGAAAAATCCTCAGGGGGAAAAGCAGAAGGAATGGAATATTCTGCATCAGAGATCCTCATAGGTAGGAATAGACAAATCCTGTTCATTAGAAGAGTGAAAAGAAATAGAATCCTGTTCAGAAGATTCATAATCAATGTCTTGCCTAGGCCTCTTAGAAGTAGGGAGTTGGCTACCCCTGATCAGAGTAATTAAATCTTCAGCCATTTTGATCATTTGTTTTTTAGGCGTAGAGGCCTGCACATGTGGCCCAGGCGTCATTTTTTTAGACACAGATTTAAATTTTGGCCTTAGTTTTGAAGATGGTGTTGGTCTAATATACAAATCTGTAGGCCTGAAAACACCCTCAGAAGCCAGTGCTTGCACAGTGGCTCCGGCCCCATCTAAGGTAGAGACATCCGCAGGTTCCATAATTGAAGTATCTCCTGGCATACTGGACTCCGAATGGGTCTCAGTAGAGGCCTGCGAATGAAATGTAGCGGGTATCAGGGGCTGCAAAAGCACCTCACTGAGTACCGGCGAACTGGCGACTGGCTTAGAAGTGTCATCATCAGTTTTGGACCTCGACGGTCTGTGTCTGTCTTTTTCTTTGCGTTTTTTAGGTATTCCAGTAGTCGGACTGCTAACCGACGACATTTCTGGATAATTAAATCTTGAGCCAAAATATTTAGAAGCAAAAATATACTGACGTTTAATCGTGCGTTGATTAAATTTAGCACAAAACTGACAGCAAGGTACGTTGTAGTCAGGGCCTAGGCAAGGAATACAGTACAAATGAAAATTGCTTCCCACAAGTAATGCAATTATTAACTTTTACTGACATCGGTAAGGAGCAAGAAAAAGTTTCCCCAACGGGGTACTTAGCTTTTAGTTGAAGACTTCGGTTCTGAAACTCGAAAATGAAAATTTCAGGAGTTGGCCGACTGGCACTTGCGAACTGCTTCTGCTTTGGGCACCGCGCGGCAAAAAAGACTGATGTAATGGCATCGGCTGCATGTTTTATACCCCTGATGACCTGACGTCATGGAAGAAGGGACAGCAACTGATGCAGAACCCAAGACTTTGTTAATCAGGCCGACTTAGGGCTACTGCAAGCAGATAACCCAAATGTAATGACTGCAACAGTGAATCACGAAGAACATCAAGCTGGAGGGACAAGTTCATAACTGCTCATGCTATGGAATAGACTTTCCCTACATGTCAAACAGAGCACCTCACCGGCCCTGTTCAAGAAAAATCTTCATAAGTGGATGGGAAATAGAAAATTCACCCCGGGGATCACTCCAGTGATTCTACTCAACAGAGGCAAAGGGAACTAAGGTCAGGTGCCACGATGCCAGGGTAATCCTATGGGCTAGGCTTGTAAAAGGCTCCAGGGCCATTAGCCTAGTACACAACTATGAACCTATGCATGAGTTTAGAAAGTTTGCTGTTAAGCAAATATTTCTGACGATACCTCCAGAGCACAAAAACATTTAGCAAAATTACTTGGGCAACAAAAATGTGAAAAGGCTGTCACCAGACATAGGGAGCCTGTAACTACAAAAATAAGCAGAGATCCTTTAGACATATGAAGAGTGAGGTGTATGGAGAAGGGAAAATGTTAATGTGTGCATTTCATTTCTAATATGCTTTCACAACAAAACAGATTCCTGAATGTTCTTCAGTATGTATCTGTTTATTTGCTTCCTGTCCAATGTTAGAAAATGATGAACTGAGGTAAAAGAAAGTATAAGATTTGTTCTTGTTGTGTAGAAAGTTCTATCATGGAATTCAGAACTTGTGCCCAGTACGGCATGTCATAAACAAGTAGTGAGGAGATCTTAGCAAAATGAATGCTTTAGTGTTCTTTTTAATTGGCCAGTGTTTGTTCGATGAACTGTTACAATAATGTTTTTAATAAAAGAAAGTATAAAAATTCTACTGTTTTGTAGTTCAAGGAGACAGGACCTTGACTTTCCTGTCTCCCATGTACATGTTTCTCTTTGCAATAAAGGAGACTGCTATTCTCTGCTGAACTGTTTTTTGTGAAAGTTATTTGGTACCTTGACAGTTTGGTGTTATGTCTACTTGGATTTCTGAGCAGTGTTTATGCTGCTGCATTAAAAATTGCCACTGGGCTCAAAAAGAGAGAGACGGGTTTTCTGTCAGGCAAGCTGCTAGGGTACCAATATTTAATTTTAAAATCTCAGAGTCTAAAGTCTCTACGGATTAAGCTTTATTAAAACGTTCTTCACTAGTTCTGACTGAATATGAGTGGGTAAAATGTATGCATATGGAAAACTGGATGTATATGCAATCACCTATACTAATAGCTTTAGATATAATTGTGTGCTAGTGGGGTCTAATCCCAAATAGAGTAAGCGCATCCTTGTCACAAGGACCTAGTTTCATTGCCATAACGACAGAGTATCCTCAGGAGTGAAAGCGTGTTCTAATTAAATATAAAGAAAAGGGACTTAAAAGATTCCTTCATTTAGAATTGGAGTGACCCTTATTATAGTCTATATCTAGCCATTCGGTTTGAGTGGGTTTTTATAATGGATACCAGTACAAGTGGTTTAAAAGAGTCGTAGTATGGGACTACAGGCAGGCATGTGTTCAGTAAGTATGGAAGATGCAATTAAAGTTATTTGATAAAATTGGTCTGAGCTCACCAAAAATGATAGCACTTTACATACAGTTTCCTGAAAAAGGTACTTTTGATAAGAAAATGTTAGAAAATCTAAAAAATAAACTGAAACAAAAACATAATAATGTACGGCCTCTTGTTGGTCATTTTTTAATGACTGGCAGGAAGAATCTAAAAATAAGGAAAAAGAATATGTAGTTAAACTTGTAAAAATATAACTCCGCTAGATTAAAGTTACAGCTGTAGTCTACTAATAGAACAGTTAAAACATTACAAAAATATGCAGATGAGAAAACCCACTACTGGTGAGGTATGCATCCGTTAAGACAGTTAGAGAAATTATCAGACATGCAGCCAGAACCATCAGATGATGACTAGCCTATGTTACCTTCTGCACCCCCTCTACCTTATGACCCACCCATGCCTCAAGACGCTAATAGATCTCCCCCTCTGAGAGGGCAAGTCAAGCTGACTTTTGCAGAAGCAGCTACCACTTCCCCACATACAGTCCAAGTTACTTCCAGCATTTTCAGTCTCCCATGTGGGTCGGGTTGCAACACTAGCCTCCATCAGCAACATCATTCAGTCCCTACCATAATAACTTAAAACCAAATGCTAATGCATACAGCTAATAAAAACAACTGTATCACAGACATAAATATGGAAAAAATGTTAAACGTGAGAAAACTGAAAATTTCCTAATAAGAGTTCATCAGATAAAAATAGCACTTTGAATGTGATTAACCACATTATTTCCCAATTGTTAATGACGGGAAGGAACATCAGTGGGGATCCCCTGTATAAAAAAAAAAAAAAACTGCAGGAGAAGAGACAAGATTGTGATACACCTTCAACATAAATGCACCTCTTGCAAGAAGTACCAGACTCTGCAACAGCTAGAGATAGCAAGGCTGAACTTATCATAAGAGTAGTATGACCATGGGCTGCAGTGGGTTTTCAAAACATTGTAGATTCTTCTCCCTTCCATTCTGACACATTCAGCAGAACAACATGCAAAATTGCAAAATCCTACCACTGAAGACCTAAGAGCAGTATTAAAAGCCTCCATAGCTCATGATATTTTTAGGAAAATATGGGATAAATCTAACATAGGTGACAACATTCTGAAGCATACAGATGATGGAAATAGCCACTTAAAGGGCATTACCACAGCATGCCCCCACCCCTAAATGGGCAAGAATAAAAGCTAATGTGCAGAAAGAATGAATCTACTGATGTATATTTGCAATGCATGATAGATGCATTTGAAGCCTTCTCTGGATATCCACAGCCTACAGAAGGTGTGGCATCTAGTGGGCTGTAAGCAACTTTTTAGAGGGTTTGTTGCCACCTATGGAAGAACAAATTAAAGGTCTGTTCAAATTAGCCAAGTTTAGGCATCAATGAAATTGTAAATCAGGAACAATCTGTAGCAGATAATATACTCAAAGAAGAAAAGAAAAAGCACATATTCAGCTTCAGCAGTTCTATAAAGACTCTTGGGGGTAAGAAATTGGGGGGGGGGGGTAGATTTTGATTCTTTAAATTCCCAAGACACTATCATCAAAATTATTATCCCTCTAATTCACCACCGTTGCCACAAGGTGCACCATGTTCAAATGTCCATTATTTCTACAGCAAGCAAGATTGCCAAATGCTCAAATACCACAGCAACCTGAAAGGTCCTGCATGGAACACTGCATGGCAGCCACCAGTGTGGCAGTAAACTTGTTAGGAAGGACATGAACAGGAATCAGTTATTTCCTTTGGTACTGGTTGATCAAGATGGCCCTTTTGTCAATGTTACAGTTTAAAATACATCTATCCAATTTCTTGTTGATACAAAAACTACTAGACTTATGATTACTTCGGCAAATGCCAAACGCTTTAAAACTTTCTAAATACATGATGCAGGGTGCAAGTGTGTCCGGAGTTCCTTTAGATTATCCAGAAACTAATTCAATTGGTCCTCTAAAAGTTCGGCATGACTTTATTGTAATGAATTCAGCACCTTTAATCGGTTAGGTAGACATTTACTATGCAAACTTACAGGTACTGTTTAATGTATATCCGAAGGTATATTTTTAGATGTCCCTAATGAATCTTTAGAATTATATTCAAATACTATCTGTATAGATGAAGGTGCTCTTTTTTTTTTGGTTTTATAACATTAGAAAAGAAAGCAGAAAAAGGAATTAAATATTCTCTCTTCATACCTCTGGACTACACATGACAATGAGGTAGGGCTCAAAATAGACGCAGAACCTGAGCGTGTAAAATTAAAGCCCTGTGAGTACCTGTTTATGGTAGTTCAACATACTTTATGAGTAAAAGCATTGAAAGAAATTAAATCTATTCCTGCTTTGTTACAAGCTGTCATTAGCCAACTTGCAGTCCTTGTAATATTCCTTTATCAGTTAAGAAACTGGTAAAAAATTATGCACAGGTTTGTACAAAATTTACGAGCATCGAATGCTATAGTAGTACCAACATTTCCAGCTGTTCCTAATCCTGATACACTACTGAGCTCTTGACCTTCAGATACCACCACTTCTCAGTTATGAATATTTCATCTGCTTTCTGTTATATCCCTACATATTCAGACAGCTACTACCTGTCTGCATTTACTTATAAAAGTCAGCAGTATACTTGGACTAGATTACCACAAAGGTATGTAGAGTCTACCATATATTCTCTCTAGAGAAATGAAGAAACAATAAGACAAGATTAAATTTCTTTACGGGTCTATTTTAACTCAGTATGTAGATGATTTACATTTAGCTTCAACTATACAAGACTGTAAACATGACCATATTTTCTTTTGACTCAGCAGAATTAGGATTCATGGTTAATAAAGACAGATTACAGTTGTGGAAACAGCAGATTCAATACTTGGAGCATCTTACTTCAGGGGGTGCTAGACAAATTTTGCCTTTGAGTACTGCTGCGATACAAACTGCACCACAACCTAGTACATGAAAACAGTTCCGAGCTTTTCTGGGACCAACAGGTTACTTCAACAATGGATTTATAATTATTCAGAAGTAGTGAAACCTTTGTTACAACTATTAAAGAAAGATACCCCTGAGCCTTTGCCCTGACAAGATTATCAAGAACAAGCTTTTATACAATTGAAAACATTACTTTTAAATCCTCCTGCACTTGTGTTGCCAAATTATTTTAAAAGATTTTTTTTTGCTCTGTAATGAAAGAAATAAAGTAGCACTAAGTTTGTTAGCACAATGTAGAAAAGAAGTTTTTTTGACTTGTTGCTTATTTCAGTATGAATTTTGATCCCGTACCTGCATCCCTCCCCTACTGCTTTAGGGCTGTGGCCTTGACAGTGGATATAGCAGACAAGGCAGTTGCACTGACCCTCAGGAACAATACTTGTGTGGCAGTTCCGCATTTTGTAGAAGCACTGCTACTGAAGACTGAAACGCAATACTTATCTGCAGAAAGACTGTCTAAATATGAAGTACCTTTACTTAATAACCCTTCTTTACAGACTGTTCCATGTCCACCACTTAACCCTGATACTTTAATCCTTACAGCTGACGAAGGAAAATCCCACAACTGTGTAGTTATTAACACTCTGCTTCCTCCTAAATTAGATTTGAAAGATGTTCTCTTACAGAATCCAGATCGAATTCTTTTCGTACATGGCTCCTGCATTCAAAGAGATGATGGTGAACTTGTAGCAGCCTTTTTTATTTGCACACAAGACAGAATTTTATTAACTGTACAATTAAATGGAAATGTGTCTGCTTAAGTACCTGAGCTTGTAGCAATAACAGAAGTTTGTTCAGACCGGCAAAGATCAGTCAGTAAAAAGAAGTTACATACCTACCATAACGTTCCATGTTAGTTGTCCTTCATCTCGCCTTCCTTCTTGCTGTTTGGGTTCAGAGCCGATCCTCGGCTATGACTCGGCCTACTTCTATAGCTTGAGAACTATTTACTGGCTCGAGGCTAACCCTTATCCCAGAATGCCCAGTGTCAGCTACCCAAACCTCATTTGTGATAGCGCACACTAGACATATAAAGTAACCAGTAACTTAAAACTGATTTATCAAAATAACAGATCAGAGTAAACTGTCATAAAATTACCTGGCATGTGAACCAAGAAAAAAAAAATCAGCCAGTGAAACCATAGTGAACTCCTCTCAATTCTCCAGGAAGGGGGAAGGAGGGGGGGGGACGCAAGAAGGAAGGTGAGAGGAAGGACAACTAGCATGGAATGTTATGGTAGGTACATAACTTCTTTATGTTAAGTTGTCCCATCTCGCCTTCATTCTTGCTGTTTGGGGCAGCCTCCTTAGCACCTAAAGACCCTGGGTGGCTCACTGGAACAGACTCTTCAGAACAGTGGAACCAAAGGAAGCCCTGCTCCAGTAGACCACATCCACTTTGTAATGAGAGATAAAGGTATGAGGGTTTGCCCAAGTGGCAGCTGCACAAATTGAGTCTATGGGCAATTTAGACTGGAAGGCTACAGACATGACTAATGCTCTAGTAGAATGACTTTTCGGTTTGGCTGGTAGAGGTTTATGCCTTAACTGATAAATAAAGGCAATGGTGTCAGATAACCATTTGAATAAGGTCACCTTAGAAACTGGAAGGCCTTGCTTATTGTGAGCATAGGAGAGAAATAATTGGTCTGACTTTCTTAGCTCTTTGGTCCTACGGAGGTAAAAATGTAATTGTGCACATCCAGTTGGTGAAGACCGTATTCTGCCTTGTTGCTATAATTAGGAAAGAAGATGGAGACATCGATGGATTGATTTAAATTGTTTTCGAAACAGACTTTTGGTATGAAGGATGGGTTGGTTCTAAGAGAAACTCTTTGTGAAATACCATATATGGTGGACGAACACAGAGTGCTTGGAGTTCTGAAGCACGTCTAGCTGAGGTAATAGCAACCAGAAAACGTGTTTTCCAAGAAAGAAATTTTAAGGGACATGAAGCTGCTGGTTCAAAGGGAGGCAGAATCAAAGAAGTCAAAACTAAATTGAGATCCCAAGGAGGAGGCGGATCCCTCACTGGGGGTCTAAGAAGAGATGTTCCTCTCATGAAGGCTTTGCAGAGCTTATGAGACATTATGATAGAATTAAGAATTCCAATATGAAAATTAGATATGGCTGCCAGTTGTACCCTGATGGTAGCAGCAGCTGCACCCAACTGAAAAAGCTCTGCTAGAAATTACAGAATTTGATGGACTGGGGATGAAAAGGGGTCTAAGTTTCTAGATTCTGCCCAGTAAGAAAATCTTTTCCATTTGCTAGCATAAGTCTTTCTCGTACTTGATTTATGGGAGGATACAATAATATTGCAAACTGCTAGGGAGATACTTGGAAGCCTGGCTAAGGTAGGAAGTGGAGAAACCAAACTGTGAGCTTGAGAGTCTGAAGGGATTGGTGTAACCCACCTGACTGATGAATCAACAGATCTGGCACTGGGTCCAGAACCCAAGGCTGGTCTAAAAGGTGAAAGTGCAGGAACAGAAACCATTTCCGTTGAGGCCAATAGGGGGCAATGAGGATCATTTCGCAACTCAACGATTTTGCTTTCTGTATGAGTCTTGGAATTAGGGGAAAAGGGGGGAAATGCATAAAGGAGTCCCTGAGGCCAATCATGGACTATAGCATTCCTGGGAGTTTGACCTGGAGGAGGAAGCAGGGAGAAGTAGCTGCTGCATTTGTTGTTGAGGGGGGTGGCAAATAGATCGCAGCAAGGCTGGCCCCATTTGCGTAAGATAAGGTCCACAACTTCCTGATTCAGAGACCACTCGTGAGGCATGAGGATAGCCCTGCTGAGCCATTTCCCAGGGATGTGCGTTGCTGTCATAAAACGTTGGGAGGAAATTGCCCACTGCCATAGCCTGAGGGCTTCTCGATACAAGGGGTGGGACCTGGTCCCGCCCTGCTTGTTGATGTACCACACAAATGACATGTTGTCTGTTTGGATCGCAATAGACCCGGAAGGAAGAGAGTCTTGAAGAGCTTGCAATGCTAGGAGCACCGCTCTCATCTTTAGGACATTGATATGCAGATGGTACTCATGAGGTTGCCACATGCCTTGGACTGTCCTGCTAGATAATGCCCCACCCCCCCACCCTATCAGGGAGGCGTTCGTGGTCACTGTGGCTACTGGAGGGGGTTGAATGAAAGGTCTGCCCTGAGTCACCAGTGGGGAGACCATCCACCAAGAGAGGTGTCTTTCGCATGTTTCTGTAATCAGGATCATGTGAGACATAGGTAGTTCCTGGAAGGACCACTGCTTGAAGAGAAGCCACTGAAGGACTCTCATGTGGTAACGCGCTAATGGTACAAGAAGAATGGCAGCTGCCATGGAGCCTAGAACTTGCAGGACATGTCTGACTTGGACCTATCTGCTCTGCATTAGAAATTACACTTGTTGGTGAACAGAGAAAACTCTTTCCTGAGGTAACCTTGCAAACATCTGTTTTGTGTTTAATTCTGCTCCTATATATGTAACAGATTGACAGGGCAACAAGGCAGATTTTTCGAAATTTACTGTAATGCCTAGTTGGGTGCAGGTTGATATTGTATAATCCCATGCCTCTAAGAGTTGATGCCTGGTGGTAGCAGTTAGGAGCCAGTCGTCTAGATAGAGAAACACCTGGAATCCTTGACGTCTCAGGTGAGCCGTGACTACTGCCATACATTTGAACAACCTGGAGGCTGTGGTGAGACCAAAGGGCAGAGCTCTGAACTGATAATGACTGGCCCCTACCCAGAAGCGAAGAAATCTCCTGGAGAATCTGTCCATTTTGATATGTAATACGCATCCTGAAGATCTATGGAGCACATCCAGTTGTCCTGACCCAGAAAGGGGAGAATGGACTGCTGTGTTACCATCCGGAACCTTTCTTTTTGTACAAATTTGTTCCATCTGCTGAGATTCAGTATTGATCTCCAGTCCCCTGTCTTTTTTGGTACTAAAAAGAATCTTAAGTAAGTTCCGGATCCTAGCTGGTCTGCGGGGACTTCCTGAATGGCTCTTTTTTCTAGTAGTTTTGAAACTTGAATAATTGCTTGATCCCTTAGATTGGATGGGACATCTGGGATGGACTTTTTTGACTTTAGAGGGGGTTGATGAAAGGGGATTTTGTACCCTCCAGATATGATAGATAGTACCCATTTGTCTCTTGTTATATTTTGCCAGGCTTTTGGGTACAGGGAAAGTCTTCCCCCGACTGCCTCCAGAGGTGAGCAGTCGGGCAACCCGTCAGGGATGCTAGAAGGGTTTGGCAGAGAAAGTTGCTCTGTCACCCTGATTTTGCGGTCCCCACTCTGCCACAAAGGCGGCATCTGCCATTGTTGTTGTTTCCCCCTCTGTCCCTGGGGGAAAAATCATGTGAGTTAGGCAAGGGTCCCTGGGACTTCCGAAACCACATCTTTCCACCCTTCTGACCTTTGGGATAAGGTCTGTTAGGAGTGGAAAAACGGACAACCACAGCAGAGGCGAAGAGCCATCAAAGGGAGTATTTGTGAAGGAAGCCCGAAAGGGTTCCGCAAATTGACACAGCCGCAGCCAAGCACGTCTCCTGAGAGCCACTCCTGTACCTGCGGCTCTGCTCGCTCCATCGGCTGCACAGGAAATCAGCATCATGGAGGAGTTGACTACAGAATTAAGAGTCGCAAGCTGGGAAGATATTTTGGCTGATGCTCCCTCAGCTGTAGGATCTTGTAGGGCATCTCCAAGATCTTTTAGGAGCTCCCTTTGAAATCGTGTAAAATGAGAGAGATAATTCAGGGACCTCATTGAGGAGGTCGATGAGGAAAACATTTGCTTCCCATATCTGTCCATCGTCCTAGACTCTTTGTTTGGTGGATGGACAGACGAAGAAGTTTCTGCTAATTCTTTCTTGGTGGCTGCTGCTAACACCATGGCATCAACTGGCACACCTTTAGAGAGAAAGTTTTGTCCTGGAGGGCTGTTATGAACGTATTTGGTCTCCTCGGAGTAGGTTCCACAGAATCCGGAGCTGACCAAGCCTTTCGAGCCACTACAGACATGAGTGGATTGAAAGGTGGAGACACCCAAGAGGTGGAGGGTGGGGAAACGAATGCCTCCAGGTATACAGACTCATCCTTGGTAGGGGCCAGCGAAGACCAGCCACCCCTCTGCCTAAGCATTTCAAGGAAGTCCGAAAAGGAAACATCTTCAGAGGGGGACCTGGGGGACCCTTCTGATTCATCCAGGTCTGTATCTGAGGTGAAAGACTCAGGGGAGTCTAGGTGCTTCCTCTTGCACTTCTTCCAAGGAGGGTCCTCTGAGTGATCAGACGAGGCCTCGGAAGAAGACGGGTCACCCAATGGGGTGTCCTGGGGCATAGGTTCCCTACGCTTCTGGGCTGGAGGAAGAGCAGAGGCTGGCACAGGCACCAAAAGAGAAGGAGCCGATGAGGCTGACAGTAGGGCGGCTTCAGGGGACAGCACACTCCGCATGACCTCAAAGGCGTCCCAATCCCGAGGCAAAGAAAACTCCGTCTCCAAAGAGATGGGAGTCCTTCTCCACGTTGAGGGCAATGGCTCCGAGGCCGATGTGAGAGCCAAGATCACCTGAGCCGAAGTTCCGAGAGGGAGAGCGAGGTCGGACAAGGGACCGATGCCACTTGCCCTCGGAGCTGACAAGAGAGCTTCGGCATCCAGATCCCTCGACGGATGGAACAACTGAGGTGATCGGCGCCGACGGAACCGAAGAGGAGGTGATCGGCACAGTCGGTTCTACTATCGTTCATGGTCTCCGGCTCTAAACTAAGTGTAGTCGGAGGAGGAATGGAGATGGAGGTGGATGGAGCCGCAACCTGCTGAGGTGGACTGGAAAGTAATTTTGCAAGGGCCTGTGATTTAAGCAACCTGCTGACTACTCTCTCCACGTCTTGATCCGATAACCTGGAGGATCGAGAGGAGTGGGATGAAGAGCGATTACTGCGTTCACTTTCTAATAAGGGTGACTGTGGAACTGAGCAGATCGGCTCCAATGAAGGATGCCTTGCTCGCTTGTGACTCCGAGGCGGCTCTGAGGTGACAGTTGGAGCCAAGGGAGGAGATGACTTGTCGATGCTAGTTGGCACTGACAAACTTGGTTCGTCAAGCCCAGGAGTCAGTTCCGAGGATGGAGCTGACGGCTTGACAGACTTAGAGGATTTCACTGGCTGAGAACCTTTAGCCGAGGAATCCTGTGGTTTCAATAATCCTCGAAGAATTAATTTGTTTTTGCGCTCCTGCAGGACCCTTGGACTAAATACATGACAGACAGAGCAGGAGTCCTGCAGGTGAACAGACCAACAATAAACACAGCTAGTGTGCACATCTGTCAGTGACATTTTCTGACAGCATGAGTCACACTTTTTGAAGCCAGAAACTTTGGCCTCTTTAGACATGTTACACTACTATACTAAAAAAAAAAAAAAAACTTTTTTTTTTTTTTTTTTTTACAGTTAAGGAACAGAAAGGAGAGCCTCTAATTTAAACGGCTGTCATAAGGGGGGGGGGGGGACTCTAATTTAAACGAGTTCAGGGGAAACAGAAGGCCTGTGAGATGTGGAGCGACGGCTAACAAAGCTACAACACACACACAAGAAAGGCGATAAGGGATAAAGAACTATATCTAGACAAAAAACTTGACAAATTTTAAGAATAAACAACAATTATAATCAGTAAAAACTATACCAAGCATGAGCCAGTAACGAAGCAACCTCGCAGCTGAAGTGGCAAACGAGATCTGGGCAGCTGACGCTGGGCATTCTGGGATAAGGGTTAGACTCGAGCCAGTAAATAGCTCTCAAACTATAGAAGTAGGCCGAGTTGGGGCCAAGGATCGGCTTCGAACCCAAACAGCAAGAACGAAGGCGAGATGGGACAACTTAACATCAGTTTTTACAGATTCTCATTATGCTTATGTAATAATTCATGATTTTAGTGCACTTAGAAAAGAAATAGGTTATTTAAAATCAGAAGTGTGTGTTATTACAAGTGCTGTTTTTGTTAGTGAGTCATTAGGTGTTTTATTATTATCAAGGGAGACTGCAGTGGTAAAGTGTGCCACACGTAAGACTGATTGATTACTCCTTTGTTACAAAAGGTGTTACTTTTGCAGATATGGCGGTAAGACAGGCTGCATTGTCTATTCTTGTTCAGGCTACATTTTTTTTGACACCTGAATGAAAGTAACAGCTTTTCTTTACAGGAGTTACTGTCTTTTTAAGATCAGACAAAGGATTCTGAGAGGAGGAGGTGGATAACCAATGATTGTAGTTAACCTCTGGATCTTTTGTGGCACCATCTGGATGGCTGACTAGCAGCCCCACTAAATTTATTAAAGCAGACAGTAAAAACCTGCAGTATTCCTTTCCATTCAGGTAAAAATGAATTAATAAAACAAACTACAACTGATTGGCATGCCCTTCATCTCTCAGAAGTTGCTCAACATTTCATAAATAAATGTGCAGTTGGTTTAGAACATGTTGTTGTTGTGTCTTTCGGCTTTTCACAGTTAGGGGTCGCCACAGCGGAACTCCGGGCCGCTAATGATTGGTAGTTGATTTTTCCGTGCTGCGTTACCAGCCCTGATGCACAACCTTCAACGAAGGTACGCCCATTCACGCATGTCTCCACGCAGAAGACGCTCTAGCTGAGAATCAAACCGGACAGCGTCTTACTGTGAGGTGACAACGCTACCGGAGCACCACCAGTTGGTTTAGAACATAATATGTCTAAATCAGTACCTGCACCTGTTTAAACATTTAAAATGCCTTGAAGACCCTTCTGCTTTGTGCAGTGGGACATTACTGAACTGCCTCAAGTGCAAAAAGTTTGTTGCATCCTTTTTGCTGTTGTCAACATTTTTCTGGATTGACAGAAGCATACCCATTTGTAAAGAATTATGTCTTCACAGTAGCCAAAAAAAAACTTGCCTGTATTTATTCCTAGGTTTGATGTTCCCTGTTGCATTCAGTCTTAACAACTCTCCCAATTTACTAGTCAAGTAATACAGCACCTTTGTAAGACTATAAATGTTAAATTGCAATTCCACTATCCCTATAGACACCAAGTTTCAGGGACAGTGGAAACAGCCAACCAGACAGTTACAATTAAACTAGCTACAGTTAGTGTAGAACTGGTTTTGAATGGCCAGCTGCATTACCTTCAGTTTTATTCAGCATCAGAAATACAATTAGCACTCCTAGAAAATTGTACCCTCATGAAACCCTCATGGGTAGACCCATGAGGATGCCTGCTACACCTCTCCCTAAGAATTTACAATTGCAAGCCACCGCTGAAACCATGCTTTTGCATTGTAAACCCTGTGTTATTTTTTATAGAAATACCACAGTGGTGTTCTGCATGCAGCCCAATGACCAATATAGCAGTACCCAGCATGACCTGCAACCCAGAGACTTTGCATACATCTAAGTACATTCCCAAAGAAACTCACTTAGCCGCTGATGGAAAGGACCATACTTGGTTTTGCTCATAATTGCTACTGTCATCTGTTGTGAGGGCGTCCCCACCTGGATCCATGTGTTGCATATCAAAAAAGACCCTCCCTTGTGTAGAGTACAACCAGTACACCACTGACATCAGCCCATGTAAACCAACAGAATCTATCTTCAGCAGAACCAGACAACACACCAAGAACATGATTGCAGCCAGACAACACACCAAGGACATCATTGCACCCAGAAGTGCCATCTAAACCAGATCTGGAACAAACGTTGAACTGCTTGCTATCTAACTTGATTCCACATCCACCATCCAGAGCGCATTTTTCTTGGATTCTACTTGGACAGAAGGAAGTTTCTTTGCTCACCAGTGGGAGTGGGGAGCCTTGAGTAGCCTATCTGTCCCTGAAGGAGTGACCTCAGCACAACAGCTGTAGTAATTGGTTGTTTTGGACCATTTCTAGCTCTTTTGAAGTTCCCCGTTTAAAATCCGCATTTGCACGGCTTTGCGCGATTGTGCGCATAGTGCAGCACCGGTTAAACAGGGTTAAACTTTTTCTGGCTCCGCCAAGTTTGCTCTTCAAATTTTCCCTCAGAAAGCTCTACTCTTAGAATAACCAGTCTACTCGTTATATTATAAGCATAGCACTTGTTCTCAAAGGTTCTCTTCTAAGTAAGCACTTTCAAACTTAGTAGCACTACATCCACCTACCACCCCAACCACTTCCCTTAAAGGCACAGCACTCTCTTATAATATTCTAGTATGTCGAGTGGTAGATTGCTAGCATCTTCTCCTTTTCAGCTGGTTAATCTGGGAATCTTGAGACAATGCTATAATTGTCTCATGTACACAGACAACCCTCTCCTCCTCCCACCAAACACAAATACATGTGAGAGATGCAACTATATAGCCAAACTGGAGGCTGAACTCTCTCAACTCAGGACTGGCAAGACCAGACAGGAGGAGAAGGTAACCACACACACAACAAACCCAGTCACACATAGACCTTCCCCAACTGCAAATCAAGCACATAATAACACAAAAACATACTCGGAGGCTCTATTAAAAAACTTACCCAAACAACAGAGGCTCCCAAAGCAGACACCCAAAAATCCACCACCTCAAAACATAACACATGCAACACATACTTCAATAAATCGGTGTGTCAATAAATCACAGCCCTTAAGGCCAAACACTATGCCTGATACACTAGTGATAGGTGACTCTATAGTCAGACACACTGACGTCCCACTTACCAGGCTGAGCAAGGAGAGGGTAACGGTAAGTTGCCTATCGGGGGCTAGGATCCGCCATATAACACACACACACAGGTCACTCAAAAGCACGTACAAATATGACTCCGTCATTGTCCATGCCGGCGAGAATGACCTGAGACGTACCTCCTTGGACTACATGAAAAGAGACATAGAGGAGCTCTCTGATTATGTAGCCCAGGCTGGTATGACCCTGACCCTGAGCAGCATCTTGCCCTCACCAAGAATGATGTCACAATACAAAGACAAGATAATCAGCTTTAATAATTGGCTCAATTACTGGTGTCATTCTAGGGGGATCCAATGTCTGTCTGCTTGGGATGACATGCTGGACAAGCCAAGCTGCTTCGCAAGGGACGGCTTGCACCTGTCACCACTGGGCTTCCGAATATTGGCTAAGGCTCTTGCCACCCCCATAGTTCCTTTTTTAGGCAAGGCTCAAAAGACAAACCCACCTCCTTAGAAAACAAAAATGGAAAAAAATTAAGGGTAATGCTGCTCAACGCCAGAAGTCTAAATTTCAAGATGCAGGCTCTCAAAGCACTCCTCAGTATGGAGAACATCGATGTCTGCACTGTAACCGAGACCTGGTTCAAGGCTCCTGAGAGCACCCCAGCGCTACCAGGCTTTACCTCGTATCATGCTTTTCGGCCAAAAAACCCGGGCCGAACCACAAAGGGAGGGGGAGTGTCCATATTCATCAAGGATACCCACACCTCCAGGTTAGTGGCAACTCATGAAGCATCGGAGACCATCCAGGTGCAGCTAACCGTAGGCAAAACTGCTATACAACTGGTTGCATGTTACAGACCACCCTCTCAATCTCAAGAACCCCACTCAGCCTTCCTGAAGACATTGGAAGATATGAATGTCTCACCAAATACCATCATATTGGGAGACTTCAACTACCCTAACATAGACTGGGTGCACTATTCTAGCCCTAACACCCTAGCCCAAAGGTTCCTGGAATTCATAAACTCAAATGCAATGGAACAGCTAGTCACCTCTCCCACAAGGAAGGATAATATACTATACCTGATCATCACAAACATGGGGACAAAATGCTCCACACCGGAAGTATTCCCCTCACTGGTGAGATCTGACCACAAACTAATCACCCTGGATATACATTTACCACCTCCACCCCAGCACAAAAGACTACAGTGAGAAACTTCTCAAAAGCCGACTTTACACTTCTCAAGACTGAGATGGTATCATTCAAGCCCACAGGGCCAATGGAAACCACATCCCACAATGCTGAATCCTACACAAATGCTATCTACGGACATCTCCAAGAATGCATAGATCGTGCAATCCCAAATAAAACCAAGACCCTCTCCGCCAAAGGAAAGCGTCCTGTCTGGTGAACCCCAGCCATAAACAAATTGTATAACAAAAGAAGGAAGCTACTGCAAGACAGAGCAAAATCCCATAAAGGGAAGGCATCTCTGATCAGCACTAGTAGAAAGCTACATTATCTCATAAAAACATCCAAGGCCAACTTTGAGAGAAAAATCGCCAAGGACACTAAAGATAACCACAAGGCATTCTTCAGTTATGTTAGAAACCTGGGCGGAAACCCTCAGATATGCTCAGAGTTAGTACACAACGACAAAAAATTTACCGAACCCACAGATATTGCCAACATTCTGGCAGACAGGTTTAGTGCAAATTTCTCCCCTCCCTCACCTCCAAAAGAAGAAATACTCATCCCAGCTGAATGTAACCTCCCTGTCATCTCTGATGTCAAGGTGAGAACCGCCCTCAGCAAAGCAAAAAACACAGCATCTATGGAACCTGATGGTATCCCCGGCTGCGTGATACGTGAACTCCAAGAGGAGCTAAACCCGCATATAAAAATGTTATTTAACCTTAGCCTTACTACAGGATATGTACCTGAACACTGGCGTACAGCAACAGTGGTCCCACTCCACAAGGGAGACTCCACTACAGACCCTGGGAACTACCGCCCCATAAGCTTAACCAGCCTGGTCTGCAAAGCTATGGAAAGAATTATTATGGAACTCATAAACAACGACATTGGGGACCTACAGACACTTGATCCCACCCAGTTCGGCTTTGTAAAGGGCAGATCCTGCCTTTTGAACCTGGCTGACTTTTTCGAAATAGTCACTAGAGCCATTGATGAGGGCAAGGCAGTCCATACAGCCTACCTGGACTTAGCTAAAGCCTTTGACATAATACCCCACTCAGGGATCATAGATAAGCTAAACAGCTTAAATGCAAATCCATATGTCACAAAA